>NW_003852396.1:50372029-50557614 GCF_000181295.1 Otolemur garnettii
AAAAAAAAAAAAAAGAGGCAAGAGCAATCTTCAAGTGGTTTTTTTGAGAGAGAAGAGAAGATATTGTTGGAGCTTTATCCCATTTGGGGGAAAGAAATCCCCCCCTATTTTAGTCCCTCCAGGATTTCTGTTTCAGTGAAGAGGTGGAAAATACATTTCAACAAGGGTCAGGACTTTATGAAAATAGGTTGGTAATACTGAGAACAGGGAAGGGGGTAGAGAGCAAGGAGCAAAAAAGCACAGGCCCACTACAAGACTGAGATTTAATTGGAACATTATGGAAATTTTCCTCTTCCCATATTTTAGCAGTATACAAAGAAATCTCCAGTGAAATAACACTGTATTATAGCTGAAAAAGGTGAATGGAATAGAATGTCTCTGAGGAGGAACATGTAAGGAAGCACTACATCGGGAAGGAAGACAGAAAAAATGGCCCTGAAAGACTTTGAAGTCTCTAATATCTGTAGCTACAGGAAACATTAAATGCAGTCTAATGTCTGATTGGATTAACATAAATTCTAACATGGAAACCTATTTACTTCGCTTTCTATTACCTAATATAACATGCCTTACAAGGCATACCAAAAACAATGAAAACAGTCTGAGGAGACAAAGCAATCATTAGTACTACTAAGCTCATAGATGACAAAGATGTTGGGATTATCAGACAGAATATTTTAAATAACTATCAGTATTATGATTAAAAGCTAAAATAGAAAAAGGAGTCAACATGTAAGAATAAGTGAGTAACAAAAGCAGAGAGATGAAAACTCAAAGAATGAGTAGAAAAGGCTAAAAGTCAAAAGTACCATAACTGAAATAAAGAATGCCTTGGATAGACTCATCAGTAGAGTGGAAATAGCCTAGAGAGAATCACTGAGCATGAACGTAAGTCAATGGAAACTTTCTGAATTGAAATACAAAGAAATGAAAGTAAAAATGAGACAGACCATCTAAGAATGTGAGACAATATCAAAACATGGACTATACACATAATCGGAATGCCAGGAGAATATAGAGAGAAGGGACAGAAGAAATATTTGAAGTATTATAATAATGGGTAAGAACTTTACCAAATCTATAACAACACCAACTATAAATCCAGTAGGTTCAGAGATAACCAAGCAAGATAAATACAACTTCTCTCTCTCTTTCTTTTTCTCTGTCACAGATATTCATGTCAATGACATGGCATATCATATTCAAATGACAGAATACCAACAACAATTAAGAAAGTAAATGGTAGTATTATCTATAAGAATTACAATGGACTTCTCATCAGAAACCCAGCAAACAAATAAAGAGTAGAGAGAAATACTTAAAGTATTGAAAGAAAAAAACCCACCATTTAAATTAGAATTACATGTAGAGTAAAATTATCCTTCAAAAGTAAAAGACCACTTTCTCAGAGAAAACCTAAGGGAATTCTTCCCCTGCAAAAACATTACATTCTTGACTAATAAGTTTCATAAACATAAATTCAAAAATCCTGAATAAGATATTAGTGAATCAAATTCAACAATGTATAAAATGAAAAATAGTAGACTTCTCTTATCCACGGTTTCACATCCCATAGTTTCGGTTACCTGCACTACAATACAATAAGATACCCAAAAGAGACAGAGAGAGAAAGATATTTACATAATTCTATTACAGCATATTGTTATAATTATCCTATTTTATTATTTTTTGTTGTTAATCACTTATTGTGTGTAATTTATAAATTAAGCCTTGTCATAGGCATGTATTTATAGGAAAAACAAAGTACATGTAAGGCTACGTAGTAACCATGGTTTCAGGCATCTACTGAGGGTCTATGACTTATCTCCTAAAAATAAGGAAGGACTACTCTATATACCACAAGAGTAGGATTTATGCAAAATATGCAAGCCTTGGTTAATATTTAAAAATCAATTAATGTAATCTATCAAAGCAACAGGCGAAATGAAGAAAAAATATATGATCATATCAGCAGATGTAGAAAAAGAACTATACAATTCTAGCACTCATTTATGATTTAAAAGAAAGAAAACCCTCAGCAAATACAGAAATAGAGAGTAGCTTCCTCAATGTGATAAACAACATTAATAAAACAATCTATAATTAATATACTTCATGGGAGGAACTTGAAGCTCCCCTACCACAGATCAGAAGAAAGGAAGCAGAAAATGTCTCCCCTCATCTTTCCTATCCAACATTGTACTAGAAGTCCTAGTTAAAATAATAAGATCAGAAAAGGAAATAAAATGTATATAAATTTGGAAGAAAGAAATAAAATATTTTATATTGCAGAAGACCTCATTGCTTATGTAGAATATCCTAAAGAATTGGCAATAAAAAAAAAAAAGAAGGAAGGAAGGAAGGAAGGAAGGAAGACAGGAAGGGCAACAACAACAACAAACTCCTGGAACTAATAAGTGATCATAACAAAGTTTTCAGGAAACAAAGTTACTATAGGTAAAAGTCAATAAAAGTCCACATTTCAGCAATGAACAATTGAAATTTGATGTTAAAAACACATTATTTACATTTCATACCATTATACTTAGGTATAAATGTAATAATGAATATTTAAAGTATCAATCTGAGGAAAACTATAAAATTCTGACTAAAATCAAGAAGATAAGAATAAATGGAGAGCTATTCCTTGTATAAGAATAGTAAGACTCAATATTAAGGTGTCCCTTCTTCCCAATGTGATCTATTGAAACCCTCAATGAAACTTCCAGAAAGGTTTTTGTGGATATTGATAAAATTTCTAAAGGAGCTATATTCATAATGGCTAAATCTTGGTAGCAACCAAGATATTTTTATTTTAGTTGACTGGAAAAATAACATTGGCCCATACAGATAATGGGCAGGGGACAGTAGAGAGGAATGAAGATATGAAACTTGAAAGACTTTTAGGACAACTCTATGTCATACTTTAATGATAGATGCATGACATCGTACATTCTCTACTCCCTAGAACTAGACTTACATAACAGAAAGAGTGAATCTGAATGTAAACTATGGACTTTAGTTAATAATAATGTATTACTACTGGTTCATTCATGGTGAAAAATGTATCACATAATATGTTAATAACAGAGAAAACTTGGTATAGAATGTATGGGAACTCTCTGTACTAACTTTACAACTTTTCTGTAAATCTAAAACTATTCCAAATTACAAAGATTATTAAAAAACACCTGGCATGTAGTGAGTTTTCAAGAAGTATTAGTTCCCCTTTACCATATTGACTATATCATCCACAGCCTGAATTCAATTGCTGTTGTATGGGATGATTATGGGAGAGTTTTCTAATAAACCAAATAAAAAAATTGATAAAGTATAATCACACAATACATGTATAAAACCTTAACAGGTTAAAAGTTCCAAAACTGACAGTTAAGCAAAACCTTATTGAGCACAATTTAATTTTTTTGATGATTCAGATGGCACTTGGGAATCTCTGAAAGCCTCTAAGTTATCATTATGAGCATCAATTATTCTGTAAGAGTCGTAAGCAAAAGTTCACTAATAGAGACCTCTCAGTATGAGAATATCAATTTTAATTTATTTAGGAATATGGATTCATCAAGGGCATTCCAGATTTTTAAAATCATACATATAAAAAATCAATCAGCATTAAAAAAAAAAAAGGTTACCCTTAGAACACTCCCATTTGAAAAGTTAACTGTATTAGCATTTTCCTATGTTAGTTATTTGCCTGAACTGAAAGAGCTGAACGTGGAATTTAAGAACCAGAGACAGTCAGAAATAAATAGGAAAGCCATTCCTGTCATCTTGGATAAACAGGACACATCACTTGCAGATTTTTCCTGAGTCTGTGTTGAAACATGCTAAGTCATGAGGATGTTCTTTACATTGCAAATAACATAGCAAGATTCCTTTGAAGAGCTCAATGGGAGAGAAAGCTCTTTCATCTCCAGGTCCCTAGGATGTCTTGCTACTCTGCATGATAACAAACATTTATCCCTGCCATATTATAGAAACTCGTGCATTTTTCCAAAGAGGATTTTCATTTTTTTCCTAATTCTGCTGCAAGAGTGCAAAAATGAATCTGTAGATGGGGCACAGAATAAACTGGATAAGCAGAAAGACTGAAGTTCACTGGAAAACCAAGAGGATTGCATCTGCCGCCATCTTTGAGACCTCCAAAATCCAGAGGAATTTTGTTTGTGGGTTTGGAGGTAAAATTTCAGTGGAGATGAAAACTGGCATAGAATTTTGCAAGTATGGGGATGAATAGATTCGAATTCAGTTAGAGAAACTAGCTTTGGTGAAACTATGCTGAATCAACAGGGCATTTGACAATTACAAAGAACCTTAATTCACTTTATGAAAGCAACCTCAGTTTATTTGACCAAGTCTCAGATCCTATAAATGATGCTAGGCTTTTCTTCTTTGTACAAAAAAAAAAAAAAAAAATCAGTTTTGTTTCCATTTCAATGAAATGGAAACGGATTATCTCATATCTCCAAGCCAAATACATTTAGTCTCTTAAAATGCTCATTTAAATATGAAGGAATTAGAGGAAGTAGTCAGAGAATGAGTCTCTTCTAAAACCTCTAGTTAGAGGACAGCTGCATTTCTTTCAATTAAAATTTTAAGAAAGAAATAAAAGAAATGAAAAGATCATCTCCCCCTTCTTTAGTCATGCAAGGAATCTTTAATAGTTAATGTTCCTCTCTGCTCTAGATTATGCTCGTCCTTATCCTTAGCCATCAGGAACAAGAAAATAACTTGCAGACATTTTGATGGGAGATAATTTCACCGTAAAATGTATTTGGTCTCTTTAGCTCAAAGGCAGATAAGCAACTAGCCATAAAACCAAGGCTCTATGAACTCACAGACGCAGAAAATAATTATTTTCTAGTCACTAAGCCACTATTTAAAACTATTAATATATCTCTCCTAGCCTCCCTTGCCATTTAGATAAGGTCTGTGTTTTTATCCAACTTTATGCTATAAAAGCTACTTACATCAACAAATTATCAAGACCCTTTCCTTACCGCTCTAGTTAAGGGCTTGACATTGTTCATATTTTAAGCCTATTTCCCTTAATGCAAAAAAAGTTTCTGAACTTCTACAAACCATTTTTGTTTATCTCTTACCAAGTAATCTTGATACCAGCCAAAAAACTGAAGTTCACCCTCAGTGGACTTAGGAGCCCCTTTTTCCAGCAAACCGTGTCATAGGCCAATGGATTTTATTTTATTTATTTGGGGGCATTCCATAATGGAATATCGGTGCTCAGAGAATATGGGATAGTGATAAGATCCCATTTGGAGTACAAAAAATTTAGGTTTAAGTACTGACACTGGCGCTTATTAGCTATGAGACTTTGGGGAAAATCTAACTAGAGTTTCCTCCTCTATAAAGTGGCGATAATGTTGGTAATTTCTGTCCCCCCTTCAGAAGATGAATGTGAGTATAATCTAGTTCATGGGCATATGATATTAGCACAATGCCTAATGTACCATATGTACTTAAGGATATGATAGTCATTCATTCACTATAGGAATGATATTAAAATATTTAAAATCAATATGACAGTTGCATCTCAATCAGTATTACAGCTACCCTTAAACAACTAAGAGTCTTGCAGCTTGTACAGGCCAAATAGCAGTCCCAAGGATTAGAAAGTAGAAGATAATAAAGTTGGAAAAAGAAGGTGGGAGAGAGTTGATGAAGACTCCATTATGTCCAGGAGAACACTTAGAGGAACCTCTGCACACCCTGTACCACAAACCCAAGTTCAAAAACCTATAGCTCAGGGAGCAGCCTTTACCCACAACCCCCGATCAGTCTAAGCCATGACTTTTACCTGAAAGCAAGGATGAGAGAGGCAGCTCACATCTGATAGCAAAAGTTATGTCTACAACGTGTAAAATATAATGATATAAATTAATCCTCTAGTATGTACTTTTTAATCTTTATTTTTGGAATAATTCAGGTGACTGCTCACCAGTTTTACATAAAAGGAAAATGAAGCCCAAAAGTTAAAGCAACTTCCCCAGCATCACACAGTTAGAGAACTGGATTTGAAAACCAGATGTATCAGACTCCCATGCCCTCGCTAGCTCTTGTGGAAAGCTACAGTGTGGTTGCTGACCTAACCTGTCTGCATGTTGCAAATGGTACCTTCAGTCTCCTGATTCAGCATTTTTCAAAACTATGTTGCTTGAAGAACTAAATTTCTGTGGGAATGATTAAACTTTGCTTAAAAAAGGTGTAGTGGAAGATGAGAGGACAGAGCCTGTGTCTCTCCCAAAACAGCCCTCACTTTAGTCAGAAGCTTCATTTCTTTCTCATATTAAGACTTTATATTGGATTTACTTAAATAAAAAGATTTCAGTGCTTTAGAAAAAGAATACAAAGTCACTGCTCTGTTCCAAACTCCATTCCTTATTTCTGCAAATATCCAAATAAAGCCACACCTGGATCCTTGTCTGTACACTCAAGCTTGCCAGATCTCCATGGCCTGGTTTGCATGGGTTACTACTGATTGGCTGACTCTGGTGTCAGAACTTATACTTGGCTTTGTGTTCTGAAAACTGACCTCAACTTTTCTACCCTAACTCTGTACTTCAGTTGCCACCATCCTGCGTGTGAGTCTCATAAAATAATATAACCCTGGTTTTCTTCTTGGAATTTCATGTAACTTAGAGTCTGTTTTCTCAGTTTTCATCATCCTTGCTCTTCCATTCATTTGCTGAGACCATGGTTCTGCATTTAGCTTCTCTTGGCTTATCGCTGTCAAAGATCAAGGATACATTTTATGATTTCAAGACATATCTGGAGGCCAACATGTCCAATAATCTCAAAGTAGCTCCCTTAGGCTAAGACACCATATTTTTCTCCTCCAGATTTATATCTTCTCATTAATTCTTTGATTCTGCTGGGCCTAGTTTTAGCTCCTTCCTATGACCCAGAATCCAGCGACTGCTCTACTGAAATCATTCCATACTGACGGCCAGCAGATGACCTTGTTTTCCTTTGGACCCTAGCCTCCGGACTGAATGTTATCCTAACAAACTCTTCTTCCAAGACTGCTTGGGAAGCTTTTTCACAATTCAAGTAATGAATCCTTGACTGCCAATTTACAAAATTTGTACTTAATTCTCTAGACAATGTTTTTCTTGGCTTTCCACATCAATGCTTTGAACACATAACCATTCATTCTCCTTTTTTTTTTTTAAGATTCATCCAAACTAACCCTGATATTTTCTGTTTCTCAATTCCTGATATTCATACCTTCCTGGGATAGTCAGAAGTTACTGTGTTGAAGTGTTAAGTGTCTTGTGATGAAGGTAACACTGCATTCAACTCACTAATGTCTATATTGCTTTAAATTACAACAAATTTCAGGAAGGTGCCAGAACTTAAAATTAACACACGAAAGTCAATATTCTTCATGGATATGGATAACAAGTTAAAGTTAATGGAAACAAGGATTTTAAAACATTTAGAAATTAACTATATAAAAGTGTATAAAGCCTAGAAGGAGAAAAAAGAAAAGCAAAACATCTAACAAACACAAAACAAAGCATGAAAAAAATGGGAAAATAGGTCAGTGCCTGTGGCTCAAAGGAGTAGGGCACCAGTCCCATATGCCGGAGGTGGCGGGTTCAAACCAAGCCCCGGCAAAAAATTGCAAAAAAAAAAAAAAAGGAAAAGAAAATATCACTTGTTCTTGGATATATTTCTTTAAAAGGTAGTTTTGTCTAGTTATACTTATAAACTTGATGTAATTCTAGTATAATTCCAACAAATTTTCTCCTAGAGCTAGAAGTGTTGATTCTAAAGTTCCTGTGAAAAATTTAAACATTTAAGAGTGTATGATAAAATACTGAAAGAGAATTACTAGGTGGAGGATAAAAAAATACCAGATTTAAAATACCCTATAAGGCATATAATACAAACAGTGTGTTAGTGGCACATTAAAAAGACATGCAGGACAATAAAATCAAATAGAAAGTTCATAATACATACAAATAAATGTGGACATTTAGTATATGATAAAGATGTATAGGACATTACTGGGGTCAACATAGACTTTTTAAAAAGTTGTGTTTGGAGAACTGGACAGTCATCTGGAAACAGATAAAACTAAAACCATGCCACATATTATAGACAAGAATAAACTCCAAATACATTAGAGATCTAACTATTTAAAAAAAAAACCCACAGGTACTAAAAAAATGAACATACTTTTCTATAACCAGTGTGTAGTGAAAGACTTTCTACCTATGATTCAAACTTTAGATGCAACAGAAAAAAAAGATGAATTAAGTTCAACGACATTTAAAAATTGCATAACCAAGTCCCACAAAGTACTGAATAAAATACCACAGAAAACAGCTGGAAGATGACATTTGTGACATCTGTATGTCACAGATAAAGGGTCTCTATTTCTACATCTCTGTGTAATAAACTTCTAAAAATTGAGAGGAATGACCAAATTCCTAAAAGAAATGTGGACAAAAGACAGAAACAGATAATCCATAAGGAGAAACACCTGGTCCTCAGGCCCTGAAATATTTTAGGAGCGATTCACTTTCACCCGACCGAGAGAAATGAAAAATAAAGCTGAAATGTAATTGCTTATGTGTTAGAAGTTACCACCAAGTTTTAAACCTGGAAGGAGGCTCTTTCCAACATTGCTGGTGGAAATATAAAATACAAAATGCTAGAATACTTACACAGGGGAATGCAGCAATATCTAATAATATACATTACATTACATATACATTATTCACACAAGTTATCATTCATATACACTTGAACAAATAGCCCATTTCAAGTGATGTCCCCTGAAGATATATATAAGAGGATATATATAGGAAACACATATGTGTTTAAGAATGATTGAACAAACTATGACTTATTCATAAAAGATTCCTCTGTAGCTATAAAAAAGAATAGGAAATAACTATATAAACAGATATGGAAAATATATTGAGTAAAAATGAAAAGTGTAAGAGAATATATATGTTATAGTTACCTTTCATGCAAAGAAAGAGGAGTAACTTTATATTATACATAGTATATATATAGAGTTACTTTTGAGGAAAAGAAACAAACCAAAATGCAATGAAATTAGTACTATGAAAAATATTGGTAAGAAGTAGAAGGCAGCTGTGTGCAGCTTCTCCAAGGGTATCTTGTTCATAGCTTTGTCTTTTGTAACAATGTAAATAGGTATATTTAGGAAAACACAAGTAAATCATAATGTTAGGAAGACTGCAAAATTTAATGGAAACTATATTCAACTATATTTAAATTAAACATAATCATAATCAAGGGTAAAAAGGGAACCAACTCTAAAGTAACCTTTGCACACATCATTTTGACTACACACCCTCAGCCAAAAGGCGATAGGAATATCAAACACATCTTGAACTTTACTTGGTAAGTTTCCTTTTTTTTAAAAAAAAAGAATATAGTTACTTTCTGTTTATTATAGGATAGAGAAAATGAGTTAATATAATCCTGATGATGTTGGGAACCATATTTCTCACTTTCAAAAAACAGATACAAATATGGATAGATAGACAGTAGAAAGAGCCCTATAATACTAGGTTGGATTTGAGATGTCCATATGTATAAGCCCTTGGTTTTCAACATTGTATGTATGTACACATGTATACACACACACTCAGAGAGATAAGATTTTAAAAAGATAAATAAAAAAATACATTCTCCTAGTTCTTGCCACTGAAAAGTCCTAGAAAAAAAACATCTAGAAAAGAGTATCTCAGTAGCAATGAGCATGCCAGACTCTTATTCTGGAGTTCTAGATGCCATTTCTGGAAAAAGAGCTAAGAAACTTTGGAGAACTAGGTAGTTCTGGGGCTCGTACAGGAAAGTATGAAATAAGATTAGAATACCTTGTTGTGGTAGCAGTTGAGCACTAAAAAGAGGGTGCATGTCAGAGAAATGGGGGAGCCAGCTTGAAGGAGCTCCCCGCTGTCCAAAGCAAGAATAATTTAAGCATCAGAAAGTCAAGACAGTAATAGAGTATGTCCATAAAAAAACAAAAATCCATAAATCTATTGAAGAAAAGAAAAAATGGAGAAGATGCTTAGATTATGTAATCTAAATCTAATCATGACATGATATCAGATAAATTCATATTAAGAAATATTCTAAATATTCAAAGTATCTGTGAAACTTTGAAAATGTCAGTATCTAGATATATCTTCCCCTGAGACGTTTTTTTCCTTAGTCTTTTTAACCTATTGTGTTATAATTTGGATGGTTTCTATTGATATGTATTCAAATTCATTGATCTTTCCTCTGAGCATTGTGTGGTGGGATGAAAAACTCAGTACATTTTTTATTTTACTTATCCTATTTTTCGGTTCCGGAATTTCCACTTGTTTGTTTTTCTCAGTTGATAAATAGAAACTATAAAACGATGTCTCATTCTGAGTACATCTATATTTAGATACTTAAATACATATGACTGATACTTTAACATCCTCACTGTCTGCTAATCCCAGTCTCTGTGTTATCTCAGTGTCTATTTCTGTTGACTGTTTATTTTCCTGGATATGGGTCATATTTTCCTGTTTCTCAGCATAACTTGTAATTTTAAAATTTATATTGGACATAATTAATACTACATTAACAGGAAACTATATTTTTTAAAGAGAGTATTGAGTTTTGCTCTAGCAACCGGTTAAGTTATTGAAAGATTAGCTTTCTACTTTTGATGCCTGGTTGTTAGTCTTAGGATAAGTCTAGGATAGCCCTCATTCTAATGCTAGTATACTGCTGGTACTGAGGAGTGGCTTTTCTAGGGTATCAACTGAATTATGCATGAAATGTAAATTGGGCCTCTCCATTCTTTCCACTCTGGTTCATCCTAGTGCTGTGCCATTCCCACAATCTCTGTTCAGCTCCTAGCCTCTCAGTAGCTGTTCTCTTCCATACTATGCAGAGTTTCACTCTGCGCATGCACAGTTTATCTGGCCAATGCCTCAAGTCACTGCCATGTAAATTTTTGGAACTTCTGTTATACATAGAATTCTATGGTACCTAATCTGCAAATTCTGGCTTCCTGGCCCTTTGGAACCCTAAATTATGATCAAGTGAGAAAAACAAGTTATCTGTTTGAGCTCCACTCTCTTCTTTTTCAGAAGTAGATCTAACTTTACATGTTTTCTTTCTTGCAAACATCCTTGTGTTATCGTTCAGTGTTTTAAAACTGTTACTTTATATGTTTTTTCCATTTTTAAAAGTTGCTTTTGATGGAAGAATATATATTTAGAGGCTGACTTTTGTTCCTCCCGTTACTCTAGATTAGTGTTTTTCAACTGTTTTTATCTCACAACACACTTGAACCTATAGTTAAACTTTTTTTTTATTTATTAAATGATAGCTGTATACATTAATGCAATCATGGGGTACAGTGTGTTTTCAAATACAATTTGAAATATTTTCATCAAACTGGCTAACATAGCCTTTATGTCATTTTCTTAGTTATTGTGTTAAGACTATGTTAAGATTATATTCTACTCTTAGAAAGATTCACTTGTACCCTTGTAAGATAAACCATGGAAGTGATCCCTCCAATCACCTTCCCTCTCCCCTCCCCCTCCCTTCCCCGTCCCCATATTCTTAGGCTATAATTAGGTTATAGCTTTCAGTTAAACTTCTATGGTACACTTAAATTATGTTGTTTAAAAAAAAAAGAGTTTCAAAAAAAAAAAGAATATACTTACTATTGTGCTTTGAACTACTTTTGAAAATAATTTAATTAATCACCTTTAAAAAGTTTCATGGAACACCCAAGATCCTCTCACAGCACACCAGTTAAAAATTACTGCCTAAATGTTTTATGGAACACTAGCTGATTTTCTATATCTTTCTTGGCTAGAGTTTCTGATGGCTGTGAGTGGAGGTTTATACCCCATTTAAAATTTTTATATAACACATTCTACTTATAAAATTTCAGTAGTTTGAAAAATACAGAGCTACAAAAGTTGAGTGCTGGTTTGGGCTCCAAATGGTGATAAAATACCTGAGGTTGCTATTAACCACAGATATAATAAATACTCTGATCCATGCATTACCTGTGCTGTGTTCTAGCTGAATTATATACCTCACCTCCACAACATGGTAACGTCCTAGATGTTTTGACTTGTCACCTTATTTTGTTGTAATTAAAATATACTTTAAATTCAGGTCATATAGAATAACAGAGGTTCTTAATGCAAGAAAACATTACAAATACAGAGACAGACACAGACAGAAGTGTGATAACAAAGGCAGAGGTTGGAGTGCTCTATCTACAAGCTAAGGAACAGTAGGGTCTATATAAATACCAAATGAAAGAAATGAAACAGACCCTGCCTTAGAGCCTTCACAGAGAGTATGACTTTATCAACACCTTAATTTCAAAATTCTAGCCTAGAATTATGAGAGAATAATTCTCTATTGTTGTAAGTCAGAAAAAAGTACAATTTTGGAAAGAATGCATATGAAGTCCCCTCTTCTCATAAAGCATTCATGCTTCAGGATCTGTATGGTCTATGCTAAGCGAAGTCAAAAAGAATAATTTCTAAAGAGCTTGATAAAGTTTCCTATAGTTTCTCTTGAATTCAGACATATAAAAGCAATTTCCAAGATTCAATAATTGAGCAATGGCTGGGATGTTTTGTTCTTGTTATTGTTAACCCCAGGATTATCAAGAGTCTACAGGTCCTATATAATTGTACCCTTACTGCAATTATTTGTTTACAAGTTGCCTCTCTGGACTGTAAGATGGCCAATAAATGGTATTTGAGCAGAACTAAGTGTCCATGGCCTGAAGGATTTTAATGCAGTTTTAGAACTCCCATGGCACTCTAAAACCATTGCCAAAGTACTGACCAGAAAATCCAGCTTACCAAGTCTTCCCCAAAAGTGTTCTAGGAATATAGAGGTGTCCATAAAATGGTATGTTTTTAAACAAGATGTTTCTTTCTCACATAGTCTGCAAAATACACCCTATGAATTGATGTAATCATTGAAAAAACACTGCACTTCCTCTGAATAACACTATTTTTGTGATGCAGATTCTGCAAAAATTAACCCTCCTTTTGACAGTAATGTATGCAATTGAAGCAGTCAGCAGGACAGACACTTCTCCAAAGTGGAGAAAGGAATTGATATTGCTTATTGTAATTCTAAAGAGATTCTGCAGAGCTTTGCCATAGAGAAGGACCATTCCAATCATTGTGAATTTTCCTTTTCTGTGTTTAAACCAGAAGTAGAGTTTGATAAGACCATGACTCATAAGAATAAATAGATATTTGATGCAGCCTTCCAAGCGTGGGTAATACTGATTCAGAAGGTAGAGGAATGGAACAGCTGGATTTTGCCTTTCTTCTTTCTTTTCTTCCCTCCTTTCTCCATCCTTTTCTTTATAACATAGAATGCTTGATGTAATCAAATAAATTTTCATAACCAGTTCATCTATTTGCCTTCTCGAAAAAGCAGAGAATATTAGGTGTTTGTTTTTGTTGTTGTTGTTTATTTCCCGAGGCTTATGTACACCTGAAGTGGTAAGAATAAAGTACAGAGCAATGTTATAAAATCAAATGCTGAGGCTCACCTTCCACCAATGTCAATTCATGCAGCAATGAATAAAAAATAATTGTGGTGTAGTGAGTCATTCTAAGTTTAAATTTGTCGTTCTTTCATTATTTCATATTTGAGTATCAGGCAAGCTTTTACTAGATACATGCCAAAAATAAAAAGAAAGAGGTTTATTGCAAGGCAATAATTTACAGAATTGTGGGGAGCATTAAAGCAAGTCTGGAAATTGCTGCAGGGCAGGGTGGAATACTCTGAAATATCAACTTCAGTCCATATCCACAGGTAGAATTTCTTCTTGCTCAATGAAACCTCAGTTGTACTTTCAAGGGCTTTCTATTGTTTGAATCAGGCCCACTCAGATTACCTTGGATAATCTCCCTTGCTTATAGTCAACTAGTTATGAACTTTAACCACGTTTAGAAAGTATCTCCACAGTAACAGTTAGACTTGTAGTTGATTGAATGGCCAAGTTGACACATAAAATTAATCATCACAATTGATGGGGCAATATTATTTATTTTCTATACGAGTTTAGTAATCATGGATAGTTATATACTCTGTTAGTAATATAAAAAGTGGAAACTTTTCAACTGGTCTCAAAACAATTTCCTGAAATTTCGCCTGTCCATGAAGGGAAAGTTCTAGAAGGCACTGCTGAAACACATCATGCTTTCCCACATTCCCGTTTCACAAGTGGGAGGATCCTGAGGGCCAGGCAGGCAGATGCTTTAGTAAAACAGGATGGGTGACACGTTTTCCTCAGTTTCGTCAAGTTTAGTTTCCTCATATGTTGGTTTGTTTACCTATTGCCTTTCAGATTAACTTAATACTGCGATAGCTTTCTATTGCTGCAGAGCAAATTATGAAACAGTTTATTACCTCAGAGTTTCAGAGGTAATACCTCTACTCAGGAACTCACCAGGATGAAATTAAGGTGTCTTCGGGGGTTGGGACATCATCTGGGTTGCAGAGTTCTCTTAGGTATTCATTTGTTTGAGGTGGAATTTAATTCCTTGTAGTTGTAGGACTTTGCTTTCTGACACTGCCTGTCATTCCCTGAGATGTGACTTTCTCCACAAGTCAGATTGTTTCTTGAAGGTCAGCAAGAGATAGTTTGAGTCATTTTGACTTCTTCTGTCTCTGCCCTTTAAAGCATCCTTTAAAGAGGCCAAATGGCAGACTGGAAGTGGCCTACACAATGCCACCCTCATGGAGAAGATGGAAAATGGTGATTAGATATTCAACTTTGGATTGATCAGCTGAGCAAGAGTGCTGGGAGCCCATGGAGAAAGGGAAGTGAAGACAGAAGTGAGATGAGCAGATCAAGAGCAGGACCAGTGGTGATTAGAGAAGGGGCCCACATGTGGGAAAGTGAAAGGGGAGAATATCCCAGACTCCAGGAACAGGAGGCTGGTACAGAGACCTGTAGCTCTGGAGAGAAAGGTGGGCAGGCTTCTTAGCCCTGGGCATGGTGGCTAGTGCAACTGCCACATCTGGAATGCTACTTCTGTCCAAGGTCAATCTGTGTCTACAGCCTCCCTCTTGCCTTTGTCAGGTAAAGAGGGAGCAGAGAATTCCCCTTCCTTTATGTCTCATAGGCAGGTGATATGCACCACCACTGCCACCACCATCAGGGGCCCTGGGCAGGGCAGGAGAGAAGGGCTCAGCACCTGCTATTGTGACACAGATGATCCTGTTCAACTGCACTTCCTTGGGACCCAGGCTGAGTAGAGGTCACAGCAGAAGATGACCAAAGCAACATATCTTCTGTTTTGAACTAAGAGAAATGGCCCCAGAATAAAAACTCCAGTAATGTGCAAAACAGGCTATCTTGAAATCCCCAAAGGATTACAATAGCTCTCAGCAATGAATTCCAACCAAAAGGAAATGGCTGAAATGACAGATACAGAAATCAGATTATAGATAGCAAATGAGATGAATGTAATTGAGGAGAAAACCATCTCAAAGAAACAGACAAAAAAAATTTCAGGATATGAACAAAATTTACAAAAGAGTCAGATAATATCAGAAAAAAGAAGTAAACAGTAGCCTAAGCTATTTGGAAGGCTGAGGCAAAAGAATTGCTTAAGCCCAAGAGTTTGAGGTTGCTGTGAGTTATAACACTGTGGCACGTGACCAAGGGTGACATAGTGAGACTCTGTTTAAAAAAAAGAAAGAAAGAAAAAGGAAAGATAATAAAACATAAAGAAATTAGAGTCATTTAGGAAATTCCAAAATACATCAAAAAACTTTAAGAGCAGACTAGACTCAGTAGAATTAAGAATTTTAGAGCTTCAATTCCTAATGGCCAAGTCATGGAATAAGCCCAAGTGCCCATCAACCCATGAATGGATTCATAAATTGTGGTATATTTATACCATAGAATACTATGCAGCCTTTAAAAAGATGGAGCCTTTACCTCTTTTATGTTTACATGGAAGGACCTGGAACATATTCTCCTGAGTAAAATATCTCAAGAATGGAGGAAAAAGTATCTAATGTACTCAGTACTTCTATGAAACCAACTTATATTTACTCACACTTTCTTATGAAAGATAGACCACAACTATAGCCCAGGATGAAGGAGAGAAATGGAGTGGGAAGGAAGGGGAGAGGGGAAGCTTGAGAGAGGAGCTAAAAGCAGGAACACACCTATGGAACATATTGCAAGGGTACAAGTCAAATGTGTCAAGTGTAGAACATAAATGTTAACACAATCAAGTAAATGAGGCAAAAGCTATGTTGATTGGTTTGAAGTAACCACGTTAGATTGTATAAAAAAAAATCAACACATTGTACCCCACATATGCATAAATGTATAAATGATCTATGTGTATATAACTTAATAAATAAAAATCACTTTCCTTGAAAAACTCATTTCAATTCAAATTTGGAAAAGCAAAATGAAGAAGAGAAGAAAGGGGGGATTTAGGCACAAAGTCAGGGTGTATGGCACACCTTTGGGGTATTGAACACAACTACAAAAGGGACTATATCTAACAAGTTCAAATATTGTGACCTGGTTCTTTGTACCCTCACATCAACCTGAAATTTAAAATAAAAAAAAATTTCAAAATTCAAAGTAACCTAGTCAGTAAAAAGTACAGAAAAAAAGAAAGAGAAGAATGAACAATCACTGAGAAAAGAATAGGTTTATGCAATGTGAACTAATATAAGAATTATATGAGAAAGAAGGAAAATAATAGCAATATATGTGGAAAACCTAGTGGAGAGAATAAAAGAGGAAAACTTCCCTTTTATTGCTAGAGGTTTAGATATTCAAATACGAGATGGTCACTGATCACATAGAAGATTTGTAGCAAGCAGGAGATCACCAAGACTTGTAGTCATCAGCTTGCTAAAGTCAAGTCTTGAAAAAAGTCAGAAAGAAAGAGAAAATTCTACAAGCTATGAGATGAAAATGAAAAAGGTACTTACAAAGGAAAACTTATCAGATTGATAGCAGACTTCTCCGCAGAAACATTTAAAGCCAGAAGGGATTGAGATCTCCTTGGAGCTCTTAAACAGAATTACTGCCAGCCAAGAATTTTGTATCCTGAAAAACTAAGTTCAATAAATGAAGGAGAAAGTCTTTCCCATATAAACACACACTAAGGGAATTTGTTACCGCTAGACCTGCCCTATAGCAAATGCTTAAAAGTGCTCTCTGTACATGGAAAAGAACAACACATATCCTCCAATTTAAAAACATCTGAAAGTTAAAGCACACAAACCTTATAAAACAGTAACATAAGAGAGAATATGATAGAGAGAATGGTATTTCATATCAATACTAACATTAAACTTACACAGTCTTATTTCTCCTTTTAAAAGATATAGACTGGCTTAATGGATGAAAAATGCACCCCAAGTATATGCTATCTCCATCAAACCCATCTAATTCACAATGGTACTCATAAACTCAAAATACAGGTATGGGAAAAAATCCTATGTGAGTAGAAACCAAAAGTGAGCTTTTGGTTAGAAGGAAGAATAGAAACAGCTATTCTTACATCTGATAAAATAGACTTTAAATTAGCATTGGTTAAAAAAAAGACAAAGATGGTCATTATATAATGATAAAGGGAGCAATTCAGAAAGAAGATATAACAAGTCTAAATATATATGCATTGAATACCAGCACACCCTGTATTAAATACCCTGTACTGTATTCACAAATAAAATACTGCTACATATAAACATAGAAATAAATAGCAACACCATAACTGCTACAGACTTCAACACTTCATTTATAGAACTAGACATATTATGTGGACAGCAGATGAACAAAGAGCCACTGGACTTAACCAGTACTCTAGAACAGATGGAGCTAATAGATACCTACTATCACCTTCTACCCCATAACTGTAGAATTTAGATTCATCTCATCTGTACATGGACAATTTTCTGACATAGATCACATGTTAGCCCTCAAAACCAGTTTCATCAAATTCAGAAACACTGGAATCATTCCATGAATCTTCTAATATTACAATGTAATAAAACTAGAAATCAACTCTAAGAGGGACTCTTCAATCTGCAAAAAATTTATGGAAATTATACACCCAAATGTTGAATGATCCTTGGGTCAATAACAAAATTAAGATGGAAATTAAAGATTTTTCAAATTAAATGACAATGAGGACATAAGCATCCATAATCTATGGGATACTGAAAAAGCAGTGTGAAAGGGGAAATTCAGAGACTTATATGTTTACATCAAGAAGACAGAAATATCACATCCTAATGTCACACCTCAAGGAACTAGAAAGGGAAAAACAAACCTGACCCATAGCTAGGAGAAGAAAGAAAACAACAAAGCTCATAGCACACTAAACAAAATGGAAATCAGAAAAATAATAAAAAGGATTAATGGAACAAAAAATTGGTTCTTTAAAGGTGAACAAAACAATAGACCTCTAGCTAGAATAGCCAAAAATAAAAAAGGTCCCAAATAAACTCTTTTAGAAATAAAAAAGGAAACATTATAAATGATACCATGGAAATATGAAATACCAACCGTGAATACTATGAAAATCTCTAGGCACCCAGAAAATGTAGAGGAAATGGCTAAATTTCTAAAAACCAACAACCTCCCAAGCCTAAATCAGAAAGAAATTGAAGTCCTGAACAGACGAATAAGGAACAGTGAGATTGAAACATTCATGAAAAATTTACAGACAACCAAAAGCCCTGAACCAGATGGGTTCACAGAAGAATTTTACCAGAACTACAAAGAGCAACCAGTATCTACTCTTCAGAAATTATTTTTTTACATTGAGAAAGAAGAAATCCTCATGAACTCATTCTATGAAGCCAATATCATCTTGACACCAAAACCTAGAAAGGACACAACAAAACCCAAAATATACAGATCAATATCCCTTATGAACATAAATGCAAAAATCCTCAAGAAAAAAAATTACTAGCAAACTGAATTCAACAGCACATCCAAAAGATAATTCATCAAGCAGATTTCATTCTGAGGATGTAAGGATGGTTTAATATATGCCAAATCAGTAAACTTGATTCACCACATAAACAGATGCAAAGCCAAACATGGCTCAATCTTCTTAATAGATGCAGAGAAATCATTGTATAAAATCCAGTGCCCTTTCTTGATAAAAACTCTCAACTAGAGCTTGGCGACCGTAGCTCAGTGAGCAGGGCACCAGCCACATACACTGAGGCTGGCGTGTTCAAGCCCATCCCAGGCCTGCTAAACAACAATGACAATCAAAAAATAGATGGGTGTTGTGGCAGGCGCCTGTAGTCCCACCTACTTGGGAGGCTGAGGCAAGAGAATTGCTTAGACCCAAAGAGTTTGAGGTTGCTGTGAGCTGTGATGCTACAACACTCCACTGAGGGTGACAAAGTGAGACTCTGTCTCCCCCAGTCCCCCAATAAAAGAAAAACCAAACTCTCAACTAGGCATAGATGGGGCATAACTTGAAATTATAAAAGTTATATATGACATGCCAAATGGGGAAAAGTTAAAAGCATTCCCTTTAAGAACCAAAACAAGGCAAAGGTGTTTACTGTCACAACTTCTATTCAACATACAACTGAAGTACTAGCCAGGGAAATCAAGTAAGGGAAAGAAATGAAATGTATCCAAATTAGGAAAGAGGAGGTCAAATTATCCCTGTTCACTGACATTATGATCTTGTATTTAGAAAACCCTAAAAGCAACACCAAAGACTCTTAGAATTGATAGATAAATTCAGCAAAGCCTCAGGTTACAAAATCAATGAACACAAATCAGTAGCATTTCTGTAGCCTAATAACAGTCGTGCTGAGAATCAAATCAAGGATTCAATAACTTTTACAGTAGCTGCAAAGAAAATAAAATAGCTAGGAATATGTTTAATAAAGGAGGTAAAAATCTCTAAAAGAAGAACTATAGGACACTGATTTAAAAAAAAAATCATAGATGACACAAATAAACGGGAAAACATCCATGCTCATGGATTGGTAGAATCAACATTCTTAGGATGTCCCTACCACCCAAAGATAGAGGGTAGATTAGAGATTCAACACAAACCTCCTAAAATATTGTCATATTTCCCAAGTTTAGAAAAAGTAATGCTATACTTTTTTTGAAACCAAAAAAGAGCCTGAATTGACATTGCAACATTAAAGAAAAAAACCAAAGCCAAAAAAAAAAAAAAAAAAAAAAAACAAAGCCAGAGGCATCACACTGCCTAACTTCAGGTATGATCCACTGATTTTCAACATACACAGAGGAAAACACAATCCTATTCAAGAAATGATGCTGAGTAACTAGATAACCACATGCAGAAGAATGAAACAGGACCCCTGTCTCTCACTGTATACCAAAATGAATTGGATAAAATGAATATGGATAAAAGACTTAAATGTAAAGCATGAAATTATAAAAATTCTGAAAGAAAATATAGGAAGGACTCTTCTAGACATTACGGTAGACAGAGAATTGATGACTCAGTCCCCAAAGTCAATACAGCAATAACAGAAACAAACAAAGCCTAATTAAATTAAATCCTCTATATAGCAAAGGACATAATCACGGAGTAAATACACAACCTACAGAATGGGAAGAATATTCACAAACTATATCTCTGGCAAAAGGCTAATATCAAGAATCTACGCAGGACTCAAAACAAATCAGCAAGAAAAAGCAAACAATCTCTTTAAAAAGTAGACAAAGGCAAGGCATGACTTGATGCTTTTTGTAGGAAAATACACAAATGGCTAGCGAACATATGAAAGAATTCTCAACATTACTAATCATAAGGGAAATGCCAATTAAAAGCAAAGGTGAAATATCACCTTCCCTTGTCAGAATGGCCATTATTAAAAAGTCAAGAACCATAGCTGCTGGCATCAATGCAGAGAGAAAGGAAGATGTAATTGCAAATGAGTACAACCTCTATGGAAAATGATGTGGAGAATCCTCAAAGAAATAAATGCAAACATACTAGTCAACCCAGCAAACCCCCAACCCCACTGGGTATCTACCCAATGAAAAAGAAGTCATTTCATCAAAAGACACCTAAACTTGCATGTTTATTACAGCACAATTCAGAAATAGAGATATGCGGACTCAATCTAATTGCCCACCAATTCTATAAGTGCATAAAGAAAATGTAATATACGTAAATATACATACACCATGGAGTACTACTCCACCATAAAAAGGCATGAAATAATGCCTTTTACACAACCAGGATGAGACTGGATACCATTATCATGAATGAAGTATCTCAGAAATGGAGAAATAAACACCAACACACTCTCTGATAACTGGGGAATAAAAGTCAGGCCTGTGCAGGCACAAAGTGATGTAAAGACTTAAGAAACTAGCAAGGAGGAGGGTGGTAGGGGATAAGTGTAAAAATGTACTTGTCAGGTACAATGAGCACTGTACTGGTGACGGGCACATTAAAAGCACAAACTTAAGCATTATAAAAGGTATCTATGCAAGAGAAACATTTGTACCCTCCCCCCCAGCATGTTTTTTGGGGGAAATCCTCCTTTAACGAGCTCTTCTGAATAGAGCAGGCCGAACAAGTACAATTTCCCTTTGATTAAAAGAATTAAAGTGAGGGTAACTGTAGCCTTAAAAGGCATCTACAAAATTCCTTCACCTTTGTGGCATAGCACCCCCCATTCAGGGGAGTGAGAGCCCATCATATCCACAGGTTCTGCCTACATGCAGGGGCCAGGGATTATACACGGCCTGCACACCAGCAAAATCCTGGGAGCCATCTTAGACTTCTATCGACTAGATAGACTCAGTGATTTTTTCAACACCATCTTATTTTTGCTTTAACTGAGGGCCAAGTGAAAGAGAGAGGATAAAATTTAATTCATTTCATGTAACAGTGCATTTGGGATGGCACTGAACTGAATAAAATAGGTTAAAAGTGGGTTTATAAAAGCAATAATCACCAAGCCTTATTATGTAATAGATTTTGTTCAACTAAATCAATGTGTAATAGAACCCAGATAGGATTAAACTGGAAAAAGTACAGAGATTTTTATAAGTTCTTGAGATAATCATAGGAAAATGGGATATAGATCATGGATTGACATTTTTGCTTCATCTCAGGCTATGAAATTGGGCAAGGTAGATTTGCTTAAAGGATAAGGTCTCCACTCATTTGCCTGCCATTCATACACACAATTGCTCATCATATAATTTTTTTTAACACAATGTGTCAGAATACTTTTGAGGTTAGAGCAATTCTTAATTGGAGTGTATTCTAGCTCTGGACTCCTCTTAGGGTTCAAACGCCAGCAGCCATGGCTACTTTGTATTTATCTGAGCTTTCAATCTCCACTCAGGAAGGTTTCCTATGAAGTTTTAATATCAGGGCCTCTCACTTACCTCTTTTTAAGGCCCTAGCAGCTTTTGTGATATGCTCACATGAGTTATATGTAATGAGTACATAACATACTCAAAATAAAATATTTTCATAGAGTGGGTTAAGACTACTACCCTTCTTCACTCCAACTTCCCTTCTATTACACTTTCCCTGGAGTTAGGTAGCATTGAAACAGCTGGGAGTATTTTTTGAATACAGTGAAGTAGAAGTTGAATTGATTGTGTATCTACTTGGTTGGGTATCAAGATGATAGACTATGTGATTCACAGTCATGTCTGGGCACAATTATTACAAATTATCCCAGTGCAGCAACAGCTTCTGGGTGTGTTGTTACTATCCACTCTGCTAACCTACCTTGAAGTAAGACATAAACGACTGACAATAATCCTGTTAATGAAAGTCAAAAACGAAAAGAATATTTAATGTCAGTCACAGTCAAAGAAAACTTGACATGTTTTGAAATGTCAGCATATGTACAAAAGGCATATGACTGATAATTCCCAAATTTGACAGAATCCTCATTTACGTAATATAATAAAAAGTCCTGAAGCTAAAAAGAAATTTTAAACTATCATTAAATTCTTTGGACCAATAGTCCTTAAGGAAAGCCTAAACTATCTTTGCATTCTCTCTGTAGAAAATGATTCCCTAAAACTGTAGCTATAATTAAGTCAGTAAGTTTACAGTTGAATAACAAATAAAAATAGGGGGTGTGTAAAGCAATTAAGTGATACACAATACTGTGATTTTTATGACTGTGGTCTTTTTGTTATCTGCCAAATTTCAAAGAACAATTTGTTTCTTCTAATTCTAAGTGAATTTTTACTTTGAGTCTTAATTTTGTCTTATTTTTCTTGAATGGCACCTCTTAGATCCTTTTATAAGCCTAAAGCTGGATTTGTCTCTTGCTTTTTCACTTTGTTATCGCAAAGAAGACCTTTTCTAGCAGGTTGTAACAACTCTTTAATGTCCCGTGATATTTTGTGATGATTATTCATTTGTATTGACACGAAAAGTTTGTTTCCTACTCAGTTAACACTAACCGGAGTTTTAAACTTAGCCCTGGCTTCACTTTCTCGCATCTCAATTTCCCTTTCTGTAAAATTGGCATCCCACTCAATATTTCACACGGCAGGCTCCAAATACGTGTAACTTTTACTGTGTCATTATTGCCATTATCACTATCATTCTCATACTGACAACATTTTCAATAAAGGCTTTTCCTTAGAGCCAAGTACATTCTTCTAAAAAATAGACTAGCAAACAAAACCAAAATGAAAGAGATATTTTCTGAATGCGCCAAACTTCCACATGAAAGAAAATGGTGAGAATGATGTGCCTTTAAGCATGATTTACAATTAGTGTCTGCCATTGTTTTTTTCCTGAAGTGGCTCTCTTGTTCGGCAGTGCTCTACGCATGCTGGGTATAGGCATGTTGACAGAATTTATCTAATTAATACTGTGAAAAATACTTGAACTGTTCACACAGAAATTGGCCTGGTGAACCCTCTGCCTGATACTGATGTGTAAAAGTGGTGATGGAAGAACAGAATCAGCACACAGGGGATTTGTTCTGTACTTCAAAAAGAAGACAGAATTAGACATCTGGTCCCAGGCTTCAGAGGGAAAAGGGGCTGAAAACACAATGCACCGATACAGGGAAATCAATCATTTGAAATGAAAGTCTGCAGCTGAAAACACAATCATCATTAAGATCTGTGTGGAAACTTATATTTTCTTAGCTGCTTTTACATACAAGACACCATGGCATTTTTCCCGAAACATCAAATAGTGATGAGCCTAGAGCTTCAGTGATGTAGTTGGTATCTGCTCAGGATGGTACCGTTCGTCGAATAGGATGGGAACCCATGATTTCCATCACTAAATTCCTGCGTGCTCTTTCCACTACCTCAGAGAGTGGGCACTCAATTTACATACAAAATCAGAAGAGAAGAAAAGAGAGAGACTCAAGTAGAGAGTAGGTTCTAGGGAGGGTTCAATAAAAAATCGGTATTTCAGAACATCGGAGGCAGACTCTCTCTTCGTGGCCATCCTCCCTGAGGGTTGGCGCTGGGCACAGGAGAAGTGTTATCTCGGGGTGTCATGCTAGGGTCATGAGGGTTGCACCACTAAGCTGAAACAACAGAACTGTTTCGAAAAGGTAAACCAAAACAATATATTTGCCTTGGAGAAAAGCAGAATAGTTGCAGAGAGGAGTCCAGGTCTAAGGTCACAGCTAGGAAAATGGGGAAGAACATAAAGTCCAAAAGGGCAAGGTGCGGCAGACATGAGGCACTAAATGTTGGATCAAGAAGCCAGTAACGGGTTGGAATCCCATGTGAAGAAGACTGAAGGGGCAAGTTCCAAAATACGGCTGTTCAGGAGAGTTTGCCCTCTGTGCTCAGAAACGCATGTAGAGGATGTTACAGTGCTAGACACTGTGTTTTAGGGAGAAACGAAATATTTTTTTAGATCAATAGCTTTCTTTTTCTGAGAAGCATAACTCTCTTTTGAAATAATCCTTGTGCAGAAATTCAATATATAAATGGATTTTTAGAGAAGAATTGATCTTATCTAGGTGGAGGAGGTAGAATTCCGAGTTGTGCCATGGGCCAGCCATCTGGGCCCTGGGCTTTTGGAATCGCCTGGCAATTTTCCCAAATATTCGTTTCCATGGTTTGGAAACCACCCTTCCAGACCTTTTAAATGTGTGTCCTTGTATCAAGTCAGATGACCAGAACGTTAGTTTTTTAGACTTTCTTAAATTGATTCTCAGCATACATGTGTGTCACTGAATAAAAATGTAATACGTCCCGCATTCTAATCACAGATCAATATAAGAAGCAACTATGAAAAACATATCTTTATTTTCAGTAGAATTACAGTATAAAAACTTTCTTTATTTCTTGCTTATTATTCCTCAAAATATTTTTTAAAGATTTTATTAAATCACAGCTGTGTACATTAATGCAATCATGGGGTACAGTGTAGTATTTTCATATACATTTTGAAATACTCTCATCAAACTGGTTAACATAGCCTTCATGTCACTTTCTTAGTTATTAAGACATTCATACTCCGCTTTTAGAAAGATTCACTTGTACCCTTGTAGGATAAACCATAGAGGTGACCCCTCTAATCACCCTCCCTCCACCCATCCACCCCCCCGATATTCTAAGACTATAATTAGGTTATAACATTCCTATGAAAGCTACAAATTAGTTTCAAAATAGGGCTGTATACATTGGATACTTTTTCTTCCATTCTTGAGATACTTTGCTAAGAACATTTTCTAGTTCCATCCATGTAAACATGAAGGAGGTAAAGCCTCCATCTTTCTTTAGGGCTGCATAGTATTCCATGGTGTACATACATCACAATCCATTGATCCATTCGTGGGTCAATGGGCACTTGGGAAAGCAATATATAATTTTAATGCAATCCCCATTAAAGCTCCACTGTCATACTTTAAATTCATAAAAACATTTTATGTGATAAATTTCACTTAGAGACTAGGTCTTAAGGCCTGGCAAGCCTAATTTTATCCATTTGTGATAAAAGATAAGATATGATAGATTCTAAGTTTCTCATAAATTTCTTAATTTTATGGTTTTAAATAACTTGTTGGTTAATTAAAATTCATCTTTTTAACACATATTTAGTCAAAAAATCCTTCTGTTCCCCAGGCTGAGTACAAGATCTGCAACAGGCATGAATTTAATTTATTTCACTATTTTCACACTCCTCCTCCTGACCCTGTCTCAAGGATCCCTTCATGTTCAAACATGCTACACTTATTCCTGTATCTATCACCGGGAGCTTTTTTTCTTTGGTGGAACCTCACCGGTTGGCCCCTCCACATCAGTCAGATCTGGTTTGAAGAGTGATCTTCCTGGTCATTCTACTTAAAGTTGCTTCTTTTACTCTTCCTCACATTATATCACTTCATAGCTTGCCACACAGTAGCTAATAAATACCTCTTGAATAAACAAAAGCATGTATCAATTTAAAAATGAAGAATCAATCCCTAACACCAAGAGCTCACTATATTGTGTAGAGACACAGCCATAAATAATAATAACATTTAAAATCCTTTAATAAAGATAGAAGACTCAGGGCTAACATATACGAATGGATAAATGTCTATGCCAGGAAATTCTGGGCAAAACCAATGATTTCAAGCTGGATTTTAATAAATGGATAGAAAGACATCAATCAGGGAAATAAGAGAATAATATTCCAGGTTAAAGGATAAATATGACCCCAAATACAGAGCTAGAAAAGATCATAGGAAGAGTTCCAAGGGTAATGAGGACACAGGATTTTGGAAGTAATGCTAAAAATTGTGGACTTCATTCAGTAACTGCTGAAGATTTTTGAAGGATTTTAAGTGACTAAACGACATGAATAGATCTTAGATAAAATACATTTCACTGTGTAACAGCTAAAAGTATGAGAGCATGGGTGTCTCCACCTCTTCTGAGGAAAGGAGAGCAGAATTTCAATCATGGGGCAAACTGTCCTTTTGAAGCAGGATTAAAAGCCTGTTAGGTGTGTGTGTGTGTGTCGGTGTGTGTATGTGTGTTTGAACATACACAAAATGAACTTAAAAATGAAAACCAAAAATCAAGTCTAGATAACATAATAATTACCAGTAAAAAGGGGAAGGGAAGGGCGATGCCTGTGGCTCAATGAATAAGGCGTTGGCTCCATATACTGAGGGTGGCGGGTTCAAACTCGGCCCCAGCCAAATTGCAACAGAAAAATAGCCAGGCATTGTGGCGGGCGCCTGCAGTCCCAGCTACTTGGGAAGCTGAGGCAAAAGAATCGCTTAAGCTTAAGAGTTGGAGGTTGCTGTGAGCTGTGATGCCACAGTACTCTACCATGGGCAAGACAGTAAGACTCTGTCTCTATGAAAAAAAGGGGAGGGGGAGGGAAATGATGTCTTTATTATAAAAAGAATTTTCTAACTTCAAGGTAAATAAGAGCCATTTTATGTTTTTTTAGGTTTACCTAGTCCCCAGCTTATTATGTATATTCACAGTCTAATCTTTTCTTTCAGATTCAATTCTCTGTACAATTCCAGGCTTAAGCTTAGGATTTTTGATGAAAACACAGACAAGGCCTGATATGTACACTAATGAATTCTACACACTAACACACTATTCTTAGTATTATATAGCAATTATACTAATTCATAATAGAGAAAATGATTGCTTTTCCCAAGCTGCCACTACCCAAGAGAATTTCTAACCTTCTAATTATCTCTCAATATTTACTCAATGGATAATCATCATCAGATTAGCTTTCACTCATGGAATGTGTAATTATAAATGTACATCAATAAAATGCCATTGTGGCTGGCTATACTAACACCTTGAAAACTAATTTAATGGTAATTCTATGAAAATAAATATTTTTAAAAAATTTAAAACGCTCAGCAGGGCATTCTACTAGAAAAACTATAATAATTTGTACATTGAGTTGAAATGTCTGATAAAAGACACATGCAAGGATGGGTTCTGTTAAAAAAGGAACAATGGGGTGGCGCCTGTGGCTCAAAGGAGTAGGGCACTGGCCCATATACTGGAGATAACAGTTTTAAACCCGGCCCTGGCCAAAAACTGCAATAAATAAATAAATAAATAATAATAATAAAATAAAGATTTTTTAAAAATTGAAAAAAAAAAGGAACAGTGTGTAAAATAGTTCATAATGTTTAACTAACTTCCTGAATATTTTTGTTTGGTGGCCTTCCATTGCAACATATAGTTTTAAAATAGGCTAGGAATGATCATCGTCTCTAATCATCAGAGAAATGCAAATCAAAACCCCTCACCTAAATCTAAAGATATCACCTAAATCTAGTGAGATTAGCCCACATCAGAGTCCAAATCTGCAGATACTGGCATGGATGTGGAGAGAAGGTTAACACTTCTACATTGCTGATGGGATTGAAAACTAACCTTTATGGGAAAAATTATAAAGAAGAATTTCTGTATAATTCTTTAAGAACTAAAAGAGTTCTTAAGAGAATTCTTTAAGAACTAAAAGTCAATCTTCCATTTGATCCCACAATTCCATTACTGGGGACTGGAAGAAGACCAAAATTCATTTTACCACAAAGACATTTGCCCTAGAATGTTTATAGCAATTCAATTCACAATTGTCAAGTGTTGGAAGCAACCCAAATGCCCATCAACCCATGAAGGGATTAACAAACTGTGGCATATGTGTACCAGGGAGTACTATTCAGCCATGAGAAAAGATGAGGACTTTAAATCTTGTATGTTTACCTGGATAGAGTTGAAATACATTCCTCTTAGTAAAGTATCTAAAGAATGTGAAAAAAATCCAATGTACTTAATACTGATATAAAACCAATATATGTATAAATAATTGTACATCCACATGAATGATAAAACATAAATATAGTCTAGCAAGGGTGGGGAGAGAGGGTGACTGTCTGGAGGGGAGAGGGCAATTGAGGGGATCTCCCCTAGTGTTCACAACATGAGGGGTTCAGCATGCCCCCTGGGTGAAGGGCTGAAATACAACTTAAACTTTACTCTAGGATTCAAAACAATGTAACCTAAAAATTTATACCTTTATATTAATTTGAAATTAACAAAATAGACAATAGGTTAGGACCATTTACAAGGCAGTTACCTAAAGGGTTATCTGTTTCTTTTCCTTTCTGGGAATGTGGATTCTCTGGCTTGTCTGCCTGTGCTCTTGATCTTCCTATATTCTATTTGCTGTACAGGAACCAGAGTAAGACTTTTAATTACATAAACAGCTTGCATTACTGTCTTTAAATATTCTTCACTGGCTTATCATGTTAAAAAGCATAGAAAAGGAGCAAGATAGCAGATCAGAGACATCTCTTTACCAGCCACTTGCCATAAGGCAGGGGAGAGAGGACTCTAGCCATCTCTGAGTGGGAGATCCTTCCAGAAACACCACTCCGGGCACACACTGAAGCAGTAGAGGACTACAGGAGACAAAGAAGAGGTCAGGAAATGAGGAAGACCAGCACAGAAGCTAAGTGCCTGTGTATGAGCAAAGGCTGGCCAACCCAACAGTAGAGATCTAGAGATAAGAAAGGGCTGTCCTGCAATTTTTTGATCTAAGATTGGACCGCTGAGCTGGAGCAGCTTTGGTAGGGCTTAAGTAAGCAAATAAACTCCAATAGCATCCAATAGCTGGAATCGAATAACCTGGTGGCTTGGCTACTAGCCGTTAGCCACCATTGTGGGAGGGCCACCCAGGAGAAACAGTCTGCAGGGTCCTAGTGCATGGCTGCCTCTGGTGCACCTGCTGAGCCTGGGCAGGGTGACTTGAACAGTTCCCACATCCCTAGGAATGCCACAGTGTGACCAGGGTGCATTATTTGGAGGGTCAAGACATACCCCCTAAGAAATCTGACAAGAGTTTCAGGATCCTAACCCCATGAGGACTGAAAGCTAGTGAGACAACCAAGCCCTGATTGAGGATAAATTAATCAGGAAGACAGGACTGGATCTCCTCAAGAACAGACAGTAGCATCCAGCCCCCATACTATACAGCAAAATCAGTGTGTGTGTTCTGCATCTCCTAACACAATAGTGCTGCCTGGTATCCAGGCAATTGCTATATATATTGTCCTTTTTTATCTTTTTTTCCCAATTTTTTCCTTAGTTTTTTGTTGTTGTCATTTCTTTTTTGTTTGTTTGTTTAGTTTAGATTTTTTTTTTTAATTTTTACTTGTTTTAATAGCAAGGGCTCCTACAGTTATTTTCTGCTATAGTTATTTACCATCTTTTATTTCTTTTTTCTTTTTTATTTCTCTTCTTTTTTTCTCTCTTTTGGCATAGATTTTTCTACTTTTCTCATAAAAGTCACTAAAATATCCATTTCCCCCCTTTTTTATTCATCTAGTTTTATTTTTCATTTTCTTAATCTATTTTTATGTTTTTTCTTTTCTCAAATCTGCTTTATTCTATTTCATCTTATATTATTTATGGGACAGAATCTCACTCTGAGGGCTGGACTGGGGATTACAGCATTGGTCTGGCTCACAGAGGCCTTGAGCTCAAGGTCCAGGATGTCCTTCTAGCTTTGGTCTAATCATGACATACTGCTACTTTTTACTATATATGGCAGAGGTGGGATCTTGCCTGTTCCCAAGCTATTAAGAACCTCTTGACTTCAAGAAACCCGACCTGCCTGGCCCCCCAGAGTCCTGAATCCAGGTGTGGGTCAAAGCATCAAGCCAAACACCACCAGTTCTCCTCGCTCTTTCTCTCTTTCTGTCCTTCTGCGCTCCTTTTTTGTCAATTATTCCTTTCACCCTTCTTTTTTTTCATTATCTTTTCCTCTCCTTTCCCCCTTCTCAATCTTTTCCTTTTCTTTCTTTTGGTCTTTAACAAAAGGCCACTTCAACTTCTAAGCACAGACACAAGGTAATTTAAAGCAAAGGAGATAGGGAGAGGAAATAGGGGGAGGAAGTAAATGAGAAGAAAAGCCACATGAGGAGGAATGAACAGAAACATTCTGGCAACATGAAAAACCAAAAAGGAACAATGCCCCCAAGGGATCAGGAGGGAATGACTACAAAGAATTCCACCTATAAGGAAATAATGGAAACAACAGAAAGGGAATTTAAAATATGGATGGCAAAATCAGTGAAGGTAATTTATGAGAAAGTAGAAAATAATCTAAAGGAAATTAAAAAATAGAACCAAATAAAGAAGAAGATAAGAAGAATATAGAAAGGATAAAGCAGAGCTTAAGGAATTAAAGAAGTTAATCAGGAAACTTAAAGACGTTGTAGGAGAAAGTATTAAAAAAAAATTAAACCATGGAGAAGAAAGAATCTCAAAGCTAGAGGATAAGGTAGTTAAAACCTAGGTAGTAAAAAAGCCAAAAAGGAAAAAAGCAGAGCACTTGCTCAGGGAATTATGGGACTTCATGAAGTGTTCAAACATATGAATTATAGGTATCCCTGATAAGAAAGAAGAATATCTTAAAGGAATAGAAGCCCTACTGGAGGATATCATAAATAAAAATTTCCCACGTATCACCAAAGATTCTGACATACTCCTTTTAGAGGATTATAGAACCCCAGGTCATTGCAACACGAAGAGACCATCTCCAAGACACATTGTAATGAATCTGTCCAAAGTCAAGATGACAGACAAAATTCTGCAAGCAGCAAAGAATAAGCACTAGTTGACCTATTGGAGGAGATCCAACAGGATGACAGGGGACTTTTCATTTGAAACGTTCCAAACCAGAAGAGAATAGTCATCTACCTTTAACATTCTTTTTTTTTTTTTTTTTTTTTTTGAGACAGAGCCTCAAACTGTCACCCTGGGTAGAGCGCTATGGCATCACAGCTCACAGCAACCTTCAACTCCTGGGCTCAAGCAAGTCTCCTGTCTCAGCCTCCCAAGTGGATCATAGGCACCCGCCACAATGCCCGACTATTTTTTGGTTGCAGCCGTCATTGTTGTTTGGTGTGCCCAGGCTAGATTCGAACCCGCCATCTTAGGTGTATGTGACTGGTGCCCTAGCCACCTGAGCCACAGGCACCGAGCCTACCTTTAACATTCTTAACAAAACAATTTTCAGCCCCAAATTCTGTATTCTGTATTTTCAAAATTGATGGAGAAATAAAATCTTTTACTGATATGCAAACAATGAGAAAATTCACCACAATACCAGCTACACAGGAAATACACAGACCTATTTTCCATACTGACCATTACAATGGACCAACAGCAAAGAAAACACCCAGAAACTACAGGACAAAATGTAGCTTCCACAATGGCAAAAGGATAAAAGTAAGCAACAGATTTTGACAAAATAAGATGAATATCACTCCACCACACTTATCAATTCTCTCAATTAATGTTAATGGCTTGAACTCCCCACTGAAGCGGCACTGGCTGGCTGACTGGATAAAAAAGCACAAGCTATCTATGTGCTGTCTCCAGGAAACACCTAATCTTGACAGAAAAAAAAAAGACTCAGGGTGAAGGATTGGAAAACAGTATTTTAGGATTATTTAATTTAGAACAAAGGAGGGGTTGCAATCTATTTTCAGAAACAAGTGGATTTAAAGCAACTAAAGTTAAGAAAGACAAACATGGACACTTCATACTGGTCAAGGGAATAAGACAACAAGAGAACATTTCAATTCTAAATATTCATGCACCCAACTTAAATGCTCCCAGATTTATGAAACTAACCTTGATTGGTCTGTGCAGTATGATATTCCATAACACCACAATATCTGGGGACTTTAATACCCCTCTGAAAGAACTGGACAGATCCTCTATACAGAAACAAAGATACAAGGAACTTAAACTACTAGGAATTGGGCTAATAGACATACACAGAGCAACACCATCCCAAAGCTAAGGAATATACGTTCATCTTGTCAGGCCATGGAACATACTTCAAAATAGATAATATCCTAGGACACAAATCAAATCTTACCAAAATTAAAATAATTGAAATTATACTTTATATCTTTTCAGACCACAAAGCAATAAAGATGGGATTCAACCCCAATGAAATTATCATCCCACACAAAGCCATGGAAACTAAATAATCTTTTGCTGAGTTACAGTGGGTCAAGGAAGAGATAAAAGAGGGAATCATTAAATTTCTCAAATGTAACAATAATGAAAATACAAGCTACCAAAACTTGAGGGACACTAACATTACAAAAAGAGTCCTAAGAGGTATCACATTAGATACCTGCCTCTGAAAAACATAAAAAGAACACATCAACAACTTTATGAATCATCTTCAGAAAACAAAAAAGGAAGAGCCATTGAAACCTAGCAGAAGAAAAGAAATTACCAAAATTAAATCAGAAATAAATGAAATTTAAAACAAAAGAATTGTTCAGAAAATTAATGAAATAAAAAGTTGGTTCTTTAAAAAGATAAATAAAGTTGATAAACCTTTGGCAAGCTTAACTAGGAATACAAAAGTAAAATTTCTAATAACCTCAATCAGAAACAAAAAAGAGAGGGAAAAACTGGTACAACAGAGATACAAGAGATTATCTCTAACTACTACAAAAAAGTCTATGCCCGGTCATATGACATTGTGGGGGAAATGGACCACACCTGGAATCACACCCTCTTCCTAGACTTCACCAGGAAGAAATAGATCTTTTGAACAAACCAATATAAGAACTGAAATTGAAGGAACAATAAAAAGGCTTCCAATACAAAAAAGGCTCTGGACCAGCTGGCTTCACACCAGAATTCCATCAAATCTTCAAAGAAGATCTTGTACTTATACTGCAGAAACTACTCCAAAACATTGAGAAGGAAGGAACTTCCCCAACACATTATATGAAAACAAACATCACTTTGATATCAAAACCAGAAAGGACTCAACTAAAAAGAAGAACTACAGACCAATTTCACTAATGAGTATCTATGCAAGAATGCTCAGTAAAATCATAGCCAATAGATGACGGCTACACATTTAAAAATTATACATGATCATCAAGCAGGCTTCATCTCAGAAATACAAGACTGGTTTAACATATGCAAATCCATGTATGTTATTCACCATATCAACAGAAGCAAAAATAAAGACCATTTGATCCTTTCGATAGATGCAGAAAAAACAGTTGCTATTTGCAGATCTGACAAAGATTTGATAGCATGAATCTACAAACTAATCAACAAAAGAACAAACAATCCCATCTGTTACTGGGCAAAAGATGTAAAAAGAACTTCCTCTGAGGAAGACAGACAAACATATTGGCTAACAAACATGAAAAAATGCTCATTATACCTAATCATCAGAGAAATGCAAATCAAAACCACCCTGAGATATCACCTGACCCCAGTGAGATTAGCCCACATCACAAAGTCCCAAAGTTGCAGATGCTGGTGCAGATGTGGAGAGAAGGGAACATTTTACACTGTTGGTAGGACTGCAAACTAAGACAGCCTCTTTGGAAAAAAGTATGGAGAATACTCACAGAACTCAAAAAGACCTTTCTTGATGCTGCAATCTCATTACTCATCTACCCATAAGAAAAAAAAATCGTTGTATCATAAGGACATTTGCACTAGATCATTTATCAGAGCTCAATTTACAACCACCAAAATGTGGAAACGATCTAAATACTCACCGATCCAGGAAGGGATTAACAAACATCTATAGCATCTAGGTAGATGTATAGCATGGACTACTATTCAGCCATAAAAAGATGGAGATGTTACATCTTTTGCCTTAACCTGGATGGAGTTGAAACACATTCTCCTTAATAAAGAAGCACCAGAGTGGTAAAGCTAATATTCAATGTACTGAATACTAACCTGGGCCTGTAGATGATCTAATACATGCCCACATAAGAGAAAAACTCAATACAATTAAAATTTGGGCAAGGGAATAGGGGAGCAGGGGAGAGGTAAGTAAGGAGGGGGGTTGATGGGCTCCCACTTAATGAGCATAATGTAAAGCTATATGGCTCACCTCTTGGGTATGGGACACAACTACAAGAGAGATTCTACCTAACAAATGCAAACATAACCTAGTTCTTTGTACTCTTACATTAATATGAAATTTTAAAAAGGATAGACAAGTATGCAGCAAATCCATGACCTATACCTCCCTTGTTATGAGGTTTCCTACACTGACATACACCTTTAAGACATAACTTCTCCTTCTAGAGGTGGGGAAACTGATGGAAAAATGGCCCACTGATTCAACATGCTGCAACAAAATGAGCTGGGCATGAATTTAAAATTCCCACTTGTCAGGTGCCTTGGCCTTCGTGGCCTCTCCTATTCTGTAAGGCATATAAAACATATGGTACTGTAATCAATACATTTTGTAAAACATTCCCTTAAAAAAAAAAATGTGTCGGCTCGGCACCTATAGCTCAACCGGCTAAGGCGCCAGCCACGTACACCTAAGGTGGCGGGTTCGAATCCCCAGCCCGGACCCGTCAAACAACAATGATGGCTGCAACCAAAAAATAGCTGGGCATTGTGGCAGGCACCTGTGGTCCCAGCTACTTGGGAGGCGGAGGCAGGAGACTCGCTTGAGCCCAGGAGTTGGAGGTTGCTGTGAGCGTGATGCCATGGCACTCTACCCAGGGGGACAGCTTGAGGCTCTGTCTCAAAAAAAAAAAAAAAAAAAAAAAAAAAAAATGTGTCCAATGTCCTTAAAATAGCCAATTCTCATATGCTGGATATTATTTAATTACAAATGAGTATTGTATTTGTCCAAGAATTTTTTAGCATCAATGGAGACTATCATGTATATTTTGTGCTTATGTCTATTAATATGGCATATCATATTAATAAATTTCTTAATAGTGAACAAATATTGTTTTCTTTCTAATATCTTTCTAATAAATCTCACTTGCTCATGGGATATTATATTTTTTTTGGATGTTGGCTTCTGTTAAAATGTTTTATATTGTTGTATAAGTGATATCAGTATATAATTTCCTTTCTTACTATAATCTCTTATCAGGTTTAGAATTTATAATAAAAGGAATTTGAAAAGTTCTTTCATTTTCTAGGCCCTGAAGACATTTATGTATCATTGGGGCAATCCAGTCTTTGTTTTTGTGATTTTGTAGAACTCCCCTATGACATCATTAAGACTTCATGTTTATTTTTTGTTTCTTAATGTCATTCTTTGTTGTTTCCATGAATATTTACATAGTTAATCTTTCCTTCTCCACTGGGGTAGCAGCAAGGTATAACTTAGTCTCGTGGATTTTAAAAATGATTTCTGTTTCAATGGTCATTTTCTTCTTATATATCTTATATTATATATTTGTATTTACTTTTTCTCTTAATTAAGGTAATAGTAGTTTGCATATTTTTTTCAATGCTCTGCTCTACAAATTTTGTTTTGAATTTAATAATTTTGTATACATTTTTTGAAATATACTGTTCTCTATTTTATAGCATTTTAGGTAGGAACTTAATTTACTTGTCATTCTTTTATGGTTATTAAATTTGTGTTTACTTTGATTTTACTTTGATCATTATTTAAATATGTTCCATTGATTACTATGTGTGTTGTTTTCTTATTAATTTTAAGAAATTCTACAATTTCTATTTTCTCTTTCATCCATGAATTGTTTATTATTTTGAATTTTAAGGTTATAGGGCCTGAGTTTCTTTATATCACTGCCAGTTCTGTAAAATAAAAATCTGAGTACAATGAAATTTTAGAGTTTATCTGAGTAAGAAGCAATTCATGAATTAAGAAATATCAAATTAAAAGAAGTTTGGTGTTCCAATTATAAAACCTCAGAGGAAAGTATTTATGAATTAGGGTAAAGAAGGAAGTAAAGTAAAGAAATTGTTTGATTGGCTTCAGTTACAAAATTTTTTGGTTTAACTGTTTCATAGACTCAGTAATTTATAAGGGAAATAGATTTATTTTGCTCATGGTTCTGGTGGCTGGGAAGTCTAACAGTGTGACATTGGCATCTGATCAGTGTCTTATCTCATGGCATTAGTCTTCGCTTTGTGGGCACCTGTGTAAGACAGAGAGCAAATGGTGCTGAACTGGATCCTTTTGTCAGGAAAGCACTCTCTCTGTGACTAACCCACTCTGAGAATAATGGCATTAATACATTTTTGAGGGTGGACCTCTCATGATCTAATCATGTCTTGAAAGCCCTGCCTGTAGTAACTCCACCTTGACATTTAAATTTAAACATGAGCCTTGGAGGGGTCATTCAAACCATGCACCTTGTTGGAGAATGCCTAGTCACATAACCATATGTTAGTTGGCTGCTTATGATGGGCTGAAGTTTAAGTTTTGTTTCTGTCTGATATAAACATTAATGAGAAATGACATAAATTTAGTTCCACTTACATGTGTAGTACAGGATACATTAAACCTCTTTTAAAGGTCTCGCTGGTGTTTTTATCTTCTCAGGAAATTTTTAGCTTAAGTCTCTATTTTAATTTTGTTTTAACAGTTTCTAGTTTTATCATAATATGATCAATGTGTATTATAATATTTTTACTTTATAGAATTTCCTGATTTTTTTTGTCACCCATACATGATTCTTTTTTATGACTTTTCCAAGTGCTCTTGAGATGAAAGTATGTCCTCTATTATCAGGATGTACTGTTCAGTATGTAGCCATAAGATTATACTTATTGATTATGTTGTTTGGTCCTCTATACTCTCATTTACATTTTTGGCCATTTGAATTGTTTTGTGCAGAGAGTGGGATTTAAAATTGTTCTTATATTAGGCCATTTTTGACAATGTATCTTTAATTTCCTATAATTTTTGCTTTTAAAAAGATGGTTACTTATAGATACTTACCACTGTTGCATAATCATTCCAAATTGTAGTTTTAGTATCAGTAAAAGTGTTTTTGTTGAATTTTATACTTTTTAGTGTAAATCCTACTTTGAGATCAGCAGCAAAGCAATGCTGATTTTATTGTTTCCACTTTCCAATATGTGTTTGTCAGCCTTTTTATTTTTGAACCTTTCTGAATGATTTTTTGGTGCATCTCTTGTATACATATTATAGTTGTTCTTTGCTAGACAAATTTGAAAATAATTTTCCTTTTACTAGGTGACTTTAAGCCTTCGAAAATCTTTGAGTTAAATGAGACATTAGTGATCCTTTAGGCAAAATACCATGTTTCCCTGAAAATAAGACACTGTCTTATATTTATTTTTTCTCAAGAAGACACAGTAGGGCTTATTTTCAGGGGATGCCTTTTTTTATTAAGTATAATACAACAATCTACATTTACTCAAATACAGTTATCTTCTTCTGGAACCTGACCAGGGGAGCTGACCTTGTTGGTGGGGCTGGCACTAGTGATGCATGAACTCCTTTCCCCTAGCCTTTCGCACATGCACAATAGGATGCCTGCAACCGTGGTTACCATACTCGTACCCACACAAGTGCAAATGGCTAGGAGGAAAGAAGCTGTGGCAGACAAAAGGTATTCCAGTCTTCCTTACCGCTCAGTGCCAAAATGCATAGCCACGCCCACCATTAGGTCTTATTATCGGGGTAGGACTTATATTTAACAAATGCATAGAAATCCTGCTAGGGCTTATTTTGGGGGTAGGTCTTATTTTGGGGGAAACACGGTATCTACTAAAAGCTTTAATATGTTAAATTACAAAAAGAAATCTTGTGCTAAATAAGATTCTATTCTGCACTCCCCCAAACCTGAATTATAATGGTGTAACCCCTTTACCTGGGTAAGTGTCCATGTTTGTAGCTATGTGTGTGTCTGTGTACTTGTGCGCACATATTTGCATATGCATCTTTTGAGCTGCTCTCTCCACACAAACACACATGCACAAGGACACAGACATCCCTCAATTTTATGAGCTACTTGGTTTTATGTACAATCACTCATTTTGCTGCCACATGCATATAGAATGTCAAGTAAATAGAAGGTTATAAGTAAATATTTAATTAATTAATTAATACGTGAATAACTCAGAGGAAGGAGCCTCTTAAGAGTTAATTATATTTATTGAGTTATGTGGATTCATTTTTCCAATTGCCTGTGGAATAAATTTATAAATATATATGAGTCATTTGTCTTTCTTGTTTAGGCAGAAGATGGTCTAATTGTTTTAAATCATTCTCTTTCCCTGTAATGGTTTCTGTTCATAACAGTTTCTAATGTCACACTTCTAGTCACTAACCAGCTTTGAACCCAACTTAGTTAAACTGCACTATCTGTGCTTTTAACCTTATCCCAAAACACTGGAAAAATTAGATCCTCAATATACACATCCCCATCACATTTGGTTTATAATTCAGATCCCAGCCCCAATGTTACTATTTTTATTTTGACTCACATAATTGCTTTTTATAATGAATCCTGGAAACTTGAAATAATGTTGATTTATTGGCTCCTTAGAAAATCTTTGTTATCACTAGCTTGCTAGTGCAACTCTCTGGCCTGCTTTCTCTCTCTGCCTTAGATGCTCTAATTTTGTTTCCAGAAAGGAATATAGGGGTTTTGACTCTTATTTTGGATCATTAATTTCACTAAGTCATTTGGACAGCAAGGTACTTAAAGCTTCCTCAGCAATTTGAATGAAAAAGGACTTTGAGAGGGCCTCAGTTGAATGCCTCTTTTTCTAAACTGAAGGCTTTCATTAGAAATAGACTACGCTGTCCATGGAAGATTTATGACTGAATGATGGAACCAGCAATGACAGATATGATAATATGTGACACTTTCACAAAGGCATAGGGGAAAAGAATCATTTTCAACGTGCCATGAATGATATTCTCAATTTAATTAAAGTAAAAAAACAAGCTATTGGAAGGATGTCCATAATATTCAAGTTTGGTGTTTCTACCAATAGTTGGAGGAATTAAAAGTTAAATCTTTAAAAAGCACTGATTGACAATTACTTTAGTTATCATTCAAAAATAATTAAAGTGGTTTTGTTATTAAAAAATAAATACTATTTCATTGTTTAAAATATTTATAAAATGCTAATTGGTAGAAAAAGAGGAAAAATGCCACAGCTGGCAAGATTTTGGTATTATGAACTTTGAGAATTTTTTTTTTTGAGACAGAGCCTCAAGCTGTGGCCCTGGGTAGGGTGCTGTGGCATCACAGCTCACAGCAACCTCCAACTCCAGGGCTCAAGCGAGTCTCCTGCCTCTGCCTCCCTAGTAGCTGGGACCACAGGCACCCGCCATGCCTGGCTTATTTTTTTCTGGTTGCAGCCATCATTGTTGTTTGGTGGGCCGGGCTGGATTCGATCCCACCACCTTAGGTGTATGTGGCCATGCCTTAGCCACTTGAACCACAGGCGCTGAGCTGAGAATGTTTTAATAAATATATATGTAGTGACCTTCATAGCTCATTTTAAATATGAATACTCACATCCATATCAGTGTGGACATTTTTCATGTTTTGACTGTCTAGTGTCAGCATACTCTTTGTGTATGTGAGCAATTCCTTACCTTTTAAGTACTGGTAAAGGGCTGATTCTTGCCTTTTATTATGAAGCTGGAGATACTTTCTCACTTTCCCAAATTCTTTGCCAGTGAATTTACAGGCTGGGACTTAACTTCAGCCAACTGTCACAGTTCATCTGGAATTACTGATGTAAGATACCATTGTTTCTTGTGACAACAGTGAAGGAAGCAGTTCCTTCTATTTTTCACTGATTAGAGACAATTCGAACTGTGGTATTTTTAAATCAAGATATGTTAGTCTTCCAATCTTGTTCTTCTTTTCACCGTTGCTTTTACCAACAGAAATGTTCTGTCGAATCTATAGACCAAGTTGAAGGGTATTGTCATCTTAATAGTAATTATGTCTTCCTATCCAACCACGTGAATTTGTTTCCACTTACATAGCTTTTCTTTGATTTTTTCCAACAATGATTTTTATTTTGTACCATAGAATTTTCTTTTTTCTTTCTTTTTTTTTTTAAATATGAAACACTTCACAAATTTGTGTGTCATCCTCATGCAGGGGCCATGCTAATCTTCTCTGTATCATTCCAATTTTAGTATATATGCTGCTGAAGCAAGCACTGTAACATATAATTTTTAAACTGGCTTTATTAAATATATTTCTAAGTCTCTTATTTTTAGATTCTATGGCACTTGAAATTGTTTCAGATTGTTGATTACTAGTGTATACACACATTATTGATTGTTATATATTGATCTTGCATCCTAAAATTTTGGGAAACTCATTTAATTTTTTTATTAGTTTTCTTTAAATTTTATATATACAGGATCATGTCATCTTAAAATAGTTTTATATTTTTCCTTTTATATGAATGCCTTTATTTCTTTTTCTTTCTTAAATATCCTTCCTAGAACTTAGATTACAATGTTGAAAAGGAATAGTAAGGTCATTTGTCTTTTTCGTGGTTATTCAGTCAATCACCAGTAAGTACAATCTTAGTTCAGGGCATATGTACATGTTGATACTTTTCATGAGTTTGATGAAGCTTCTTTCAATTCTTATGTTAAGTTTTTACCAAGAAAATACATTGGATTTTTGCCACTGGCTTTGTATGCATTGATTGAGATACTCACGTAGTTTTCATCTTTTGATACAGTATATTACATTAATTACAGATATTAAAATGACCTTGCACTTCTGGGGTAAATCTCACATGGTCAGAGATTTAATAGATTTCCGTAATAAATGTTTATCCATTTGTTGTATGTCAATAGGACCATCAGTTTTCAAAGATTAATTAGTCATATAAACATATAAAATATTTAACAAGTTATAGTTTTTTCACTATGGAGAAGTTCCATGTGCTCTTTACCATTGTAGAAGTTGTCATCTCTATCATGGTCCATTTAATGAATGCTCATTCTGCTTAAATTAGCTAGACTTGGTTTCCATTTATTGTAGCTAAAAACTTAAATCATGCCGTCCTCCCAACACACACAAACACAGAAAACAACCAAACAGACTTATATTGCTTTGTATATAAGGTATTTTTGTAACATAGATGCCCTTTAATGTTATTAAAAGTAATGACATTATTATTGTTTGTTAATTAGTAATTGAATTTTTTGTTCATCAAACTTTATTTATTTACTTATTTTTTGCAGTTTTTGGCTGGGGGCAGGGGGATTGGTGGTTTGAAAATGCCACCTCCGGCATGTGGGGCCGGCACTCTACTTCTTTGAGCCACAGGTGCCATCTCTTGTTTCTCAAACTCTTTAACGGAAATGGTGAACAAGTGAGTAAATAATTCAAATATTAAGATGTCATTCAATGGTGGTTAGGAGGTCTATCCTGGTGTTTTTAGAATCATAAAAATATAATATTCATGCATGAATATAAATATTTAAGTTAATAAGGAGTAATGCTATGTATATGTTATATATCCTGATTTTTCAGTTGATATATTGTGAATGTTTTATAATTCAGTTATCATTATTGTTGAATTTTTAGCTTAGTGTTCTAAACACACTTCAGGAAATTCTTAAATGTTTTCACATTTTGAACCCAACTCTATGTATTTACTTACATCTATGAATATTTGAAAATAAGAGAGCATCTGTGATATTTCTTCTATTTTAAATATGGTCTGGGACTCTCAAATGTCTAAAAATCATAATGTAAAGTGGTCATTAAAATAAATAATATTTCCTTCTACCAATATATGGTAATTTGTTTAATCATTTCTTTATACAGGAACTAGGTTCTAACTTTTATGACTAATGTTAGAGGAACCATTCTTTAGCTAGATATTTGAATATATCCTTCTTAAAAGTAATTCTTAGGACTGAAATTGCCAAGAGAAAACATATGCGGGAGTTAAGTCTTTTGACATATATTGCTGAATTTCCCTCTAGAATGGGTGCAGTAGCTCTGTTGCCCGAAAACCTTACAACCTAGCTAATTTGATGGATTACAAATGGTTTCTGGTGTTTATAGTTACAAGGTAATGAAGACTGAGCCCCCAATTAAATTTATTGAATCATATTTCTCTTTTGGTAGGGTTGTAATGCCTAAACATTTGTAGTCACACTTTTTCACCTTTAAGCCTAGTAAAAAGCTTCATTACAAATATGAAATATCTCTTAATCAAGGCAGCTAGTCATATTCATTGTAGTGATTACTTGCTGTGGATTCCTGCAGAGTGGAATCTGACCTCATCATCCTTAAAATTTTCCACGACATACTCCTTGAGGCAATTATCTCTCAACCATACCACAGACTACATGCATTTGCCATCCCCTGGCTTTTACTTGCTACTGAAACACTGGCTTTTACTTGTCACCAGGGGTGACATCCCCTGGCTTTTACTTGCTACTGAAACACTTCTACACTTTCTCAGACCCTCTGCTGTGACAACAATGTAGTCAGAAAAATAGAACGACCAGATTGTGTTTTAGCTACCTGAATGTGTGACATCTTGATATCAGTGGGAAACATTTGTAAGCATCCAAACCTATCTTTTGGACCAAGATACAAAACCTTTTCCCACATAGTACTTATCTTGAAGAGGAATTGTAAAGAACCAAGTTTATGATTTATAGTTGTTCATATTTTAAAGGAACTTGTAGGTTTTCTTTCTCTGTTGAGCTGAACAGGATAACATTTTATTATTATTATTATTAAATCATAGCTATGTACATTAATGCAATCATGGGGTATAGTGTGGTGTTTTCATATACAATTTGAAATACTCTCATCAAACTGGTTAACGTAGCCTTCATGTCATTTTCTTAGTTATTGTGTTAAGACATTCATACTCTGCTTTTAGAATGATTCACTTGTACCCTTGTAGGATAAAACATAGAGGTGACTCCACCAATCACCCATCCACCTTCCTCCTCTCCCCCTCCACATATTCTAAGGCTATAATTAGGTTATAGCTCTCCTATGAAAGCTATAAATTAGTTTCATAATAGGGCTGTGTACATTGGATACTTTTTCTTCCATTCTTGAGATACTTTGCTAAGAAGAACATTTTCCAGCTCCATCCATGTAAACCCAAAGAGGTAAAGTCGCCATCTTTCTTTAATGCTGCATAGTATTCCATGGTGTACATATACCACAATCCATTGATCCATTCGTGGGTCAATGGGCACTTGGGCTTCTTCCATGACCTAGCAATTATGAAACATTCTGATACAAATATCTTTATTGTAATGTGATTTTTGGTCTTCTGGATATATCCCTAATAAAGGAATTGCAGGATCAAATGGCAGGTCTATTTTTAGTTCTCTAAGTGTTCTCAAGACGTCTTTTCAAAAGGAATGAAACATCTTTTAATGACATTTGCATGTTGCAGTTTCTGGACTTGAATATGTTTAGTTTATGGAATTTTCATTTCTACATCTGAGCACATCAGTATTACTGATGAGGTTTTGAAAATAGAGGCCTACTCTCTGTTTCCCAATTACTTCTTTTTATCTCTTTCACTGTCATACTTCCAAGAACTCTCTGGCCTTCCATCCCACATGACTTGGAATAACAGAAATGACATGTTTTGGGTAACACTAAATGATAGGTCTGTTTTACAGTGATTCAATGGAAAAGGCTGCACTGCAAGAAATGCATCTATACTAAATAAGAAAGACTCTCTGGTTTCCTCTCTTGAAGCACAAAGAAGACATTGAGAACAACTTATGATTGACTCCCAAATTTTGGGATGTAAAACAAGAGTATTTAAATTCCTATTGTTCAATTCTTGAATTGAAGATGCCTATAAACTTCCTGGACAAAAAGATTCACATGTTTGTTTATATTATTTTCAGCTCCATCTTGGTCCCTAAATGGCTGGAGGAAGCATGTGCAGTCCAAAAATTGAATAACTTAGTGGGTACAATGTATGCTATTCAGGTGATGTGAGAAATGATGGATACCCTAAAAGTCCTAATTTCATTACAAAGGCTACACATATAACAAAACTGTATTTGTACCCCATATATTTGTACAAATACAAAAGTAAACACATAACTGAATTTATTTTTGCATCTATTTTATAAAACTTTATAGAATTTAATTAATTTTTTTTGAGGAAGAAAGACTTCCAAAAACTTAACTGTCAATAAAGCCATGAATTTGCAAGCACAGCCTCTGAAATGTTGTTGCTCTATATCTGAACCTCAATTCTACTAAAAGCTACCTAGTGTCTATCTAATGTTGGTTCCATTGTTCTTCTGAGTCTGTTTATTGATGTATTAAGAAGGGTATATCGACTTCAATTGTATAGATTACTATAAAATTAGATAAGATAATTATTAATATGTTAAGTATTTAACATGATCCCTGGCACAAAAACAGTTCTCCAAAAATAACAATTAACATCCTAGCACAGAGTAGGTGCTCATTGAAAATTCAAGTAACCGTATAATAGAATATCTTTCCAAAGAAACCATGACTTAGAGTAAATTCCAATATGAGAAATATGAGAAAAAACTATCAAGTGGTACAAAATGTGAGGAAGAAAAGTATCAAGCAGCCCTTTTCCTTTTCCGTGTCTGGTGCTTCCCTTGTTGCAGTCTCACACACTGAGCACTTACAAACTTCCCCAGGATTTTCAGTGACACTACCGCTAATGTTTGGTTAGATTCCTACTGTGATAACATTTTCTGAGATTGACTACCAACCTGGCTGCTGCTGGCTCATATTTTAATTGCCTTTATCATATATCTCTGTAAGTATCTAGAGGGAAGCAATGTGAAAATGCATTGAAATTTACATGCATTGATCTTTTAAGAAATTTTAAAGTACTCTACTTAGCATCATCTTGGGAAACTCTCAAGATGCTCTCGTAAAGTCTCCCACTGATAGGTAGAGATGTTGAGCAAGAAGTGGTGGCATCACTAAATGTCTATAAGAAGAAGCAGAGCCTGTGTCTCCTAACTCCTTGTTCACTGCCTTTCCTCTCCATTTTAGCCACCAAATACTTCCTGTTAACCATAGCACAATAGTTACCTCCTCAGAATGATTTCCTGGAGGTTTTCTCTGCCCAGTGGTTGAATGTCAATTCACAATCATTCCCTATAAAACCAGTACATTACACCCCCATGATTGCATTAATGTACACAGCTATGATTTAATAAAAAAAAGAGAGAGAAAAAAATAATATAAAATAAACATTTAAACACACACACACACACAAGCTTTGATTAAAGGACAGATCTCCCTGGGATAATTTATCCTAAATCTTGAACTTCCTTTGTGATGTTAATGATAATGAAGAGGTTGAGGACAAATTGCAGGTGAAACAAACACAAGAGCAATGAGAAGCCTCAGCTTGAAAGCTTGGAAGTCAGCCATTGTTTTGTTTACAAATTTAGCTTACAGTCTTTAATTCCCTTTTCTTTGCATCTTTTCATAAAAGCCTACTTAAGGAAAAGTGCACAAGCACACAAAAGACTAATCTTTAATGCTTTCATATTTTATACCAGTCTATGGGTCAGTTTTGCTTTCTCACTTAATTTTCACAACATGTTACAAAGTAGTATCATCTTAAAGAAACTGAAGGACAGATGGATTAAATAACTTGCCCGAGACATTTTTATTAAGTATCTGAGTGAAGATTAGAATCTAGATTGGGATAAATAAGAAACTAATAATTAGTCGAAGGAAATTTGATTGCTATTATGTTCTTCCTAGGTTTTATTATGATCTGGAAAAAAAAAACCATGGCTATTGATCATGAATCTTAGCAGTGTTGCTTGGCTAATATTAAGGCAAACTTTGGGCTTTTCCCTTTGTAGCTCCAAAATAAATAAATATTGCCTTATTCTGTCCCTATAATATATGCAGAAATGGAAGCCAAGATGCTTGGTCTTACTCTTTTGTGATCATTCTTGATAGATAATAATTTTTAACTTTTGTTTTCCAATCAACTTCCAAAGCATGGAGCCTGCTATTGAAGTACCAAAAAAAATTTAAATCCTAAAATTTAAATTTGAATTTGAAGTAACATATTGATCAGTTGATAATACATTGTGTGATCATTAAAAAAAAAAGATTTCCTAGTAAAGCAAAGTAAAAAACAAACTTCCATTTTAAAAAGTTCTGAATAACCCCCAAACATTTTCCAAAGGTGAGCTATATAAAACCTTTAGAAATGCTCCCTATTTGGAGAGGACAATGTTCTGATTCCTGGTTCTCTACCATCTAACCCAAACTCCTTTCCTTGGCTAATTCTCTATTTACTCTAATCCAGCAAAATCTAAATCCTCCTTGCTCTTAATAATGTATTCATTACCTTTGTGCTTTTTTTTTTTCCTGCTTGCCTAGAATGCCTTCTATGTCACAGACAGTTCCCCCCAGACACATCCAATTCATCTATAGTGGGAACTAAGACCAAATTCATCACATGGTTTAACACTCACAATTGAAAACTGAGTACATCTGTGTCAACAAACTTTATTATTCCAAGAAAATTTTATGCCAGTAAATAACTTCACTGATTCTGGATATTTCTGTGTATCAACTTATTTGAATAAGTCATTTGCTCATGTGGGAAAATATTCTCATAAGACAATGGTCTCTCAACTGAGCAAATAATATGCTTGTCAACAAAACAGGTTATTTAAAATATTAAGACTTGCTTCACCTGAGTTGAGTGGATAAGTTGAACTCACAAGTTCAAGACCAGCCTGAGCAAAAGTGAGAATCCATCTCTACTAAAAATAGAAAAACTGAGGCAAGAGGATGGTTTGAGCCCAAGAGTGGGAGGTTGCTGTGAGCTATGATGCCACAGTACTCCACCCAGGGCAACAGCATGAGACTCTGTCTCAATGGAAAAAAAAAGAAAAAGAAAGAACGACTTGCTTTGAGACCTTTGCTATGTTATGCCCATCCATCATAAGCAATCGTATTTTTTTCTTTTTCTCAATTCCAATTACTTACCTACCTGGAAAGACTTGATTTAAACCATTGGAGATTAGATTTCTTTTTTTCTTTCTTTCTTTTTTTTTTTTTTTTGAGATGGAGCCTCAAGCTATCCCTCTGGGTAGAGTGCCATGGCATCACGCTCACAGCAACCTCCAACTCCTGGGATCAATCGAGTCTCCTGCCTCAGCCTCCCAAGTAGCTGGGACTACAGGCGCCTGCCACAATGCCTGGCCATTTTTTTTGTTGTTGCAGTCATCATTGTTGCTTGGCGGGCCCAGGCTGGGGATTTGAACCTGCCACCTTAGGTGTATGTGGCTGGCACCTTAGCCGCTTGAGCCACAGGCACCGAGCCTGGAGATTAGATTTCAAACTTCATAAATATCTTTCATTGATCTCTTCTTGTGAGAGACCACTAAGCCTTTGTCAAGGTCCTGTATGTTATTTTACTTGGATTCACACACTTGCTTTCCTTCTCTAAGACTGTGATAGTGAGATTTTTTTCCTATAGTCAACAATGTTATTGGAGAGGACTGTGTTCTTATTCCTGGTTCTCAGAGGCAAGCTATAGAAAACCCAACTGAAATTCACTTAAAATAAAACAGGGGGTTTTAGGGATCATCTAACTGAACATCCACAAAAGGTATAGGGTCAGGGATTATAGAGGGATTTAGGTGTCCCCAGAATTCAGCTCTGCTCTCCCAAATTTTACTTCCAGGTATTTTCTTCTCAGGTAAGCTTGCTTATCGTAGAATATGTTTGCATTTAGCCCCAAGCTCACATCTTCCCTACATCTGGCTTCCAGAAGCAGACTTTGGGAGAAAGTTTCAAGTCCAAGTAATTTATTTAAGAGGTATAGGAAATGTCAGTAGGAAAGTGGAAAGTAAGCCAGGGAAGGTGACAAAGCCAATATAAAGTGTGTGTTATAAAATTAACTGCATTTGGGGCAACTAAAGCATAATTCTGCAAAGAGACTTTGTGCAACAGATACTTCAAAGTTGTACCACTTAAAAAACTAGGAAGATTAGATGCATATATGTTGACTGCCACTGGTTATTGTTTATGGAAGCATGTCTAGGCTGATGTGCCTGAGATTAGAGCAGACATATAACTTTAGAGGAAGTCCTTAGGAAGTTACCAATTGCCAATACAGTAAAACCACCATAGATGACCCTACGTTGACCATCTCTTTAAGCTGACCTAATTTTCACAGACCAGATATGGACCACATGAACTCAATGGAAGACTGACCTTCATATCGACCATCTCTATAATTTGTGTCTTGATTTCTTGGGCTATGACAAATAATATTAATTGACCCCCTATGACTTCACCAGTTGAGTCCACTCTACATAAAAGGGCAGAAGGGTTGGACTTTGGTTGTATTATTTTTTCTTTAGTATAAGTTCATTTTCCATGTTTTATTATTACTACAAGTTGGATTGGGCCTAAAATTCTATTATTTATAGAATTGTTGTAGGAGATATTTTCAATGTGAAGGACTAGTCTGAATTGTAGGTACATCATACAATTATCAAAAAATTGTGTAATCAAGTCATCATGGCCCAAAGGAAGGGACACAAAAAGCTGATATTGAAAGAAAAGGTTGATCTTCTGCATTTTCTGGAAAGCAACAGCCAAAGAAAGATGACAGAACATTTTCATGTTAACAAGAGTGGAGTTAGCAATTTCCAAAAATGTAAACATGAGTACTTGGAGAGATGTAATAAGGAATGTTAAGACCTATGGCAGAGAAAGGGGGGAAAATGCCCTCAGTGAAATCAATGCAGCCACATTAATCTGGTTCAAACAAATAATGGCAGTTAATATCTGAATCTTTGGTCTGATGATCCAAGAAGTTGCTAAAAATTTTGCACAGGTATTTGGGTAGCAGATACCTAATATCAAGTGGTGGGCTTTAGAAATCTAAGCTGTGACATGAGACCTCCCAGAAAGTCTTAAGTGGTAAATCCAATGAAGTTCCAATAGAAGTTGTGGAAGTTTTCATCAAAAAGTTCCTGGACTACCAGAGGCTTCAAATATGATAAAAATCTCAGCAGAGTTCCCCAAATACTGTAGACTCTCAGTAGTTTGGATCTTTAATGTTTCCATTGATGGCCAGTTTGTTCTGACTCATTGATTGAAGAAAATTAGGTGAGATATAAGAAATAGGAATTGTTACTCCCTTTAGATTGAGGCTGATTATCATGAATAATGAGGTGAACTCTCTAGTAAAATAGTCTTGATAGTTTCCATTCATCTATTTGCTATCCATTAGCTACCTGTATTCCATGAGAAACAAATGTCTTTGCTCCTTCCTATTAACACATTTAATCATTCAGTCTTAATTGCAGACATAGACTTAGCAGTCTAATGTAACAGAACAAAAGATATAATGAAAAAAATGAGTTCGTTGGGAAAGGGAGGAATTCATTTTATCTTAGACAAAGAAAATGTATTACAGGTGAGAGTATTCAAAACCTTTTATTTTCATGAATATTCTGTCTTCATAATAATGGACAGCTGTATGCTCCTGTGAACTTCTCAGAGTCAGCCAGCTTTGGTTCAGAACTGAAGTTATTAAAGGCTGAGGATGGAAGAAACACACTTTCTCCTAAGTGGCCATTTTCAGTGTGAAATTACAGTTAGCTCCCTCATCAACCTGTAGATTGACATTTTCAGAAATGGAATTTATATTCATTCACTCCCTGCCACAAAGATCCCAGAATCAAAAGGTCTTGTCCTTTACTGTTAAGTACCACACAATTTTCCCCTTCAAGATCTTTTGTGAAGATCCCTGTGTTCCAAATGATATTATTTTTCTTTCAGTAGAAAGGTTCTGTCCTCTGTAATTCATTTTAAAGTTACCCTAGTATGTACCAAGATAAGCAAGACCTATGAGTGACCAGACAGAGTGAATGGACCAAATTAGAGACCATTTCAATAAGTTTTCATACATGAATTAAAGCAGGGGCCCCAAAATTGCATATCTTGGGGAAGCAGGGGATTATATGATCAGTTAAAGATGAAGCCTAATAGAGTCTCACAAGAATCAACAAATTTCTTATTGGTGAAAGATAGGACCCTTAAGACAGTAATCAAAAAAGAGACAAAAGGTGTCCAGTCTGGAGTTACACTTATGAAAAGGGAAAGGAAATTGAGTCCCAATAACATGAGTATAATACCCTGGTAAGATTTTGCAAAACTTGGTAACTTCTCCCCTTTTTTTGTTATTTTTATTACCACCCAGTCTATATACTTGAATCAGAAAGAAGAAGAACTTGGGCACCCTGAATCTTCCTACAACTAGACTTCAAAGGATTAAATCTCAAAATAACAAAACACAACAACAACAAAAAAATAGACTGATGGTAACTTCTGAAAGAATGAGAATGAGAAGAACATAAACAAGCTGTGTTGTTTAGGCTCACACAGAAGAGGGTGGTGGATGTGGCCTGAGCAATAGACCAAGAGGTTTGGTAGTCACCAACTCCTTGTCATTCATCTTTCTATATTCATAGCTCCCTAATGTAACTTCACTTACCATGTCAATGTTAATGAAAAAAATTAGGACCATTAGAAAAATAACAGCTTAGCAGAATTAATATTTTACATGATTAATTAAATATTATCCTATCTTTAAACCCAAGGTCTCACAGCATTTGGTCTCATAAGAAAGGGTAAATGAGGGATCACATGTATGTATTATTTTTGAAATGTCTATTCTGCAAAGTTTTAAGACTGAGGCATAATTTGTGGAAGGGAAAATGCTTTGGGAATGACATAGATTTTGTACTTTACTTACAAACAATAATTATTTTGAGGATTCTTGGCTTTTAATGTTCATTTTAAAACCTTTATTTTAAAGAATAAATTGATTAATGCTGTGGGGTTTTCTTGTTTTGTTTGTTTTAAGGCTCTGAAAACCACTTGAATGAGCATAACCAAAGTAGCAAAGAATACTCAGTGATTATGTAAATATACGTGTTAGCAAGAGAAAGCCATTTTTATCAATCCTAAAAGAAGATCGGGGTAGCCATTATGAACAGGAGAGAATGAGAAAAAGAGCGTGAGCAAGAGAAGATCCTGAAAAAATACTGACGCTAAAGCAAAGATTTACTAGGTATCAGATGAACCAACATTTGATTAGGTTTATCATGAGATCAAAAAATACTCCCCTAGTAGTTCTTTTGATCCTTAATCTTGTATTATTAAAAATATTTTTAGGGCACTCTCACAACTGGCCAGTAGCTGTATAATTTTGTAAAATTATTTTGGAAAGCTGTTGGCAAAATATTTAAAAAGCCTTAAACCCAACAAATTGTATTCATTCTAGAAATGTTTTCCTGAAGAAACATGCATACTACATAAGCATGTTTTATAATGCAAAAAATGGAAATAAACTAAATATCCAATAATAGAAAATTAGCTAATAATATGTTCATAGGATTGCATACTCTGTAGCTATATGATATTGGTTGTAAAAGATTATTTATTTGTATGGGAAAATAGACACAATAAATTAAATAATCAGTGTGTCTATTCCATGGCCCTAGAATTCCACAAAAAGCATAAAGAGTCTAGAAGTCTGTATAATGCACTAGAAGGAAGAAATACAGCTATGCTGATGGAATTGATTTCTACCAGGTCACAAGACAACTACTAGCTCAAAAGGAGACCAGAGAAATGAAAACACGTAAGATTTTAATTTGTTTGGTCATTATTCTTTTATGTATTCATCTAGTCACTCAGCCATCATTTCTTAAGTGCCTACCCCATGCTGTGCAATGGGTTAGATACCAAAGAGTAACTGTAGAGTTAGGAAAGGTAAAGTTGGAGAGGCCTAGACAAATGGCTTGTACAATGGCTCTACTTGCCTTGTAAAAAATTTGGCTAATCTTTTGGGCAATGGCAAATCCCTCATGAATTTTAAGCAGATCAATGACAAAGTGAGATTTTCACCTTAGACCTTTTGGGCAGCGGTGGGGAGGATGAACTGCAGAGATGACAAAGCAGGCTTTGGGGTAGTGCAGTGAACTCCTGAGCCAGGAAATGCAAACAATTACCCAGAAAATGGAGACAAGGCTACAAATGCAAAAGTTATTTGGGAATTAAAATGGAACTAGGACACGGTACATATTTTGCAAGAGGCAGAAGAATGGACATAATTTTGGATCAGTCTTATGGTTTTGGCTTGGATAGAGATAGCGCAGTTTAGCAAAATAGTTTGAATAGCACTCTATGGTATGTCATGTTTTATCAGTATACATAGATACACATTTGTGTGTGTGTATATATATGCATTATATACGTGTTTGTTTATGTATGTATGTATTTTCTATAAAAGCTTTGTTATAGGACCTTTGTCAATACTGATAAGCTGGTTTTTCATCCTCTACCATAGATTTTTTTTTTATTTAAAGTTATTTATATTGTCTTTGTTTTCCTTTGGTAAAGTGAAACATTGGCACTGAACTTTAAACATCTAAAATTTGAGATGGAATGGTAAAGTATGATAATGAAAAAAAATGTTGATGGAGCACTGATAATATACCAAGGTCTGAGTTGAGTATTTTACACATATTATACCACTTACTTATCATAGTAGCTCCATTAGGTAGGCATGCTCGCTTTACATATGGAAAATGTAAAACTCTGAGAGATTTGTCACTCGCCTAAAATTATAACAGTTGTTAAATCGTTTCCAGAATTCAAATGAATGTTTTCAGTATTTTGACTTATATACTCTAAATCACATCAAATACTTTCTAAAATGTTAAACATTCTTAGAAATGACACCTTTCTGAAGCCATTAGAGAGGAACTTGGAGATCTAAGTGGCAACATAATCTGATAGGTCATTAGGCTGAGGGTTGAGTCTAAACCACCATTTTTAACTAAACTACAAACTATCTATGTGACCTTTACCAAGTTCTTTAATAGCTCCGGGTTTTATTTCGTTTATAAATAAATGAATTCATAATTAAAAAGTATCAGATTAAATTAAGTGTCGCCTCCAAGAAGTTATTTATATTTGTGAATTGATATTTGAAATCTCCAGCTGGGCACCATGGCTCATACCTGTCATCCTAGCACTTTGGGAGCCCTAGGCATGTGGGTTGCTTGAGTTTAGGACTTATAGAACATCGAGAGCAAAAGCAAGACCCTGTCTCTACTAAAAATAGAAAAACTAGCTGTAGTGGTGGGCATCTGTAGTCCCAGTTCCTCAGGAAACTAAGCAAGAGGATTACTTGAGCCCTGGAGTTTAAGGTTACTATGAGCTATGACACCACGGTATGCTACCAGGGTAACAGAGTGAGACTCTTCCTCAAAACAAAAAAGAAATGTGAAATTTGTTCCTTCATCCATATTAGGATTTCAAGCATGATATGGTCCTATGTACAATGAACTTCCTGATTTCAGACATGGAAATGCGATGCTCTTTGGGCATAGGAGGTAAAAGAGAATGGTCTCGGTTCTACATATTTATGAATTAGTCAATTTATATTAAATGCTAGGTTTCTCTTTGGCCTTTTCAAAATCCTTTTTGGCTCCTAATTTCATGCAGCCTGATCTTAGGTTAAAATGAGGCAGGAGATCTAACAAACTCAAGATCAGAGCAAAATGATTTAAAATGATCTGATGAATTAAATATAACTTGAGATTATGAATCACCTCTGGTCAGTCAAAAAACTGGTATATAAAGCATCCTTGGGGGGTACACATAGAAGCATATTTGCCTCCAACAATTTTTAATAGTGCCACCATGAGAAGGAAGAGAGATAGGTTGGCTAACAACACAGTTAAATATTGAAGCCCAAGTGCCCATCAATCCACAAATGGATCAATAAACTGTGGTATATGTACACCATGGAATACTATACAACCATAAAGAAGGATGGAGACTTTACATCCTTCATGTTTACATGGATAGAGCTGGAAAATGTTCTTCTTAGCAAAGTATCACAAGAATGGAAGAAAAAGTATCCAATGTACATAGCCCTATTACGAAACTAATTTATGGCTTTCATATGAAAGCTATATAATCTAATTATAGCCTAAGAATATGGGGAAGAGGAGGGAAAGGGGAGGGGGATTGGTGGAGGGATCACTTCTATGGTTTATCTTACAAAGGTACAAGTGAATCTTTCTAAGAGTAGGATATAATCATAGTAACACAATAACTAAGAAAATGACACAAAAAGGGTATGTTAACCAGTTTGATGAAAATATTTCAAATTGTATATGAAAACACCACACTGTACCCCATGATTGCATTAATGTACATAGCTATCATTTAATAAAAAAAAAATTTCAATGTTGAAATGATTTCTAAAAGTCATACTGCAGTGATAGTCTACAAATATGTATTATACATATCAAGTTAATAATCATCATATTATTAATCCAAGGCAGTAATAGAAGAGGAAGAACACTGTAGTAAAATTTTAATAAAGCTATAATTATTTAATTAAGAGAATGTGTTTTTCTAAGCCATATTGGGTTTAAAGTATATACTTAAATGATAATTACAAATTAAATGGATTTTATTTTGTTTCTATATATGAGCTATACTTAGTAAAGTAATACATGAACATTACATTTTAAAAAGCTTTACTGTTTTGTGAAATTTCGCTATTTTAAAATTTCTGGAACTTCTCCTCTAATCTAATACACACTCTCTTCCTGTCACTGTCCAAAACTTTCTCTAGTCTTTCTATCAACTTGAACCATATAGGGGATACAAAGGTGAATACCTCAGGGGCAATTAAATTTCATTTTTGGATGGCTTCTGGTATTTTGTAGGTCTTTGTTATATTGTGCTAAAATATGTTTTGGGTATTTTCTCCCAATAACAACACTGTACAATGCACATTTTATGAATAAAACAGTGAGAAATCTCACTTTTGCTAGCTAGTGAGTAATAAAGCTAGGACATATTCCAAAGCCCACATTCTACAACAATCTACTGCTTTCTGAGTCTTGTCTACTGATATTGGAGAGACCAAGTTCAGTCACTCACTCATCCATGTGATTATCTTTAATAAATTGAAGGCCAATCTGGATTTTCCTGAGTTTTCTCTTAGCTCTAATTAATATGGCTAGTTTCTTTAGTTGTTGCTAATGTGACATGATTCCTTCATGTCCTTTTATAATTATAGTCTCTTAATGGATTGCTCACTCTTCATTATTTGCAGCCTGCATGGGAATCAATGAGTTATAAAATGAAGACTGGATTTGAAGATGGACCCACTTGCGTTTGAGTGCTAGTTCTGTTACTTACTAGTTTTGACAGCATTTTACTTATCACATTTGAGTGTCAGTTTCCTCATCTGCAAAATGAGAATAATGCAGAATAGTGTTTTAGAGAAGATAAAATACAAAATTATAATCCTAATTTACTCAGTCAACAGAACAATAAAACAAGAAATAAAAATGTATGTATGTGTTCATATGTATCTAGGCTATATAGATATTAACAGATAAAAATGAAGAAGTATTAAGAATTAACTTAATAAAGTCTATTGCTCCCCTAGATCTCTAAGACATCAAATAATGAGAGAAGACAAGAAAGTTCAAATGTTTCCCTTGCTCTGACTTACATCAGGATTCAAGGATTATTTACAATTAGCTTTCTATACTTGTCACTCATTGATCACTTGATGCATATGCTTTCCTGGAATTGGATTGTTATCCAAGCATGGCAAATTAAACTTCCGATTTAACAATTAAAACCATCAGGCTGACGAATGAGACTGTGAAGCTGATTTATTCTCCCTTGGATCTGGCTCCCAGGCATAAATAAGATTCTCTTTGTTTTCGAGAGTAGCCTGGCAGGCTGGCTCAGGTGGCACAAGCTTGTGACCGATCTCATCCTATCATGTTCTCCAGGCATCTCCACTCAAGTGTTTATGATTCTGAAGGTATTTGGGCATGAGTCACTCATGATGACTGTGATATCACCCTCCTGTCATGACCGTTAATGACTCGTTTACTACACAGAGAAAGTAACTCTCTGAACGAACCTTTAATTGGCCTCTCATTCTGCTTTAAAATAAGTAGGCAAACAATAGATAGAGAAAGATATATTAGATAGATTTTATGAATTGGTCTTTAGATTTACTCCTTGGACTAATCACATCAAATGGAATTTTTTATTAACGTGCAAATACAGTACTCAAATTACATGACAGCATCACGCCACAATGCATATATCTTTGCAATTAGATGCAGGCTCAAATTTTGGCTTCAGCATTTACTAGTAGATACATATAATTTATAACTTAGGAATGTAACTGTACCATTATGAGCACCAGTTTTACAATCCTAGAAGTAAAAATGTGCACCTACCCTATAAGATTTTTTTAAAGATCAGTGGTAAGAATGTAATCTCAGTAGGCTTTCTGGCATGTAGTATACACACAGTAAATTGGAGCTTCCATGAAAACCAGAGTGCTATGGCTTGATGTTCTTGTCCCCTCCAAAATGCATGTGTTGGAAATTTAGTCCTGAATGCAACAGTGTTGAGAAGTGTCAACTTTCAGGTGTTTAGGTCATGCGGTCTTAGCTTTCCTGAATCTGTTAATGGTGCTATAGAAACGCTTGCTGGAATGAGTTCACTTTCTTTCACTCTTCTGTCCCATGAGGACACCTGCTGGTGCCTTAATCTTGGACTTCCCAGTCTCCGCTTTGAGAAAACAAATTTCTATTTTTTAAATTATTCAGTCTGTGGCATTTTATTAGAACAGCACAAAATGGACGAGGACAAGGACCAATCTCTTGCACTGTCTAGGTTTGTTCCTTCAGCAGTCGTAGCTGTTAAGGAAATCTAGGTCATGCAAAGGTAGTTACACCAGAGTTACTCAGGGCATTTTATCAATATTACTAAGTCAAGTTCAGTATTTATCACCTCGCAAACTCCTGTCCTCATTGAATAGCTATAGGTAACATTCTTGAATCTAACTATTTTGGAATCAGACAATTTTTATAATGTCCATGGAAAACAGAAACAGGATGTGGGTTAATTCCCAACAATCTCAGATTTCTGAAACAAGACTGAATTCTCATTTAAATATCACCACTCATTTAATTCATAAAGGAAGAAAACAGGGAATAAATAGTCCCCCCAAATTAAACTATCTTAATAGAAGGAGCTTATTAAAACAAAAATCTGTATGACAGTGTCAGAGCATTCAAGCCATTCTACTTTCAGCTAACTGTTAAACCCCCAGAGGTGGAAGGTAGACGAATTGCTAAACGTTCCTGCTTGTCTAGATGAACTGCTTCATTGTTTTAATAACAAGCATCATGACCTTAAAGTATCTTACAAAAATCTCCCTCCCATTCTTCATTATGTCCTCACTAGTCACCAGACAACAACGTTCAATCATTAATATGCAACAGTGTGCTGAGAGCCTGGCAGAACGATAAATAAACAGATGTACAAAAAGATTTCATAATTCACTTCCCGTAACTGAATGCCTTCCATCCCCAAGATTCCTTGTTCATTTGCTCCAAAATTATATTACTTTATTTCCCACATGTCTTAAGTACTTAATGTGAAATGGGCACTGCTTTGATTGGGTGGAAACACTGCTATTCAGGGAGGAAAGGGAAGAGTGAGAAAATTGAAGGCTATTCTTGAAGATTTAAACCTCCTTTCTACCTTTTTCTTTTTTAATTGCAAGTGTCTTCGATTCCACTAACGTACTCCATGTGTATTTCCCACCAATGTGCAAAAGAGAATTTTCTGAGACCTTTCCTAGAGGGTAAATAAAACTGTCAAAGAGATTTCTAATGCTAAAAGATTAATATCATGGTAATTACTTTGTAAAAAATAAATTAAGACAGTGCCAAAACAGCCTCATGCTGACTTTACATCTCTGTAAAATGCAGCCCCGTTGACATCGATGGCCTGTCTTTGGGGTATTCTGACTTACTTTGCTCCCAGGGTTGCTGGAGGTGTGTGTCAGCAATTTCTTTATCAGCTCTTACCCAGGATCACTAACTCTTCACAATGCAATCATGAATATTCACTAGAGGCAGAAATTGGACTAATCTGAGCCCCAGCAGAGTACTGTACAAGGGTATCTGGCTAATACTTTGAAATCAAGTCTCACGAAAATGTCTGAATGGGGTTTTGGCAAAAGAAACTAAGCAATTTAGCAAAAGTTAAAGAACAGAACCCTAACCAATATTGTCACTCACTAGGAATAGAAAAAAATAATTGGTCGGTATGTTGGACAATTTGGCACCATCCCCTATATTTGCTCAGTTTTATATAACATCTGCCCTTAGGCAAGTCACTCGACCTCTCTAAACTCTGCTTGCTTCCCGTCTAAAATGGGAATAAGACTGCTTAGATTCAAAATAGTGGGTTGGTGATAGAGCCATTCAAACAATTGGTTTCTTAACTATAAGATGGAAATCATGATTCTTGCCTTATTTAACACTTCGTAGAATTTTGGGGAGAGTAGTATATCTGATCTACCAATTTTGGGCAAGGGTTCTTATCAGAAAGATATGTTGATTATACCTGTATTCAGGTAGTGTTACTTAACACCTGAGAGATTTTTTCACTTGGTTTTCTACTGGAAACAACAAAAACACTAACTCCAAGAATTAAACTCCAAGAATTAAGTCATTTACTAGTGCTGACATAACCACAGATACCTGGCAGAGCACAGCTATAACTGTGGCATGGCAAATTAATTATACAGGGTATTAGGTCTGAAGATGTGCCTACTTCATCCATAAACTTGTCTGTATTTATATAGACATGAACAATTGAATAAAAAGTATATCTTTTAGGGTGGCACCTGTAGCTCAAGGAGTAGGGCACCAGCCTCCTATACCAGAAGTGGTGGATTTAAACCCGGCCCTAGCAAGAAACTGAAAAAGATTTAGCAATTATGATTTGGGCTGCAATAAACATTCTGGTACAAATATCTTTGTTGTAGTGTGATTTTTGTTCTTCTGGATATATACCTAGTAGAGGAATTGTAGGATCAAATGGCAGGTCTATTTTTAATGTTTATTGCAGGCAAAATCATAATTGCTAAATCATGGAAGAAGCCCAAGTGCCCATCAACCCATGAATGCATCAATAAATTGTGGTATATGTACACCCTGGAATACTATGCAGCCTTAAAGAAAGATGGAGACTTTACCTCCTTCATGTTTACATGGATGGAGCTAGAACATATTCTTCTTAGCAAAGTATCTCAGGAATGGAAGAAAAAGTATCCAATGTACTCATCCCTACTATGAAACTAATTTATAGCTTTCATATGAAAGCTATAACCCAATTATAGCCCAAGAATATGGGGAAAGGGGAGAGGAGGGGAAAGGGGAGAGGGAGGGAAGGGGAGGGGGGAGGATGGGTGGAAGGAGGGTGATTGGTGGGACCACACCTATGGTTCATCTTTCAAGGGTACAGGTGAATCTCTCTAAATGTAGAATATGATTGTCTTAACACAATAATTAAGAAAATGCCATGAAGGCTATGTTAACCAGTTGAATGAAAATATTTCAAATTATATATAAAACCAGCACACTATACCCCATGACTGCATTAATGTACACAGCTATGACTTAATAAAAATATATCTTTTAGGGAAATAATGTGTAGTTTATTAAAGGTTATTTTGGAGTTGTGTGGCTTTTACTATCAATCTTTCTATTGTTCTAAGCTACAGGTAGAAGTTGTGGAGTGAATGTGGTTGTGTTTGGGTCTCAATCTGTTTCCTCTTTTCTCTTATGCTTTGTTCTGTCCCTCTCCCCACATTCCAGTTCTGGCTGGTGAGTTTAAATAGCAGTTCTGTCTTACATTATTCTAGCACTCTTATTTGCTAAAAATTCCTCAATTGTTCAAAATTCAGCCATCTAGGCTCTGGGCTTTCTCTTGGCTACAAAGAAACTTATAAACACAGTTCCTATTAGCTACTATAGAAATTCAAAAACTTAAGAACTGCTAAAAAGGGTTATTGCCCTGTGAGATATTTATGGGCACTCTCTTTGCCTGCTCTGGTGAGATTGCTTTTATAAGCACCTCTGGTTTTAGAAATGGGAAAGAACTATATTTCAAGTAAATACTCCCTGGAAGCATCTTCCCCATTACTCAAATATCTTGCGCCCAAGGCTACACAGGTGGAGATAAAAGCTCTGTATTTGGGACAAAAGGCTTTCCCTGACCTAGGGTCACAAATAGGATTTTTAAACACCTAAGTAGTGCACAAAGTTGTTAGTAAAAAAAGTCCCCAAATGTAGAAGCTCTGTTTCTGACCTAAGAAAGAAGAGAGGAGAGACACTCTTAAAGAACCCTAGAATTTTTTTCCCATCTTGGCTCCCATCAGCACTCAGCACATCCTCCCCATTTCTATCCTTCCCACACGATATCCTGATTGCTCACTAGATATTTCCTCTCCCCTAAACTGCCTGAGGAAGCGACAGTGTTTTATTTGTCCAATGTGTTGGATGCTTAGCATAATGAGTAGCACACAGTGGGCACTCACTAAATATTTATTGATTTATTACAAGCATCGATTCTCATACCTGCAGAAGGCATCACTGAGCACCAACCCTGTTCACTGTTTTTAGAAATGCGACTTGGGCATGTAGTTGTGCCTTATGATTTGCTTCTGACTTCCTCTCCCTGAAACACAGTGCAGCCTGAGATTTTACTGTATATGATTTTCAAACACACCACAATAGTAAATGTACTCTGGAATGCAAATCCAGTAATTAAGCTGGGTGTGTTGCAAAGCTGGCAAAGTCTTTGAAAATATATTTTCTAGAAAGTAGGTCTATCTTAGATTCTCCCCCCTCTAATTTCCATTCTGTCCAGACAGCCTTCGTGAGCAGTAACATTTTCTTCATTATGGGTGCTTTGTTCATTTTTTTTTCTTATTCTTCCCATAGACAGGTCATTACTAACCATCTAATGAGCTATTCTTTACATAGGATTTATATGTGAGCAGCAGAAAGCATACCCTATTAAGATTCACTGCAGAAAAGATTCGTCCTAAAAAAAGATAGCCTGATGTAAAGATGGAAACAATCTTGGAAAGAAATATTATCTAATATACAGTAGAGGTCTTCATAAAGAAGCCCTGGTTTGAGATGTTAAGAACTGATCTCTCCTTTGGATCTGTTCTGTGGAGCCCAGCCCTGGCTCCCACAGTGCAGGTGTGCTGTGTGTGCAGAATAAATGTTTGTGGCTTTGGAGTTGCCACCTCCCATGTCAAGGAGGAGGCTGAGAGTATCCTTAAATAATTAACTGCTGTATTAGATCTGCAGATGTTGCAGTCAAACACACACAGTGCATGCTTGCATGCCACACAGCAGTGGTGTCTGGAGGAAACTGTTCATCCACCAGGAAAGTAGTACATAATTGATTAAAATAATCTTAGGGAGCTGGCACAGCATTCCCTTCTGCTGTTGAAAATGGCTGAGCCAGAGATTGAGATGCATTTTTAAAAACACAGAAATCTGGTTTGGTTTAAATTAATTATCAAGTTAATTCAAGAGCTTAAGAAAACTGACAATGATCACACAGATTAAATAACAAAACCAGCCTATGGTCTTAGCCACAGTTTCCTAGTAGACAGTAGCTTCTCAGCATGACACCAAGTCTAGCCTTCATTCTCTCTGCAGTCCCTCCCAGGCTGTTTGTTTCCATCTTTGTTTTCTTACAGACCACCTCCCAAGATACAGAGCTTCCCAGTTAATCAAGCTTCTAAGCTGCACCAGCGTGGGCCCAGAACTCTTCCTTTCCAAGAGATATAACAGAAACATACACTGTGACCCTGCTGGTTGGGAACTTAGAGTCTGCTTAAGGAGATCGGCCTCTGAGTGAAACAGTAGAAAACATATGGTAGGTGACTAAATATAAAATTGGTGATCTTGAAGTTTTAGAAGTTTAAAACAGGGAGAAATTCAATGGAACCAAAGTGATTTTTAAAGACCCCCCCACTAAAAGTTGGAACTTTTAGACTGAACCTTTAAGGACACAGGGAATCAACATGAACGGGTTAGAGAATAAATAGTGCTGGCACGTGTCTCCTGGGCTCCAGAGTCTGCATTCTCTTCAACATAGTGATTCCCCACATGATTGCTGTACAGACAGCCATCAAGCCTTTCACTTGTAAATGTTGGATAAGGTGCAACTCACACCCTTCCATGGCTTTCAGCTTTACAGCTGCACACCGTTCACACAACTGTCCTTTTGAGAAAATGCTTCTGGTGTTCCTGTAACTTCCCCCTCATTGCCCCCAGTTTTGCCCTCTGAAGTAGCACAGAACCTATCTGTGGGTACTTAAGAGTCATATCTTGATGTACTTACAATACTAAAAGTAATAATAATTTAATAAGCTTAAAACTAATTTTTAATTGTTTATTATAAGTAGGTTGGGAATTGAACTTAAAAAATGATTGGAGATGATGGGCAAAAGGGAACAGAAACAGGAGAGAAGTGGATCAGAGAAACCCAAAATCTGTATCAAAGCAACAGCCTGAAGCATGACATTCTTCAAACAGAGGAACTGTCTTGCTGCAACTTTACCCCGCCCGCAGTGTGACTGGGCTCAGAGGTCACTGAGCACTGAGCAACAAGGCTTTCTGTGGGCAGGGCTGCCCTCTCAGGGAGAGTTAGTATATTTAGGGAGTTAGCGAGGGAATGCTGAATGTGCTGGAGAGAGAGTAAGCGCCTAACCCTTGTTAAAAAAAAAAAAGAGAAAAATATCTCCTTTATTCTGTCATCTTGGTGTAGACAGAAGCACCAACTCTTCTATGCATACTGCTTCCCAGGAGATTTAACCGCCACTCCTGAGATTTGTGTGTGTACTCTAATAGGGTCTACTTTAATATCCTGCTCCTGGACTGTGTTCCCTGACCCATATTCTGTTTGTATTAAGATTACAAATAACTTTGAGTAATAATAATAAGAGATAAATCAGTCTAATTAACATAGTTAGTTAAAACAATAGTTTGATTAGAAAATACAAGTCCAGCAAGGACCATGATGTAAGAGCTTAGCCTTCTCCCATTAAATTGATAATTAAAACAGTGATGTGTGTAATAAAAACAGAATTAGCCCAGAGCTAGGGGCTTCCACTGGTCCTCACACTTAGGGTGGACAACCTCCCAGCCAACTTTAAAAAACTTTCTTCTTGTGTCTTTAAATCTTCATTTTCCCTAATCCTCTCATCTCTGTCAGTCACTGAAAAAGAACTCTCAGTAGTAGTTTATGGCTGGTCCCCAACACCTATCTCCAGAGCCAGAATTGAGTACTGTGCTTTCCTGGACTTTGAGTAAGTAGATCAACTCCAGTGGAAAATTAACTTGAAAGACTTAATTGGAGAAGTCCACAGACTCTGGGAAGGGAGATGGGGGAGGAGAGGTCAATAAGCAGGAGGGAGAGTAAAGAATGTGATGGTTTGGGGTAGACATTGTAACAACCAAGATAGACTACATAAGGCAACCCCAAATCTCTGTAGCTTAACACAAGCAAAATTTATTTTTCACACATACAGGTCTGGGGTAGAGTGGCACAGGATTCTGCCTCAACCTATGCAGGCTCCCTCTTGAAGTACATTGCCATGATCATTAGACCCAACCCGAGAGAATGGGCAAGGGCATCAGCTCTTGATAATTCTACCCCAAGTGCCCACATCATATGTATTCATTGCTTATGGTGCAAAACAAGATAGGTAACCACAAATGTCTTCCTAATTGAAAGGAAATTCAATCTTCCTGCACACTTGGAAGGGCAACTGGAGTATTTAATAGATTATACTGAAGACTACCATGTCAAACTTTATGGAACTCGTAATACAGGGAATTATGTGAAGTCAGGCAAGTAAACAGGAAGTTATGATCATCAGTACAGTAATGCTGTGAGATGAAGAAGTCCTATGAGGAGCACCTAACCCAGAATTAGAAGAGCCAAAATATAATTGTAACAAAACCTGGTAAAGCCAGAAGGACAGTTCAAATATAATTGGACACAGAAGGAACTGACACAGAAGGGATTAGAATGAGGTTAGATTCAAAAACTCCTGAAGACAAAGCATTTGTGACGATCTAGTTATCTGGTTAAAAAGAGCTGGACAACTGCGTCGCGGGAGAGGAGTGATTGGTAAAGCTGGAGAAGCAAGCATTGTTCAAACCATGTAGGGTTGCATCAGACTCTCTAATGGTGCCTACTCAATCATGGGAACAGTGAGGGATCATTTGCTGGACTTGAATAAGAGGCCTGGGTGAAGTGTGAAAAGGCTGTATTCTGTTTGCAAGGAAGTCTCACAGTTAATAGTGTAGTTGTTATTGTTATCACTTTGTAGATAAAGAAACTTTTAGAAAGGGAAGAAAGTTGCAGGAAGCATAACCACCTTTGCAAAGACCAAAGTCCATGCTCTATCCACTTATGATGTTGCCCCCTGATCCTTATAGAATATAATCATAGCACAGAGAATGTTTCCTTAATGATGAACTTATAACCTAACCTCTTAACCAAAGAATGATTTTAATTCTCAAGGAAAGTTGGCATAGAAGTGTTTATACCTCACCTCACTTGCCTGGGTGCATGGGTCAGCATTTGAAGGGAATGAGGTGACCACCCCATAGACTCCTTGATTTTTGTAGGTCACAGGGTAAGGATACTTCTTGTGAGAGAAACTCAGAGGAAAAGACGAGGCTATAACGGGCACTGTTTCAAGTAACAGGGAGATTTTTCTCCTTTTCAAAATTGTCTGCTCAATCTTGGAACTAAAGACCAGTCTGTGTGGCTCTTGCTTTTCACAGCTCAAAATAGCAAAAAACCTCAACGAATAAATACAGTACGATCTGACAAGCCAGTTAAGAGGACGGCTCGCTCTCCATGCCTCCCTTGTTTCCACAATCCAAGGGTGAGATAGAACTGGGGGCGATTTCCATATATCACATTGCAATCCTGTCTACGAGTGATTTTCGAAATTGTTGCTCAAGGGGATGTCATTTGTTCAAATACATAGACCAACATCGTCCTTCATTCAAGACTCCAGTTGTTCTCAGAAGCTGCCTCTGTACAAAAGTGGCAGTTTTCAATTTTTGCAATTGCCTTTGCACTTCCCCTGTTGCTGACCATGGGCCCAGGTTAACAATGTTGGCAGCACCTAGTGTTTGATTGGTTATTTAGGACATCTTGAAATAACTACTGAGGGTGCATTTCTCTGGCATGATCTTGACAAGGTTTGTACTGATTCTGACAGAAATTAAGAGGTACAACATAATGCATTGACGATTGCTGGAATTTTTTTCATGCATTTTAAACTTTGAATTTAAAGGAGGTTGTTAGGAATGAGTTTTGCATGAGTGTAGATGAGAAGGAATTTGGAGGATGTTTACACAGAATGATATCCTTATAATTCACTTCTTTGGGGCTGGAACTGTCTTATCACTATTCCCGTGAAGGTGACACTCAGTATGAGTTGAACTAGGGAATGATTGAATTGTTAGAAGGGTAATAACCATCCCTTTCTATTTCTATACCACTGAATGAACTGTTTACTGAATAGGAGAATCTCATCTTTAATCTCATTTTAATATTTCAAATAGCCTATGAAGTGTAGGGACTTTGTCTCATTATCCCTATTATGGAAGATCCTGAACCTGATGAGAAATGGAAGGGAATTTGAACATCTGTCCTGTCACAGCTGCTGCACTATACCAGGCACGATCTTCATCTTTGCTTTTAAGTATAATGACTTTAGAAAAATCGTAAAATAGATACAGGTCCTCTTTTCCCCTGAACCCTCCCAGTCACACACACTCTCCTGCCTCTGTGGTCCTCAATGAAGCCTGCGTGAAGCCCTCTGAGCCCTCTTGCCTCTCACTTATCTTCCCAAACCTCTTTTCCGGAAGGCTCTAAGACGTTGTCATGCCCAAGCATAGCTGAATAGTGACCCCTTTTGGGAGGTTTTGATTTTAGCACTGTATATGACACAATCTGGAGCTGTTCATTGTTTTCCTGGCCTTTAAGGTGCAGCTAGTATGTCACATGTCAGAATACAAAGGTCTCAGAAGAGCCAGCAATGACAGCCAATAACCTGGGACAAGCTGTGGGCCCAGCTTCCCTCCGGCTTTTCCTTTTACTGCTCTTACGAAGCATCCATCCTGTGGCACCATAACATGGGTACTGCTGTGTGAAGCAAGGCTTTCCTATTTTTGTCTAATATTTGGAAATTCTTCCACAGATTATCTAAATCCCTTAGCCAGGTTAGTCCCACTGTCAGAGGATAGCTACCAGAAATGTCCCCAGACCCCTGTCATCAGCAAACAATGGGAGGATTTGGGTGGGCGGAGAGGGATAGTCTATGAGCCTCTGATATCATATTTGTTTTGCTTAGGGCTACAAACTATCATAGCTGATTTCTACACTGAGGGGGAGGATGTTAAAACTATGCTTAAAACATTTGTATAGGACGGCGTCTGTGGCTAAAAGGAGTTGGGCTCCAGCCCCATATGCCAGAGGTGGTGGGTTCAAACCCAGCCCCGGCCATAAACTGCAAAAAATAAATAAATAAACAAATAAACAAAACCTTATATAAGCCTCTTCACAAACTCTTGTTAATCTTCCTTCTATACCCCCATAATCTTGGCTCCAACTACCACGTTCCCAACTCCAAATACCACAGTGTTCATACAGTATTCAAGTGGCAACCCCACATGATATCTGACCTAAACTCAGCACTTGGGGACCCCAGACTAAGCCTGTTACCATCAGCCCCAATTGATCCAGGAAACGGAGATGAGAAAACACTTACCACATCCTGGCATTTTTAAAACTGTTAACTCCTAACTCTCAAGAATTAGCCATCTACTTAAAACCCTTTTCCCTTGCAAAATTTCTATATCCAAATTGCCAGCTTCATCTGTTTATTTGTATTCCTCTCTCACGTATGCCCTGGCATGACAATGCTGATTCATAAATTGATGATGGCAGTGACAGGCAATTAAATGAACCTCTGAGATGACATTCTATGGGATATTTAAAGTTTAGGATGAAAACTTAAAATTATGCCATTTCCTATTACAAGAAACCATTGAGATGCAAAAGCAGTTTACAAAAATTATATGTTTGGAGAAAAGTGATTGAACAATGAGCGACGATAATAAAGAATTCACAAAATATGGATACAGTCACACATAAAACTAAGGAAAAATTGCTGCTGTTATTGGAATTGAGAGATGTGACCTAAGACATCCGTGATGAGGACAGAATAATAATCACATCAGCAGCACTATCTCTTTGTGGTCCTAGAGCAGCATCTATCAGAATCATGTTTTATAATAGAACTATATTTTCCCCTTCTGTCTATGTAGACTTGTTTTTCCTCCTGTGGGTTTTCTATAAGCCAATGAAATTGTCTCAACTACTTGTCAGTTAAGCAGAAGAGAGTCATTATTTTAACAAAAAAATAATTGCTGGTCCACTTAAAATACTAAAATACTGTATGCAAAGACAAAAGTTAATCTGCCTTAGTCCCTTTTGAGTTGCTATAGAATAGAATATCTGAGGCAGGGCAATTTATACAGAAAAAAGAGGTTTATTTGGCTCTCAATTCCAGTGGCTGGAAAATCCATAATAACCAGTTCCATTGATGATGTAGCTTCTGCCTATGGAGGAAAGATGAAGTGGGGGGTGTGAGCAAAGAGATGACAGGTAGGAGAGGAAGCAAGAAGGAAAACCAGTAACCCCTTAGTTAGGGCTGGGAGCTAACCCATTCCTGTAAAAGGGAACATGCACCTCCAATGGAGGGAGTTGATTTATTCACGAGGGATCCCTCCTCATATCCCAGACACTCCCCACTCTGCCACACCTCCCAACACTACCACATTGGGGATTAAGTTTTAGCATACATTTTGGCAGAGATGAACTGTCTCCTCACTAGAATAAGGGCCCAGATCATTGTGGCTTCACTTAATTACTGGTGTTTCCCATGGCTACTCAGTCCTCTGGGGTCCATGAAATACAGCCAAGAATAAGAATTCAGGAGAGTGTCCCCCAGTGAGAAAATAAAACCATAGTTCTTGATACCACTATCTTAGTGATTTTGTCTGTCATAGTTTTGGCTGCACTGAGACGATGTCACTCAATATAATCCATTTATCCACATACTCCTTGGTTAATTTAAGCAGGAGATAGGCTCTCTTTATCAAATTTCTATTGTAGTGGGCATAGGTCTTTGTCTGTAAAGTAGAGTATTCTTTATTTTCTAACCTTACTGATCTGTTAGCTTATAGAATTTCATCTGTTTGTAAAGGTGCAACTAATCTCTTTCTTTGCAAAAGGCAAAAGCAAAAGTTATCTTGTGCACTGTAGGACACAAATTTTCATCTAGTCCAATACTATTATCCTAAAATTTCTTTGCTGAATTGTCCATAAATGTACCTTTACTGGTTTTTAACTGATTTTCTAATGAATTGAAGAAAATCTTTGGTAAGTGTTCTGTAGTGTTTATGTAAGCATCTTGGTTTTCACCTTTTGAAAATTATACTTTAACAGTTTTGGAGGCTGTTCCACCTGGATACTTGAGTGGGCCAACCTGTCAGAACAAAGTAAACTGTATGGCTGGAGAACAGAACCTCATGGGATGTTAAATCTTGGGCACATCCTGAAGCAGCAACTTTAATTTTGCTTACTCTCTGTTTCTTTGCTCTTTTCTGATTTTAAGTTGTTTTGTTTTTTTTTGGTTTACACACATGGCCTATCATTTATTATCTTTTGGTAGCAACAGTGATGAAGTACTTGGCTTCATGATGCGACCATTGGGACCTCTGTTGAATGAAGACAGAGCATTATTTTCCATTCAATGACAGTAGAAACTCTGATTTGGAACTCTGTCTCTGTACCAGTTGTGAGTTCAAATCAATTAAGAATTCTGAGCCTACTGGGAAAAAGAATACATCTTTATGATATATACTGGTAGGTTTATGTATTGCTCTGTTTATTGTTAACTGTAGAACTGAAACCATCAGAGCTCTATGTGTTTATGTCTCTGTAATTGGTAAAAATCCTTGATCATTCATTGTTTAAAATGTTTTCCTACCTCAAGAGGATGTTAATAAATTGGATAATAACATTCCTAAATTAAAAAAATCTATTCTCTCATGGTTTAGAGAGATAAAGAAATGTTTGTAGAAATCTAATACTTTCCACATTCAAGGAAAATAATAAAACTAAAATGACAATTTCAATATTCCAGACTTAAAAAAAAAAATCTCTAAAAACTGCTTACTCAGAGATTTTTTTGTGTATTAATACAGGATCACGTAACTAAGATGAATCTTTGGACACATTAAATCAGCTTAGTAATTTTGGTTTTTAAAATAATAAATACTAAGTATATGCTTTTCCCCCTACGTTTATCAATATAGAGTATAAACACACATTTTTAAACAAGATGTGCGTTGTTTTTTTTTTTTTTCTCATGAAAAGTTTGGTTGCTCTGGTCTTTCTAAACTTCTAATGTTATTTATTCATATATCAGAAAGGCCAACATTGCTCCTAGAAGATGTAGGAATATAGTGAATTGTCCGCCTTAGGGGATAACTATGTGCAGGTGTGTGTACGTGTGTGTGTCTGGGTTTGTGTCTGTGTGTGTGAGCGAAACACTTAAAATAGGACTTGGACTATCAGGGGTCCGATGCTTTACAATTTACGGAGTGCTTCCCATCAATTATCACGCTCGAACGTTGGGCAAACCTTAGAGTGTTTACTACTGTTGGGTAGGAAATTATTTTATTTGCTCTCAATCTCATGAAAATGCAAATAGTGTACCCACTTTACTGAGAAGGCTGAGTCAGAAAGGTTAAAGGACTTAGAAGATCGCGCATATAATATGGAGGTCACTGCCAAAGTTTTGAGATGCACTGTGTTAGGGCCCATTTTGTCACTTCCAAGAAGCACAGCTGACAGCATCCTTTCTCATTCACCTGTGCAAACTTCACCTTGCTCAGCTTATCATTATTGCTGGGATGGCTTCATTTGTTTCATTCCATGCAGAATTTACATATCTTCGCTTTTGTGCATCACAATTTTTTTTTTTTAATGTTCTGAGTAACTAGTGAATCAAGAAAATGGGAATTCCAGAACCCATGCTCCCACCCCAGCATGTTCTCTAGTTTGGTGCTGAACTATGTACTTTGAGGACAACAAGCTTTTGCTGATAACCTAGTTCAGTATGCATCCCAAATATGTAAATATTGGTTCACTTATTTAATATAAAATATTCATCTATTGCATACATTATAAAAGTATTAAAAAAAACAACTTCAAGTTAAAAAAAATGTACAAACATAAAGAGAAGTTCTACGACTTTCTTCCCACAGCAATTGAACTATCCTGTATACATATACCCTCAACAGATTCTGCTAGACATTAAGTTGCCATTTATAATTTGTGTTAGCTCTTATCTGGGACCTATCATTTCAGCTTAGGATAAGCTAGGAGTCCCGAAGATCAAAAGTTCCCTGAAGAACGTAGAGTAAGTTTTCACCCAGGGGTTTAGCGTCCAGCACGCTGTGATTAATTTCCTTCTGGACCCTTGGTTAATGGGCCCAAAAGGAAACATCATCAAATTTCCATGCTCTGAGCCTTTGGGTTCTACGGTGTGCCTGAGCTGTGCTATGGCAACCAGTGCTCATGTAACAAGAAAAATCTTGACTATGGAAAGGAATCGCCCCTTTTTCTGAATTACGTATGTTAATTTCTTATGTTTATCTTCAAAACCTTTTTGTGATGTATATAAATGAGATATTATTTTCCATTTAACATACAAGAGGGCTGAGGCTCACTATTAAGTATCATTTCCTGGTATATTTTAAGTAGTTGAGTAGAAGGCTATTAACAAAATTGAGTGGAACGGATGAACAAACCATCCGAGGACATGTAGCAGAGCATCTTCTGAAATCTGAGTCTTCACGCTCCTAGTGGTGCTGGGATATTTCTTCTGAAAACACATTTGGCCCAGACGAGGGAGTAATGGGGACAAAGGCAAGAGAGGAGTTGGCATGGAAAGACCTAAATCAGGTTTCAAGCCATTTTCTGGCTATCTGACTTGAACAGGTCATGCAACACCTGAGTCTTAGGTTCCTCAGATTCTACCAAATAGTGTTCTAATACCTGTCTAAGCCATTTCAGAACACGGTCAACTAGATAATCCATCTGGATTTGTCTAAGAATGTCTCATTCAACTAAATCCCCTAGATGACTCAAAATGCCCAGGTCAAAAAAGCCACATGTGTGAAACATAATTATCAGCTATTCTGGTAAACATATTTGTCAGAAGTGAGTGCTTCATTCAATTTTTATTATATACAGATTTTATTATAATAAAAATATTTACTCAAGATATACTATAAACTGGGCCCCAGATAAAGGAATAACACATCAGAAGTGCCCTCATGGACACTGTAATCTGTTTCAGAAGGAACGTGTATTAGTTTTCTAGGTCTGACACAACAAAGGATCACAGAATGAGCAACTTAGACAACGGAAATTTATTTCTTAAAGTTCTGGAGGCTCAATGTTTGCTATCTTTCGAGGACTCTTCATTGGTCAGTGATGACTACCTTCTCACTGTGTGCTGACGTGGCCTTTTGTCTGTGAGTAGACATCACTAGTGTCTCTGTATAAGTTCAAAAATTATACTTCTATATGGATACCAGCTATGTTGGATTAGAACCCACCCTAAAAGCTCCATTTGCACTTAATCCCCCTTTAAAGGTTCTCTTTCCAAATGCATTCACATTCTGAAATACTTGGGTTTTGGGCTTCAGTATGCGAATTTTGAGGGTGCACAATTTAGACCCCCCCCAAAAGAGGTAATCTAAAATTGCATATCACAAAAGAAGGCAGGAAACTGCACTATATAAATTCTGACAAAGAAAATCACCAAGGGACGGTCTAGAAAATGGGATTTGGGGTGGGTTTTAAAGTAGAGAAAAATAAAAGACTGGGTGCTTCCCATGGCAAGAACAGTGTGGACGTTTGATAGAAAAAAGGATGTATGTGATATGCTTTCATCATGTGGCTTATCTGCCTCCATTCATGACTCCAGGTAATACTTCAGTTTATAAAATACAGACAAGCGTCCAAAGCTGACCACCTCCTTAAGTTGATCTAATTTTTGTAGACAGGACATGCACCACATGTACGTATCAGTACAGTAGGCCTAGTTCCTCGTGTTGACTAGTTTGTTACAGTCCCTTGGCTCATCATCGTATAGAAACTCTATTATTGTTTCTTACTTACATTCCTTTTTATCACAGTATTAACCCCCTAACAATCTACATTATTCAATACATACAACCTAGGTGCAGTGACTCCAAAACAAGATCTTACCACTACGTGGTCTTGCCCTAGCATTGCAACTTTTAAAATAACACTTGATCTTTATTTTGTTTTATTTTATTTCTTCATTTTTTGCTCTTAGATAATTTAGTCTAAGTGATCTGGATGTTAGATGTTAAGCATAAAAAAAACCAGGACAAGCAAAACAGTCCCACAGAATGAGTGACTTAAACAAACAGAAATTTATTTCTGTTAGTATTAGAGTAGGAGATCAGATCAATGCTGCTTTTCAAATAAATCCTAAACACAATTGGCTTCCAAATTATTATTATCATTGAATGTGTAATAAAGAAATTTTTTCTTTATGTTTTTCCTTTATGTATTTGAATCTAGAGAATCCAAGTCATTCTCAAAGAATACATTCATACCAGTTGCCAGCTGTTCTAGACAGTGTTTAATCAACTGATTTGAGTTAGGTGCATATCTTAAGATATAGACTAATTTTGTTTAATTTGAAGTTCTATATATTATCTATGTGCCACATACTATTTTTATATTCCACACTAAGAAGGCATTTACATGTATAAATTCTTTCCTAAGTGACAGCTATGATTCTTCACAAACTCGACACTTAAAATATTTAACTAGCATAAAAAAAGATGGTGCATGATCAATAGCTCAAATAAAATGTTCCTTAAGCCATTACTAAAAATGTCAGTATATCAGAATGTCACATGAGTCTGTAGGCAGAAGAGCAACAAGGATGGAATTATACAGAATAACATCATCAAAGAGCTCATTTGAAAATTCTTGCTGATTTGGGAATATATGCTAAAATGCATTATAAAATGTATACCTTTGAAAAATGAATCAGAATTTTAGTAATGTATCCACAAATAAATAAATAAATAACCAGAGCATAGATATTTCTGCACAAGAAATTTCATTAGACTGATATTTATAAAAGCTAAAGAACAGGCATACTTCCAACAATACGGAATGTATTCATTAAATAATGGTACATTCATAGGGTAAACTATTACGCCACTGTTAAAAGTTAGAGGTTTGCATGATCTCTCATATTTACTCAGGATATTTCTTCACATTATAATTCTCGAGGCTTGCTACTGAAAGCGTGTTCTGTGGACCACTTATATCAGCATCAGCTGGAAGCCTATTGAAAAAGCTGAATCTCGGTTCCCACCTCAGAACTACCTAATTAAAATCTAAATTTTGACAAGATCCAAAGTGTTGTTTATGCACATTAAAGTTTGACAGATCATGGTCTAGATAGAAGATACCTGACTGGCATGTATGACTGCTCTGCAGGTAATGACACTAAAGCACAAAAATACCCTCTATGAGACCGAAGGCTCGGTGGGGAGACATTATACCATATTTTTATACCAATGATTTGACAGAGACAATGTGAGGTCATTTGTTCACATTGTATCTGATAGAATCCTTCCAGGGACCAGACAAGAATTCACCTGCTAACAAATAATAAGGGTCTAGGTAAAAAAAGAAAAGGAAAACATGTATTCTACTCTATCCTCGGAATAATCTGGCTCTAACCTTCTCTCGAACCCCACTTAGAAAGTATTTGAGGTGTCACAAGGAAATCCCATACAAGTCCCAAAGCCACAGTGAAGTGTCACAGATAACAGAAAGACAGCACTGAACTCATGTCAGGTACAAAAAAACCCAACAACAACAAAAATGCAAGATTTCTGGTGGAGGTGGGAGTGGGAGGGATAAGACTGAGATTAAAGTTGATGAATCTTGTAAGTACATGGAATTCTGAAGCCTAAGGCCATTTATCATAAAAGTTAATCCTGAGACCACCACAGGACCATACTATCTAGATATTCAAAAAGGTTTTCCAATGCCTCATCTGAGATCTTATATGCATTTTCTTTTAAATGTTTAATAACTAGAGGATTAAGACCAAATATTGTCTCAAAAAAAATCTCTGAAAAGCATATAACTCTGACATTTTATTCATGTCAGCTGCACAATTATTCATTTATTCATTTTTGGGCAACAACTATGTGCCTGGTACTGTGGATTTATGATTGAACTCTAAATTATCTCTATCCTTCACAAAAGGCTCACAGTCTAGCCAGATAAGCAGCAAAGTGACTAAATAAATTAAGTTCAGTGTGGAATGTGCCATAACAGGGACGTGACACAAATGCTTAGTAGAAGTATTTATTTCATTCTGAGATGATGGGGAATAAAGTTTCCCAGAGATAGGAACGCTCTAATCTGGCTTTTCTTCCCACTGCTTTGCTAATACTCTTCTTGTCAAGTATATCAGAGTCATATGATCTATTTTGTATTCCACATCTAACATAAAAAGATTAGTAGCCACCATTCCCTAAATGACTGATATAAGGGGCAGCCCTTATTCTAGGTGTATTTCTGCTTTTAACCATTTTTTTTTTTTGAGATAGGGTCTTGATCTCTTATTCAGACTTGAATAGAGTGGTGTCATTCATAGCTGAATGCAACCTCAAACTCCCAGGTTCAAGGGATGGTCTTGCCTCAGCCCCTCAGGTAGCTGGGGCTATAGATGCCTGCCTTCAAACCCGGCTAATTTTTTTTTGTGTTTTTTTGAGATAACAGGGACTTGGTAGTGCTCAGATGGTCTGAAACTTGTGGCTTCAAGCAATCCTACTTCAGCCTTCCAAACTCCTAAGATTACAGGCTTGAGCCACTACCCCAGGCCTTAATCTTTGTTTCTCAGTTAATGTCTCCAATATCTACCTACTTGGTCGGCCTAAACTCAAGAATCATCCTCACATCTTTTCTTATCCTCATTCCCACAATGAATCCGTTAGAGAAGCTTCTCAGTTCCACCTTCAATGTAACTCTCCAACCCCTACTTTCTCTCTTTCCTCTGTCACCGCCCCAGTCTAAGCCTCCCTGTCATTGCTTACCTGGATTGCTGCAAGGGCCTCCTGTATGACCTGCTGTATTCTCTCTTGCTTCACACCAAACCTTTTTTCTGACAGTAGCTAGAAAGGTTATTGTATAATATCGATGAAATTATACTACTTCCTGGCTTAAAGTAGCCTATGATACCTTCCCACTCATGCATGGTCTAAACAGAAAGCTTATCACCACAGCCTGCAGGAATCCTTATGATCTAAAACCTCACCACATACCAGCCTCTAGCCTCTCCCTCTTTCCATTCTGGTCACATTTATGTTCCTGATCTCTCACACCTCTGAGCCTTTGTATATTCTTGCCCCTCAGTCTGAGACACCCTTATCTTGCTGCTTAAGTGATGTTTTTCTGTATTTAAACAGTTACCTCAAAGAGGTATTTCTGAAATCATATCCTATCTAAACCCCACCCCATTATGCTGATCACATCATCTTAATTATACTCTTTATATAACTTACCATCATGGTACCAAATGTAATAGCTTACAGAAAAGAACTTACGGCTTCCTATTATCTCCCTCAGTACACTTAAAGTCAGGTCAAATACCAGAAAATCTACATTGCAAATATACGGCTGTCAAATTTCAGGACAGCACCTCCAGATGCTTCACCATCTTACAAACAAGGTGCAGTTCCTACAATCCATAAAAAATAAACCAGAGGTGTCATTGATTATTCTCAAATAGTATTCTTGAATTCAATTGTTTTTTATTGTTTATCAATCACACTGCAATAGAAGTTTTTTGAGATTCCCAACCTACAGCACATGGTATACACCAATACACATCAGTGCAGTAAATAAATAGATCAATTATACAGACACAGCAATAACTGTAATGTCAACAGAATGTAAGTTCCATGATCCTCCCTCTGCCTCCCTGCCCCTCCGCCTCTCAGCTATACATTCATTCCTCGGTTTACTCAACAAAAAGGATGACATGTCTGAGATTTAAGGAAATAGAAAAAAACAAGACAAACAAAAACGCTGTCCTCAAGGATTTTAGACATTCTTATTAATTTAGTTGAAGAAGAAATACGATAAATACAACAAATAAATAAACTATATAATAAGTAAAATGCATAATAGAAAAATAAATAGAAATAGAAAAATAAATGAAGGGGATGGCATAGGAAGTATGAAGGGAAGGGTGGCAGATTTGCATAGGGCTGTCATGATAGTTGATACCTGATCTCAAAGCCAAAGAATGTAAATTGCAGATGCAATTGTCAGAATAGTTTCCAGTAAAATTGGAGTGTGCTTAGATCTTAGTTATAGAATGGTAGGCCAAGAAGTGATCTTAAAGATCTCTGTGTAGTGGGAGCTACCAACTAGAAACCAGGTCACAGCTTCCCCAAGGGATTCAAATATATTGATGATGTCTGGGTGACCCTAACTGCTCCCGAAGTAAATTTATACATACTTTTTTTTGTTAGTTTGCTTGATATATGTTGTTTATTTCATTTCATTATGTTTTACCTGGTGAGAGAGAAGAATAAAAAGACACTTGGGTGGCGCCTGTGGCTCAAAGAAATAGGGTATTGGCCCCATATGCTGGAGGTGGCGGGTTCAAACCCAGCCCCCTGCAAAGAACTGAAAAAAAAAAAAAAAAGAAAAGAAAAAAAAAGACACTAGGGAAGGGGTGGACCTATGTTGGAAAATCAATTCACTGGCCCCAACCCATAAACACACATCTTAGCCTCACAGAATGAATTAAACATGCCCCTTTACTCATCAGCTTGCATGAAGCAGGCACACAGAAATTGTTGGCTATTAATATCCTGTTGTCATCATTATCATTTCATTTAATCCTCACAGTTTCATTTTGAAGAGGGTCCTAGTATTACTTCCATTAAAGAGATGAAAAACTAAAAATAAAGAAGTCAAGTCAAGCTAACCTCTCAGATGAATTCTAAAACCCAACATTCCATTCAATTATACCGACTAATTAATTTGCTACTGAGTTGGACAACAAGACCTTTGAGAAGACCCTAAACTCTGTGCACCATCACCCTACCCTACGTTCACATTTTCAGCAACGGGAAGAACCGTATCTACTCCCCTACTCACGACTTCTCCTTAAGGAAGGTGAGGATTTCCTTGTTCCAGTTTCCTGCCATCCCACCCTAGGCAGAGAATTAGACTGGCTTAGAAATGCTCTATGCATAGATACTGGCTCTAGTTACAGCCCAGAGCTTATAAGAGATTTTTATTTAAAAAAAAAAAAAAAAAGAAAAAAGAAAGAAAGAAAAACTGCAGAAATTTTGGAAGTGTTGAAACACTTTTAAACAATGATAAATCAAGTTCAGGGATCTAAAGATACTACCGTGTGTCCTTGCTTTCAGAATCATATACAGCTGGCAAATTAAATAATAACAGGAGGCTGGGGAGACATTCTGGCAAGCTAAGAGGCAGCCGGCAAATTCGCTAAAAGTATCAATTTGGAATTTCCTGCTCCGTCTCCCCTGAAGATAAGTTTAGACATTTACATGTCTTAAAATTCCCTAATCTGACTTACCTCAATAATTCTATCCTTCTCATGCTTGCTGATTTGTAATCATTATAAGTCAATTCTCTCCCAAAGGCAAAATCTGAAGAAATATGTATATATATACATATCATAGACTTTATATATACTCATTTCGAGGCAGCCTCCAGCTGACGGTGGTTATTCTGTCCTATTTTTATGTTACACAGAGAGAATGTGAAATCAATGTAGTGCCTTTTTGCCACCTAGTGGGAAAGTTAATTTTGCTGTTTCTTCCCCATCTTATTTTCCAAGAGATGATGGAAGTGTATGCAAACCAAGCAGAAACAAGGAAGGCTATTTCTATGCATTCAGTACAGAATAGCAGAAAGACGGTGAATGTCTCAGAGAGCGACTTGTCAGAGGTTAGAAGTGCAGGACTAACATGCTCCCACTGTGTTCTCAAGTCTGGTATGCTTTGATATCACTGTCCTATTATTTTTTTTTTCTCCATTCGTCTTTGAGATTACATTTCATAAGATCAATATGAAACATAACATCTATTCTGAAAAGTAGAGTCCTAATAAGTTAGTTACATCTAAATTCAGCATGCCTGTGGACTTCAAAGACTCTTGAAAGAGAGAAAAAGAAAAAGACCACAGCTAAAACGCTCAGCAATTAAACATTTGCATCAGTGATAGTCACAACTTCGGTTTAATGAGTGTTTGTGATGTGCAGGATGTCGAATGATAACATATGTGACTCTCACGTGGTGAGGACACAATAAACTGTGGTCATTTGATGCCAAATTTGAGCGAATGACCTTACATCTATTATCTTGCTTTATCCTCATTAAGGCCTTCTCCATTTACATGCGAGGAACTGAGGCTCAGAGAGCTTGACTGGTAAATGTGGAAGCCAGAATTTTAACTCTTGTGCTTCTGAAACTTAAACCTAGTATATAACTGTTGTCTATTGTCTAAATAATTAAATTGATGAAATAAGAAACCCCTTGTGATCCTGATAAATAATAGTTTACCTAATACAATCATGAACCACACAATGTTTCACTCAATCACAAGCTTCATACATGAATGTAACTGGTGATAATGGAGCTGAACATTTCTAGAGCCTAGTCTTGATGATCTTGACACTGTGTACACCTACGCTAACGTGTGTGTACGTGTGTGCACGCATCTTCATTTTTAACAAAAAATTCTTTAAAAGGTAAAAACAAAAAAAATTTAAGAACAAAGCTTATAACATAAAGATATTCAAAATATTTGTGTACAGATGTACTATGTATGTTTTAAGTGAAATATCATTACAAAAGACTCAAAAGGTTTATGAAATAAAAACATTACAGTAAGTTAAGAACAACTCATTACCGAAAAATGAATGAAACAAAAATGTAGTGTAGCCTAAGTGTACCGTGTTTCTAAAGTCTACAGCAGTGTCCAGTAATGTCCTAGACCTTCATATCCACTCACCACTCTCTCACAGACTCACCCACTCCTGCACGCTCCATTCATGGTAAGTGCCCTATACCGGTGCACCATTTTTTAAAATCCTTTAAACTGTATCTCTTACTGTACCTTTTCTATGTTTAGATATGTTTAAATACACAAATATTGACCATTGTGTTACAATTACCTACCACATTCAGTACAGTAATGTGCTGTGCAGGTTTATAGCCTGTAAGTAAGGCCCTAGGTATATAGTAGGCTATGCAATCTAGGTTTGTGTAATTACCATTGTGATGTTTGCACAATGACAAAATCACCTAGTGACACATTTCTCAGAACATCTCTTTGTCATTAAGAGATGCATGACTATATATATTCCACAGCAATGTTACCAACCATTTATACATATAGATAAATAGCACAATTATCTATATGGATTGATTGCAACAAGGATCAATGAAAACTTAACCTTAGTGCCAAGACCTTTGAATGGTTCATAAATGATCTCAAAGGCTCCCAATGGTCTTTAAGAGAAAGACTCATTGTTTCAGAGAAACTACTGGTGGAATTCTTACTTTTTAAAACAGTGTGTTACTATTATGGTGGTGTGGCCAGTGTAGATTGATGGGAGAAATGTTAACACATGGAGAGAGGAGTGGTATATCTTGGTAGCATGAGAGAAGTCACAGAGCATAGTCATGATGAGCGTGGACCCTGGAGCCAGACACCCTGGGTGTCTTGAAGGACTGTTCTGCCATTAACTAACTCAGTGACTGTACACTGACCCTTAACAATTTCTTCATCCTCAATGACAAAATCTCCTACCTCACTGGGTTATTGACAGCACTAAATGAGTTATTTGATATAAAACTCTTAGAATGGTTTTTAGTACATGGTGTCAACTGACCCCATAATACCTCAAATATTTTTCCTATTCTGTGACTCTTCATATTCAATCTGGTCTTCAGTCCCTGTAGAAAAATAGAACAGCTCACTAGTTCCCATAATGAACCACACCAGTAATAAAATGGAGAAAGTTTTATTCATAAGAATTTCTCCCAGAGAGAAAGCTCCCTCTTTGTTTATAAGAATGGGTTGACATGTGCATGGTGTGAAGTTTAAGGGTCTCCAACCCAATTCAGAAGGCACTGATATTGGCCACCGTAGGTTGCTTCAAAATAAGAGGTAAAACTAATCTGCATTTTCAAAGAATATCACAAGCCAGAGGTTAAAGGATGATGCATATGTAGGTGGGAAAATATGGGACTAAGATAAGTAGAGTACTACTGAAGATGGGCTGAGGGAAATAGAACTTCTAAGGACCAGTAGCAGCAAAGAAAGTTCACAAAATTGTCTAGGAAGGGATTTATAAGTTGTATGTCAAAACTGATCCTTCATCCTTATTCTCCTGCAAAATCTAAAAGAAATTTTATATTGCTTACTAACGATTTTATGTGAAGAAATTTCTTTTCAAAGTTCAAAGAAATGTTTACGCTCAGGTTCAGATGGATGCCAGGAAAACAAAAATAAAAACAAATAGCAAGTGACAAGTACAGAGGCAAGAAGGCTATAAGACTCAGGAGTCCTCAAACTACGGTCTGCAGGCCACATGCAACCCACCTAGGACATTTATCTAGCCCACGGGGTGTTTTTACCGCCACTGCTTGTCCTGCTTAGCAGCCAACTCGTCCTGGGGCCCTGTAGTCCGGTCCTCCAGGACTGAGGAACAGTGAACTGGCTCCCTGTTTAAAAAGTTTGAGGAGCCCTGGAGACCCTCCCAGGTGTTAGTAAAAACCATGGAGAAAGCTATTCTTCACAACTGAGGGGCATAAGATTGGTTAGAATCTAACTAGCACCAACCTTTGCCTTAATTTCAACTTTGTTAATGATGTTTTAAAGCTGACTAAAGATCAAGACATTATGTATTTTATTATTGATTTTTTTAACTACCAGACTGTAACAAGCAGGATATGTGGTGTTCTTTTTAAGACATTTAGCAAAGGTACAGCGTCATGTAGAATCAAAATTATAGACAGAATCTTCCACAATGGAGGAATATCAGGGGAATCTATACAATGTAGGCAGCGATCAATGGCACTTCTCATAATAATAAGGCAAGTTAAAAAGTCAAGTATAGATTAAAGCTCATTTCAATTAATAATAGACATTTTAATATTTCACAAATGCATTCACATTCATTTTCTCATTTAATTGGTATGCTAAGCCTGTTAATTGAGGTAGGACAAGGATTATCCTCCTTTCTTTGAAGTAGACCCAACACCCTTTCATAAGTTGCATCTTTAGTAGAAAAACAAACAGAAATGCAAATCCATGTTGTCTGTTCATGCTGTCTGGAGTTTATTCTTTCATTCAACAAATATGTCTTGGGGACTACTAGTCTGGCTTCATGCCATGGCCTGTCACATTGCAAGGTCCCATAGCAACAGGTGCTGATGTGGATGAAGAGAGAAGGGAACACTCCTGCACTGTGGGTGGGTTTGCAAACTAGTACAGCCTTTATAGAAAGATGTAGAGAGAGTGTTCAATGAACTCAAAGTGGACCTTCCATTTGATCCTATAATCCCATTACTAGGTATTTATAGAAAAGAAGAAGAGTCATTTTTTTCATCAGGAAAATATTTGCCTTTCAATGTCTATAGCACCCCAATTTACAATCAGAAAGATGTGGAAACAACCCATATGTGCTTCAACACGTGCAAGGATGAATACATCGTGGTGTAGGTACACCATGGAATACAACTCAGCAATAACATCTCAGCTGGAGATTTTGCATCTTTTGCTACAGCTTGGAAGGAGTTGAAGAACAGTCACCTAAGTAAAGAATCACAAGAATGGAAAATCAAGCATCCCACGTGCTCGGTACTAAACTGAAACTTGTACATTAACAACAATGTGCACACGTGAGAGGACAAACTCAATTAAATTCAAGAAGGGAAGGAGTTGGGGGGAATTCAGTAATTCCCCCCTCCCCCCAGCTACCATGGCTGGGTATATGGCATACTTCTGGGTACCAAAAACTTGGGCTTTACCTTAAAAACAGTATAATCATATGTATGCTCATATTAATCCAAAAAAAGAAAAAAGGAGATCTCTTAATTACAAACCTTGCCTTCTGGGAATAATGAACTGCGGGACCAACAGTTCACAAATACATAGCTGGAGTGGTAAGGAAGGAAGTGGTGTGTTCAGGGTTTCTTCCTACTATTCTTCCTCAAAAGCAAATACGTCCTCACAGTAAGGCAGCATCATGCCGCCCCACCCACCAGACTCAGGGCCTGGGGAACATGCCAGAAGATCCCTGAACATCTGTGACCACATGGACCCATAGTATATTAGATACCCCGTTCCCTGAGTTGTTCTGTTCAGGGAAAGCTTATTCTCTAGCCACAGAATAATAGTAGTTAAGTTCAAAGTTCATTATCATTGTTTTTGACTGGGTTTAAGCACATATAATTTGCAATCTCCACATGGAACATGACAGTTTCCACAGTATTTCCAACAACTCCAATATAAGTTAATCCACAGGGTTAGTGGAATACTGAATGGGTTTATGTACAGCAGTACCAAACAAAAGGCAAGTGCTGAATCTATATGAATTTGGGTTACTATTAATACCATTACTATTCCATTCTACAGTTGAGAAGGTTAGTGATTTAACCACGATCACATAGCCGGTAAGGAGTGCCTGGCAGAGCCAGGCATTTTAACCACTCAGCTCTCCTGCAACAGAAGTGTAATTATGTCTCATAATGAGACTCAAGCAGAGGGTCAATGAAAATAAAGTTAGAATGATGAGCCAAAGAAAAAGGAAAAAATGTAAAAATCTTTTGAATAACTTGACTTGATGAAACCAGTGACTAGATTCAGTGAAAAGAAATACAAGCTAACGAGCCTCAGGGCAAAAATGGAAGAACTAGGATTATTATCTTAGTGGCTCATTTCCTTTTAAACATTAAACCAGTGAAGGATGGAGAGAAGATTGGAGGCTGACACACATCAGAAACTGCCCTTGCTTCTGAGGAACCACACAGAATGTTGAAAGGTAATATGGGCAGATATGATAAGCCAGAGCAGAAAATGCAAGGAAATTTACCCAAAACAAAAAAAAAATTACACAAAAGCTAGACTACTCCCAGGAATAAAATAAATGAAGAACAGAATAAGAATGGTCTTTTATATTAGTGTTCAAAGGAAAAAAAATGGAAAAAACATAGCAAAATGTCCCAGCTTTCATATTTCAAAGAATAAAAGGTTTCCGTATCCTTAGCAATGAATATTTTCATTACAGTTTTTCAAATAATATAATTATTCAGTTAAAAGATGGAACTTTCACACTGTGTCCATTACCTATTGCATCCCACTTTGAAATATCAATATTTGTTTCAGTTGTCCATAGCTGTGTAATAGTATAACCCCAAATCTAAAGTAATAATGATTTTATATGTCTCTTAATTCCATGGTTCCACTGGAATTTCTTTCTTTCTTTTTTTCTTTCTTTCTTTCTTTTTTTGCTTTTTTTTTGAGACAAGAGTCTCACTTCACTCCCCTTGGGAGAGTGTCATGGCATCATATCTCACAGCAACCTCAAACTCAAACTCTTGGGCTCAAGTGTGATTCTCTTTCCTCAGCCTCCGGAGTAGCTGGGACTAAAGGCAGCAGCCACAATGCCCGGCAATTTTTAGAGATGGGGTCTCGCTCTTGTTCAGGCTGGTCTCAAACTCCTGTACTCAGGCAATCCACCTGCCTTGCTTCCCAGAGTGACAGGATTAACAGGTGTGAGCCCCGGCTCCTGGCCTTAACTGGGCGATCCTTCTTTTGCTCACCTGAGCTCACATATGTACTACATTCAACTGTGGGAGGTGGCTTGGGAATGGACTTAGCTGATACAGCTGGAGTGGCGGCCCTTCTCTTCCCACGTGGCTTTTTATTCAACATAGCACCCTCAGGACAGTGTTCACATGAAGAGAGCAGCTACATCAATCACTCAGGCTGCCTTCTGTTGGTCAAGGCAAGTCACAAGTTCAGCCCCGACTGAGCAGATATCAATGAGAGGTATCAATCTTTGATGGTAAAAGCTGCAAAATCTTCAGTCTACTTCTAGGAGCATGATAGACTGAAAAACATTAGAGGGAGTGCAGACTGATGTTCATTATGTTTATATATTATGAAATTGTCCTGCATAATCCCTAGAAAATCTTAAATCCAAGATTGCTTCCGCTCCCTCAAGATGAATGACTTCATTGTTTTTCCTGCATACTTTCTTTTGAATGATGTTATAGAAAAAGAAAAAAGTAGAACCTTCGCACTTGATCACTGAAAAATCCAGATTCAAAATAGAGCAAAAGGAATATAGTGTCTTAAAATATCTGAATTTCCCACATTTAGATAATTAAGCACTGACCACATAGTACTGACAGGTCACCTCGCAGAATGCTTTGCAAGTCTTTCTCGTACACGCTATTAGGGCTTATTTGTAGGAGATTTTGCCATGCCCTGTACAGGATTGAAACTTCTAAGTTCTTTGAGGTAGAGAAAAGTAAGTCAAAATGTATATGGTTTTGAAACAAAATGTGACCTGAGATTTGGGAATCAATTTTTATACATGTAGGCACATGTTAATACTTGAAAGAAATAATGTAAAAAGAAATCAATTAGGATATTACCCTCATGTACCTTGGTTCTCTTTCTATGTTCTTTTCCCCATTCAAAGACCTTCCATGGCACTGAGGCAGTGGAGGCAATGGCAGTGGCAGCAGCCCTCCTGGCACATTATGCCTGAGAGAATCAGCTGTATTCTGCCCACTCCCCCACTCACAGGGATGTTCGGAGAAGAAATAATGCATTGGTGTTACTGGATGCAGAGGGTCTTTCTGCCTGTCACTGTCAGCCAATATGCAGAGACAGGGATAGGTCCACCAAACTTTAATTGTCACAAGGCCAGGATTCTGAAGAACAGTGAGAGCAGCCTCTCCAAGACTCTTCTGATCTTCCATTTCCAAAATTACAGTTGATACATTTTAAGTTTAAAGTGAAGACCATGTGAACTTTCATCTTAAATAATAATCAGCAGAACCCATGACCCATAGTAAAGTATAATCAATATAATCCATGACCTAAAACAACACTTCAATTCAAAAATTAATCTTCTAAATCAGTCCACCTAAACAACTCAAAATAGGCATCCTTAGGGTGGGAGCTAAATTTACTAAACAGTAAGAATGGGAGACAGGGGGCAAAGGTGAGGCAGGACCCAAACTGGCCAGACCAGCTGTGTCCTGTAGACCCGAGCCTGACAGACTCATCTTCTTTCCACCGCATGTGCTCTCACTGGTAGCATCACTTTTCAACGAAGAGTAGCCAGGAAAAAAAACAAAACTGAATAAATGCTTCTTCCAATTGCCAATCTGCAATAAAACCACTGTTGCTACTTGAAAAGGCCTGTAGATTGATTAGGAAAGAGTGATATTGTAGGAGCTTCTTTCGATTTAGATCTAGTCCTAAAATGTACTTTTGTTCAGAACACTATATACGTCTTGTGCCGTAAAACAGCCCAAGCTGTGGTGTCACAATCCCAATAGCTACTTAACAAGATCTGCACCGCTGTGTGGTGCCTAATCCATATTAGCTCCACACCTAATAAACTACACACCATGGTAATAAAAACTACAGACAAGGCATAACTTGAACCTATGGACTGTCTTATGAGTAGTTCTTAGATTTATTTTTCTCCAGAATGTTCAGAAACACATTTCAAGCTCCACAGTGACATCTGAAAATTGGCAGTTGAAAAAAATTATTAACCCATTAATTTAATGTAAGGTAAGTGGATACATTCCACACACTAGAAGTTCCTTTAAAGTATATACAATATGTGGGAACACAGGGAAGGTAAACAGGGGTGATTCCAGAGAAGAGTGGTGAGTGGCAGACCCCAGCTGCCCACAGAAGCAGCCCTGGCTGAAGGCTTGTGCACCGGTATAGGCACCTTGCTCCCAGGGCAGCTCCTCAGCAAAAGTTGAAAACTGTGTTGCCTAAGATTTACCTGACACATGTAGTATTCACAAGAAAATGAAGCCATCTTAATTTAGGATAAAAACAAATTTGAGGTCTCTCCGGACCTGAGTCGTCCACAATTTACAAAATTTTATAAGCATAATGTGAAAATTTTAGCCCAAGCTATGAGACAAACGAGTTTTAATCCATTATCACGTCATTTGTTTCTAATCTTAACTGGAAGATGTTGAATAGTTAACATAAGAAATAAACTTTTGGGCAGCACCTGTGGCTCAAAGGAGTAGGGTGCTGGCCCCATATGCCGGAGGTGGCAGGTTCAAACCCAGCCCTGGCAAAAAACTAAAAAAAAAAAAAAAGAATAAAAAAATAAACTTTCTAGACCAATTTATAGTCTAATACTCAAGAAGTACAAAATGAATCCACCCTGTTTATATCCTATCCAATGTGCCAGGACATTGAACTCTATATTTCTGTACTATCCATTGAAGTCTAAATTTCTGGACTACCCTCTGTACCTTGTAGTGATCTTAAAGAGGACTGTAAAAAAGGTTTAGGTGGCTTAGGTTTATTGATATTTATCATATTATAAATTTTAAATGAGACCTTTTATAAAAAAATACTTAAATAACAATCCTAAATCCAGTACATATGAACATCAGTAGTGTATTTTGTAAAAAATAACTATTTTTAAATAGTTTTATTTGGCGATGTATCAATTCTTTAGACTCTTTCAGGCATGATTTAGGCTGGAGAGCAAATACATTTTTCTGTTGTGCTTCCAAATAAAGCAGGAGATAATGATGACTGTTTACAGGCAACCACTAAAGTTTTCATGTTATTTCAGGGATCTGTGGGGGATGTGTGAGTGTTTGTAGGATAACGAGTGAATCAAACTAGAAAACAAGGAAATTGGCATCATACATAGTACATTCCTTTTGTACGGACAAGGCCAGAAATCAATAAATATGTAGTTATTTTAAATGTCTGTCAGTCATCACAATTTTAATTGGATTATGTGGCACTTCTGTTAGAGGGTGGTATACACAGAATCTTAATTAACATTTTAGTTAATAAAATGATAATTATGTGTGCTACATTCTGGTAGTTTCTACGCTATTCTAGCTTCTAAACACCTAAGACGAGTTGACAGGTACGCTCAAAACACAATAATGAAAGCAAGGATCGTGTGTATCTTCTATATCAATTATTATACAGTGATTCAAATTTAATCACATGAATGATCGATGTAGGTTCTCAACTTCTATTCAACTATTTAACTTCTTTCTTTTCTTGACAAACAGACACACCAAAACTACTGATGTGGGGTGTGTTCTCAACTACACTCTGGTTTTCCTTCATACTCATAATAACATGGGGTGTCCATAAAGTTTGTGCACAATTTAAAAGAATGCCATTTTAAATTGCATATGAGCTCTATAGACACTCTGTATATGCTATTTTACTGCAATTCTTTTTTTTTTTTTTTTTTTTTTTTTTTTGAGACAGAGTCTCACTACGTTACCCTTGGTAGAGTACGTGACATCGCAACTCACAGCAACCTCAAACTTTTGGGCTTAAGCAATTCTCTCGCCTCAGCCTCCCAAGTAGCTGGGACTAAAAGTGCCCGCCACAATGCCTGGCTATTTTTTGTTGCAGTTGTCATTGTTATTTAGCAGGCCCGGGGCTGGGTTTGAATTGCCAGACTCTGTGTATGTGGCTGGCACTGAAACCACTGATTACGGTTGTCGTGCCTGTAATTCTTGAGCTTTATCGTCTCAAGCCTCCTTTACACTTTTAATGCTTTATAGAGGACTATAAAGAATTTTTACTTATGTGGCTTATATTTACTGATACTTATCAGATAAATTTTAAATTGGATGCTTTGTAATAATGCTAAATCCATTACATACAAATATAAGTAGCGTATCTTGTGAAAAGTATGTTTTAAAACATTGGTAAGAGTAGTATTTTACAATATTTTGCAAATCCATTGCTATTATGGGTTAACGAAAGATAGCTAAATCTTCCTACGTACTTTTACATTCAATCTTCTTTATGTCATCACATATTAAGTGGCCTCTGGAAAACCCCATTGTACACTTGTGAGAAAATGAAAGTTAAAAAGATAGACAATGTTTCATTATTGTTATGAGTATAGTTTTCACCCTTTCTGACCCCAGTATCACACTTTATCACTACTCTATTGTATAAAATAAAAATTAATCACCATGAGATAATTCCAATAATAGCACCATTTATAAACTGCTACTAAGATGTAGGCAGAAAGTACAAAGTGCAGGCCACTTGAAGATGTTCATGAGGTAGAGAGGAGTAATATAGCGCTTGAGGTGGACAGAAGCACCTGGGGAAAGGGTGGGGCAAGAAATAGTGTGGGAAAATAGGAAGAAACTCAGTAGAAACAAAGCAACAGATGAGACTGGTAGTGTTTGGATAGACTAAAAAATTTCTCTATATCTTGCTTAACAAAAATGTGGATTCTATTTAAAGTACTATACAGAAGTTGCCAGAATTTCTTGCTATGCTGTCCTTGGTCTTGGAGTTTGAAGAATGAAACCACAGGCCACAAGATTAAGGGACATGACAGAATTTTCTGATAGGGTGAAAGGCTGATAAGCAGGATCAGCAGAAGCTGGGAAGCAAAGGTGGGAAACAGAACCTTCGGCAGCACAGGGGGGAATCCAGGAGGGAAGTGCCCCAGTCTTTAGTCTCGGGGGTTTAAATGCTGCTCTTCCTATCTTGCAGGCAGAGGGTATTGGGGAAGTGTGTCACAGGTGGCTAGAGTCCACAGGCACAAAATAATCCTAAAATTGACTGACGACTAAAACACTTGTATGACTTTTGCTCATCTAAGTGCTATAATAATAAACAGTAATTATTATCATTGTTATTATTTTCATGTGTATGTTTTAGATATTACTTTGGATGCAGAGAGGAGATGGCATGGGGATGGAGGAGAAAGAGAAAGAGCCAATGAGAGATTGTCTGAATTTTGACAATTGTCCTGATGAGAAATGTTTGGGATTTGCTTGAAATGAGAGAGGATACTCTGGAAGAGTAAGGTCTGAGAGAACAAAAGTTGTCTCACAAAAGCTCCAAGGACACACCTACAAAGTCCTCCCTGTGGTGACTCAGCTGTTAGGAATTTGTAGAAACTTAACTTCTTTGGACTTTGAAAGTAATGTTTGCTTCTGCCTCTGTAAAAGCCCCCACCTGCCTTCTCCAGCTTGATTGAAACTGACCAATGAGAAGGGTACCCAGGAACAAAGAACCCTTGACTGGAGATAAAAGAGAAAAGACAGAGCCAGTCAGGGAGCATGGCAGTTTTGGACTCTAGTTTGCTCTGGCTCCGCCCTCTGAAATAAAGCCCTTCCTCTTTCCAACACAGGCATTTGGGTGTTCTTTCTCTCCATCGGAGCTTGTCTTCCTGCAACAGAACTAACGTGGTTACAATGAGGCTGGAAAAGAGGGGCTGAAGCTGAAAGACACTAGAGATTCTGAAATAAAAGGATTTGGTGACATTTTGGATAGGAAAAGAAGACTTCTGACTGATTTCTTAAGTCTTCTTATCTGGATCAATTGACAAAACAGTAAAGTCATTAATCAAGATTTAGAATAAAGCAAGATTTTTGCTTTGTTTTGTTCTATTTTGCAGAGGGAGAGGTAAAGGAAAATGAATTTAAATCATGAAATTGTGGAAAGCACTGAAGAATAAGGCAATGAACCATGGAGAATACCATAGAGAATGAATGAGAATGAATCATCAATGAGCCACCTTCACTGAGGTAAAGAGATGAAAGTGGATGAAGACAGAGGAGGAAGGAATGAGGTCCTAAATGATTGACTCCTCTCTGCAGTGAAGATGTTCCTCATCCTGAGTTTCTTCTCTGGTGAGTATGTGGCCCAAACACCCACTCAGTCCTAGGCCTCCTCCTTCCCTCCATCTCATTCCCATGGAATCTGCTCATCCTTGAGCCCTGCTGATATTACCTTGCTAATAGCTCTTAAATCTGCTTCTGCCTCTCCATCCCCACCGATACTAAGTTCAGAATTAAATTTCTGCTGCAGGTTCAGTATCTGGTCCCTCTTCCTTCCATCTTATTCTTCATTGACTGAAGAGAATGTATTATTTTTCATCCAAACCACAATGGTTTTGAAAGTGAAAAGGTGTTATATATAAAACTATTTTTAAAAAATTAAGTATATTTTTAAAAAACAGTATGAATATGTTGATCAAAAGAAGCCCAACTTGAAAGGATTCATGTTGCATGACTCTGTTTAGAGATGATTTCTGAACACGTAAAACTGATCTTGTTGATAGAATTATGAAGAGTGGGGTAGAGATTGATTGGAAGGAAGTGTGAGGGTGATTTCAGAGTGATAAAATTTCTTACATGGTGACTGGAGTTGAGTTTACATGGTATGTAAATGTGATGAGAAGCCTGTTTCCATTTTTGACATCTGACTGCTGCCACCTTTTCAACTTCACCCCTTGAAAGTTCATCTTCTCATGCCCCATGTCCTGGCAAGCTCTTAGACAGCTTGGGTGATCCCCCCTGTGGCCTGGGCAGGATGTTCTAGCCATACAAGACTCTGCTTCCATGCAAGAACTCTCGCCCTGGCCCCAGCCCTAACAACAATAACAACCCAGGCTAACTTTCTTTTCTAGTTCTCTCAGGCCATTTAAAAACTGCTCGAACTTGAACTTTACCTTTGGAAGTAAAAACAATGTAACCTAAATATTTGTTCCCTCATACTAATTTGAAATAAAAATAATAATTAAAAAATAAAAATAAAAAATAAAAGCTGCTTGAGTGGCCTGGCTTGCTTTCTCTAGAGAACTAAAGCATATAGGTAATAAACCTTTGCATAACTTCTTGATGTCTGTGTGTCATCACGGTCTCAACATCCAAACCAAATTTTGGGTGAGGGTTGTGGGGGTAAGGTGAAACACACCCTTTCCCCAGAAAGTCTCCTGAAAAGATCAACTCACAATTAAGGCAGATTAATAAGAAGAAAAGGTTTATTATTTTGTGCATGGGGAGAATTACAGAGTGATTACCCAGTATCACAGTAGGATCCAGATATTTTTATACTTGCCTTTTATAGGAGAGGAGAAGAAGAGTACAGGTAATTCTGTCCAGAGACAATAAACAGTTGCTAGGGAGGATGAATAGATACTTGGGAGAATAAATGGAGGTGGAGGGGGGAGGACTGACTTGTAAATTAACCTGAGAGACAAGTGTTGTGTTTAAGATGAGTTGGGTCAGGTCTGGTTGCATTCTTGATTTTCTTTCCTGCAAAATAGTAAGATAAGAAGGAGGGGGAAAGAAGTCTATTTTTCTTTTGATGGGTCCATCTGGTATACAGATAGAGGGAAAGCCTCTTCCAAAGCCCTCTTAATCTCTAAGGGTCTTAGTTCAAAATACCAAAGAGTCATATTTTGGAGTGAAATTTCCTGAGCTCATTCAGGTTCCAGGCCTCTGCAGGTACTCGTAATAAATTTGTCAAAACAGCATTGTTCTTGATAGCACATGGTCAAATTTAAACATGAATAAAGAATACTGGGGAGAACAAATATTTTTGCTTTTTCCTTAAAACTCCCTTACCTCTCCTCAGGCTGCCAGATCATTCCACAAAAGAATGTATTATGCAAATTAACCATATAGATTCTATGTTCTAGAAGAAAGGGATCATTATGACAAGCACAAAGAAAACATCAGTGGTCGTATTGAAGAAAACCAGTCAGTATCTTTGGACTATGAGTGAAGAAAAACACTACCATTTGTCATACCATATGTGGCTCCTTTATACATCAATCTCTTCTAGGACATTAAGGATTCTTGCTTGCTTGCAATTTGTGCATATGAGAGTGCATGTCATGCAAAGAAGAGCCAGTCAGGCTGGGCCAACATAACATACACAGCTGGTCTGGTAAGTGATCTTTACCTAAGGTCTACTATTCTTTTTGTCTTGCAGATTTAGCTCCCACCTGAAAGCTGCCCATCTTGAGTATTTTAGGAGGATGACTTAGGAGATTAACTTTTGAATTGGAATATTGTTTTCGGTTGTGGGTTATGCTGATTATTCTTGCTTAAGATAAAGATTAGCGTGGTTTTTACTTTGAGCTTTCATGTATAAAACTGCAATTTTGGAAGAACAGAACGGTCTCAGAGAGGCTACTCTCACTATTCTCCAGAACCACTGGCCTTCTGACAGGTAAAGTTTGGCGGACCTGTCCCTATTTCCTCTGCATATTGGCTGACAGGGACAGGTGCCAGACCCTCTTCATCTAGTAACATGTACAATGTTATTTTTAAATATGAAGACCAGGCTTCTCAGCAATTTCTTTTTCTCATTTGAGATGTTCTTTTCATCAATTGAATTGTTGTTGAAATTATTCTAATATTATTTATAGTACTATTTTGTTCTCTTTTTTAACAAATGCAATAAAATCTAAGTAATTAGCAAGAACATTCCTAAATAGTATTTTTTTAGAAGCTACATTTATTTATACCTGTGGGAGAGGATATCTGGGAAAAGTAAGGTATGAAAGAATGAAAAGACTTCTCACAGAAGCCCAAGGACACTCCTGCAAAGTTCTCCCCATGGTGACACAGCTCTTAAGACTTTGTAGAAACTTAGCTTCCTGGGAACTTGAAAGTAACGCTAGCTTCTGCTGTGTAAATCCCACACACGCTTCCCAGGTGCGCACTATTCCTGCACATGATTTACAATCTCCAATGAGGGGCAATATGGTAATTCCTTTGTCTGTCTACTTGTAAGTCCCATAAAAGGATACGGCCAGAGCTGATCAGGAGAAGCTGAGACTATGTTGAAGCATTTTAAGAAAAGATTTATGGGAGACTATGGGGTAACCATGTCCCCAGGGAAACTGAGAACTTTGTGTGAGTAGGAATAGTCAACTTTTAAAGTGGGATGACCCGCAAAAAGGAGCTTGGAAAGGCTGTACTACAAAAAGGTGTGGTCTTTCATTACTAGGGACTCCAGGCACCCCTTCATGACCCTTCCATCCCCCACTCACCACAGCTCCCAGACTCTCCTCACTGGCCACTGTCTGGTGGCACAGCCCCTCCCTCCCCACCCCGGTGGTCATATGGGGCCCTGTGCTGAGGTGGATGCTGAGGTAGAGGGGCCCAGCTGGGGTCTGGTCTCCTACAGTTGGGCTGGGCACAAGGGATCAGTGTCAGCAGTGACACAACTGGCTACCAGGTCTGGCCCCAGCCTGCCTCCCACTTTGGTGTACAGAGAGGCCAAATCTCCCAGGTGGCTAGGACAGGGAAGCACTCTGCCTGACCCAAGAAACCTTTGCCATTAGAAATTCCTGAAATACTCCCCTCCAAGGCTAAAGATATCAAATCCTCACCTTAGGCCCATGCCCCAGTTAGAGTGACAGCCAAACAAGAACAGCCCCCATCTCCTGATTCTACCACTAGGTCTAAAGAAGCCAGTAAAATCCCTACTCCCTTTTCAACAAGGCTCTGCCCATGCACTCCCAAGGCAGTACAAATGCTGCTGAGGGAAGTATGGGGCCCAGAGATAGTGGAGAGACCAGAGATAGTGGAGAGACAATGGACTCTGAGGGACAAGTTGCAGGAGGCTGCAAGGTTCTAGTATATCAGCCCTTCATCACTATGGACCTCAACTGGAAGCATTATATACTCCGTCCTATCCTGAAAAGCCCCAAGCTCTCATTGACTTAAAGCAATCTGTCTTTCAGACCCACAACCCCGCATAGGCTGAGTGCCACCAGCTCCTCCTTACTCTAATACTGAAGAGAGACACTGGCTGGTCCAGACTGCCACCAAGTGGTCAGAAGAAAGTACTCCAGAGGATGCCCTAGGTCCCAGAGTTTGCCCAAAACTCTGCCCAAGGAAAATGCACTCTGGGACCCAAACAGTAGGGATGAAATGAGGTGGCTAAACGGGTACAGAGAGGCCATCTTCTAGGGGTTGCAGAAAGGAAGACAGAAAGCCACAAATATATGAAAATGGCTGAGGTCCTGCAGAGGCCAGATAAAAGCCTTGGGGATTTCTATGAGTGACTGTGTGAGGCATATTGAATTTATACTCCCTTTGACCCTGAAAGTCAGGAAAATCAGAGAAGGTAAACTCGGCTTTCATTAACCAGAATACTGGAGACATCAGGTATAAGCTCCAGAAACCACAAAGCGGGTGAAAAGGAGCCAATAATCAGAGACTTTAAAAAGCTAAAAGAACGGCAGGCAGCCCCTGCATTAGTCCCCCTGACCTGGCCAACCCTATTGAACGATACATATCAGAAAGAAATAAAATGGCTATGGGAGTGCTCACCCAGAATCCTAGGCAAGGCTACCAGTTTATCTCTCTAAGCAACTTACAGGGCCTCATAAGAAGGGCCCCCATGCCTAAAACATGTGCAGCCAATGCCTTGCTGGAGCAGGAGGCCGATCAGTTGACTTAGGGACAAGACTCAAGAGTCCAGGTACCACACAGAGTGTTCACCCTTAGGAACACCAAAAGCCACCATTGATTAAGTAACTTACACCTCACCAAATATCAAAGCCTACAGTGTGAAAATCCAGGGCTGGTTATAGAGGTCGTGTCTTCCTTGAACCCTGGCACCCTGCTCCCAGTCAGGGTAGGGGGACCTGAACATGACTGTGTGGAAGTTAGCCAAGCAGTGTACTCTAGCCGACAAGATCTGCTTGACCAGCCTCTGAAAGATCCAGACTTGATGGGTAGGCATGATGGCTCACACTCATAATCCTAGTAATCTGGGAGGCCAAGGCAGGAGGATTGTGTGAGCTCATGAGTTTGAGACCAGCCTGAGCAACAGCAAGACCCTGTCTCCACTAAAAATGAAAAAAACTGTGGCAAGAGGATCACTTGAGCCCAAGAGTTTGGGGTTGCTGTGAGTTGTGATGCCACAACACTCTACCCAGGGTGACAGAGTGAAACTTTGCCTTAAAAAAAAAAAGCTACAAGATCCAGACTTAGAACTCTTTGTAGATGGAAGACGCTTTCTCAACTCTAGGGGGAAAAGATGAGCTGTCTGTGCAGTGGTTACTTTGACTGAGGTGATTGAGACAAAGTCCTTGCTCCACAGAACATCCGCCTAGAGGGCAGAACTGGTAGCATTGACTTGAGCCTTAGAACTAAGTGAAGAAAGCGCATGAACATTTTCACAGACTCCCAGTTCACTTTTTGTACCCTTCATGTGCATGGGACTATTTATAGAGCAAAGGGACTTCTAACAGCAGGAGGAAAGATTTAAAATACCCAGGTGAAATTCCATAACTACTAGAGGCTGTGTGGAAACCTAAGAGAGTGGTAGTCATCCATTGCTGGAGGCACCAAAGAGCAAGAACCCCCAAGGCACGGGGGAATGCAAAGGCGGACATTGAAGCTAAAACGACAGCATCCCTCCCACACTGGGCTGCCCCTTTAATCCCATGGGTCCCAGACTTAACCCTTACATATTCTGAAGGCGAAAGAGAATGGATGAACCAGGAAGGAGCTAGAGATACTGGAGAAGGATGACAGAGGTTGCCAGACGGGAGTCGTAGTACCCTATCTCTTGGGACTGGCCTGTTGCTATGCACAAGGCCACGCACTTAGAACAGGAAAAACCTGAGAAACTTATGGGGATATACTTCTACATTGCCCTCTTGGCTACCCTTGCTAAGAACATAGGCCAGAATAGTGAAATATACAACCAATACAATGCTAAACAGGAACCATTCCTGCCACCTGGAATTCCATCTTATGGGGCAGCCCCTTTTGAAGATGTGCAAATGGACCATACTAAGTTGCCCAGGTATGGAGGGAACCAGTACTTATTAATCTGGTCTGCATGTACTCAGGATGGGTGGAAGCCTTCCCTACCAGCACAGAGAGGGCTTGCAAAGTGGTAAGATTGTTGATCAGAGAAATCATCCCATTGTTGGGTTTCTACTCCAAATTGGATCTGACAATGAACTAGTCTTTGTAGCATAGATAGTACAGATGACAGCCAAAGACTTGACTATCACCTGGAAACTACATGTGGCATGTAGGCCACAGGGCTTGGGCAGGATAGAGCACATGAATAGAACCATAAAAGCAGGAATTAGTGAGCTCTGCCCCGAAGCAAGGCTTAATTGGGTATAGGTCTTGCCCCTGGTATTGTTCAAAATTACATATACTTCTTCCAAAGGGTTAGGGTACTTCCCTTGTGAGATAATGTATAACAGACCTCCACCAGTCCTCTGCAATCTGCCAGGAACCCCTAAAGAACTATGGGAAACTGAATTGCAGAGGCAGTTAGGAGCCCTAGGAACAGTAGCAAAGAGGATTTCCACTTGGATAATTGACCAGGCTACAGTTAGTCTTTTCTGTCTGTCTACCCTTTCTCTCCATGGAAACAAGTCTGGGTTAAGGACTAGAACCTGGTCCCCCTCAAACCAAAGTGGAAGGGACCCTATATCCTTTTATCCTGCCCATACCCACAGCAGCAAAGGTGGAGGGAATTCCTACCTGGATTCACCATAGCAGACTGAAGAAAGGTATGCCAATCCTGTGGGAAGCAAAGCAACCCCTGCAAAGTAACTTGGAGGTGGTCAACATGCCCTGCTCCAGTCACAGACCGGGAGCTGGTTGGTCAATGCATGGTCAAAGCCTGAGGAAATTCCTTGTAGGATTTGTCTTAATGGACCATAGGGAAAAGGGAGGAGGGCTGTGATCTGTGCACTGACACCATAGATAGGACAAAAGATGGTAACAACCTTGGTTTTTTATAGCTTTTACAACTGAGAAGGTACCTACAAGGGAACTTGCACTCATAGTCAGATACAATACCCAATATGAGACACAAGGAAAGGCGAAAACCCACATGTATGTTAGAACCCCCATGGAGTTCCCCACTGCAGTACAATTTAAGGCCTGGCTGGGGGACCCGAGAAGAGACACAGTCCCAGAAGTTCTAATGCTGGTCCAGACCAGGGAAGTAGGAAAGCCCAGCCAGATGACTCTGAAGTTTGATGCCTGGGTGCTATGCCAAGGCACTGCAGCAGAAGGAACTGGGAATTAAGTTATAGGGCAGACCAGAAATACCTCTGTGTCTTAGCCTTTGTAGGAAGGTGGTGCGGGGTCAAATGCGAAGGACGGGAATGTGTGACAGAAGGCACCTGAGACAGTGAGGGTGACAGCAAAAAGAATATTAAACTCAAGAAAGGAGTAGTGAAGTCAAATTTGTCCCTGGGTCAGTGTAACACTCTGGAACTAGTAATCACCAACTCTCTGGACCCAAAGTGGGAGGCCGGACAAAAAGTCATCTTGGGGATAGATGGTAGGACACCAATGGGACAGAAAAGAGCCCTCTTAGCCAGTTTTGCCTATCTGAATGAGAGTTGGGAAAGCTTAAGAGGTCAAAGGGACCAGTAATCTGCCTGGTCTGTACTGGTTAAATGTCGTATATTAGAATAGGCTGGTACCAGATTACTTCTTGGCCCAAGAGGGAGGGGTGAGTGGAAAATTCACTCTAACAAATTGTTGCTTGCAAATTGATGACCAAGGTCAAATTGGTCAAATTATAGGAGAAATAGTAAAGAAAATCCAGACATTAGCCCATGTCTCAGTGCAAACTTGGAGCAGATAGAGCTCTGAAAATTGTGGGGAGGCTGGTTTTCAGCTTTTGGAGAATTTAAACTCTAGTGGGAGGAGTAATAGCCATCATCAGAGTTTGCTTAAATGCTACAGGCTCCTACAGGAGCAAGCTGATAGTGAGACCCCAAGTTGAAAGATATATGGGGGTCTCAAAGAGGGGAATGAGAGAGGATATCTAGGAAAAAGAATGTCTGAAAGAACAGAAGACTGCTCACAGAAGCCCAAGGACACTCCTGCAAAGTCTTCCCCAGGGCAACTCAGCTCTTAAGAATTCATAGAAACTTAGCTTCATGGGAACTTGAAAGTAACATTTGCTTCTGCTTCTGTAAATTCCACACCCACTTCCCAGGCATATGCTTTTCCTGTGCATGATTTAAAATCTCCAATGAGGGGCAATATGGTAATTCCTTTGTATGTCTACTTGAGAGTCCCATAAAGAGACAGAGACAGAGCTGATCAGGTACCTTGGACATTTTGGACTCTAGTCTGCTGCGGCTCTGCTAGCTGAAATAAAGCCCTGTTCCATATCTTGGTGATCTGGTGATTCTTTCCCCCTGCCAGGCCCTTGTCTTCTTGCAACACCTGTCCCTAAATATTTATTACTATATTTATTTTCTACATTCAAAGTGACAGCCCACTAATTTTTTTGGTTGGGAAAACTGATTAAGTGACTATAATTTTAGCATAACCTTTGGATGGCCATATTTCTTCTTCATTAAAAGAGTTCTCAGATCCTCTTAAAGCATATCTTAAAATTTTTCATTTTTAAGAAATGAAAAAATATTCAAAAAAATTTATTTTAAAACATATTTTCATCATCTTAGGATAATTTCACAAGGTAACACATATAGCAATTTACTGTTAATTTCAGATCCATATCACAGAGATAAAAATATGACTATTGTGACATTCTTCTTCCTAAACAATTACAGTTAAAATGATAAATCATTCAAAATATGTTGTATTTATTGGTACTAAATGGATACTTATGTAGCAAAATCGTATGATTGATTTTGTAAAAAAAGAAAAGAAAAGAAAAAGGTAATAAATCTTTCTGATAACCTGAATACAAATTATTAAAAGTAATACAAAGTCTATCCTAGATAAGTATCACAATTCAAGATAATTAAAATCTATTTGGTTACTTCTCTTTTTAATCAAAGACACTATTATTCATTATATAAATAGATCTGATTAGAGTAATATTAAAAACTATAATAAGGTTCCAACTTATTAGTCTACTATCATAAATAATATGAAGATTTTATTACATTTGGAATATATCTAAATTGAAAACTATGAGTATATCAAATGCCCAGGAAGGTTTCTACTTATTTTAAACTCATATTCTTCAATTGAATGATGAAGTGTTTCATTCAAAATGGAAATGTTAATAAAATGTGAGCAAAGAATGACCTTTGATTAAGGCATTTAGTTTATCAGAAAGCCTATATTTATTCCTTATCATTTCTTAGAAGATGTAATCTTGTTAGAAAAAGTAAATATGAATTATGGAAAGTTGTATTAGAGCAATCAAAAATTACTAAAGAAAATAAGTTTTTCTTCCTTATCTACACACAATTATAAGCAATAAAACCCAATGATTTAAATTTTTTCTCTCATTATTTAGGGCTACATCTGAAAAGGGTGTTCTTCTGGGGCATATTTTGAAACATGGTTTAACTTTATGGAAAAAAATCCATATAATGAAAGCTCTGTCATTTCAATCTATCTGGCCCCAGTTCTCTTTTTCTTTTTCTTTTTTTTTTTTTTTTTTTTGAGACAGAATTTTAATATGTCACCCTTGGTAGAGTGCTGTACTGTCACAGTTCATAACAACCTAAAACTCTGGGCTCAAGTGATTCCCTTACCTCGCGCCTCCGAAATAGTTGGGACTACAGGCACCTGCCACAATGCCCAGCTATTTTTCTTTTTTTGTTGTTGTTGCAGCTGTCATTGTTGGTTAGGTGGCCTGGGCTGGGTTTGAACCCACCAGCTCCGGTGTATGTGGCTGGTGCCGTAACCAATGTGCTATGGGCACCCAGCCGTCCCCAGTCTTCTTTATTTTATTTATTTATTTTTTTTATGGAGACAGAGTCTCACTTTGTGTCCTTCAGTAGAGTACTGTGTGGCATCATAGCTCACAGCAACCTCTGCCAACCCCTGGGTCCCTGGGCTTAAGTGATTCTCTAGCTTCAGCCTCCCAAGTAGCTGGGATTACAGGTGCCTGCCAGAATGCCCGTCAATTTTTGGTAGAGACGAGCTCTCACTCTGGCTCTCACTCTGGCTCATGCTGGTCTTGAACCTCTGAGCACAGGTGATCTACCCACCTTGGCCTCCCACAGTGCTGGGACAAAAGGCGTGAGCCACCATGCCTGGCCGGTCCCCAGTCTTCTTATGTATGTTTCCTTTACTACTGCTCTTTAGTTTATTATGTGGACTTATGTTTTTTGCCAGTATCCTTTTTATTACACTCAGAAAACTTCCTTTAGTATTTCTGGTAAGACAAATATTTTATTAACGAATTCTTTCAATATTTGTTTATGTGGGAATGCCTTAATTTCTCTCTCACTTTCGAAGGTTGGCTTTGCTGGCTAATTCTGGGTTAGCAGCCTTTTTCCTTCACCCCTCTGGCTTCTAGATGCCATGGTTCTTGACGAAAAGTCACAGGTGATCTTACTGACGGTCTCATTAATTAGTTGTTTTCTGTTATGGCTTTCAAAGTTCTCGTTTGTCTTTGTGTTTAAATCATTTGACTATGATAGTCTACAAGGGATTTCTCTGAAACTATCCTATTGATATGGGGTTCTTCTGCTCAGGGCTATACAGGGATGGCCCCCAATTATCTAGGCTTTGGTGAGCTTAGAAATCAGACCCCTATCTCTAGGCACAAACAGACCCCCTCTCCAGGCCCCACCCTCTGAGCGCTAGCAAGATCATGAACAAAGCAACCTGAAGGGTTTGGGGCTTTTCCTCCTTGAGTAGGGAGGTAAAAAGTATAAGGACCAAATTCGTGCGCTAATTTAAGGATCATTTTCTGTCTCCAGACCTCTGGCCAATTGTGACATACTTCTTTAAAACCCCCTAACTGCAGGATAAGATTTAAACCTCTTAGACTGAAGACTGAGGGGTCTTCCCATTTGGATCCCCCCCCCCATGCTGGAGGCTCTGTTTTCCCTCTTTTATTTCCCTCTCCTTTGCTTATCAGGCTCCCTGCGGATAAACTCTGTCCTGTTGCTTACCTGCCTGATCTGTTATTTCTTTATCAAATACCAAGACCAAGCACTTGGCATAGAGAAAAATTCTGGCAACACTGTTCGGAATTTGTTAAGCTTCTTGGTTATTTAGATTAAGACTTTTCATTAAAATTTAGAAATTTTGAGGTATTATTTTTTCAAATACCATTTTGAAAAAAATTTGTTCCTTTCTTTCTGCAATTCCCATTATGTCTGTACACATGGGTTTGCCTGTGGTTTCCTACAAAGCTCAGAGACTATGTTCATCTTTCTTATTTTTCTTCACTCTTTTCTCTTTTTTTCCTTTTATTCCTCAGATTACAAGATTTCAATTGATCTATCTTTGAACTTACTTATTCTTTAGACTGGCTAATCTTTTACTGAGCATCTTTAGCGGATTTTCATTTTAGTTTTTGTAATTTTTAATGCCAGAAATTGCATTTAGTTCTTTTCAATATGTTTTATCCCTTTGCTGTTATTCTCTATGTAGTAAGACATTATTCTTAGACTTGTTTATTTTTTGAGATCTGATTTCCCTGAGTTCTTTGAACATATTTATAATAGTTGATTTAAAGCCTCACGTCCCATATTTGTGCTTTCTTACAGACTCTTTCTTTTCTTTTCTTTACTTTATTGCCCTCAGTAGAGTGCTATTGCATCACAGCTCACAGCAACCTCCAGCTCTTGGGCTTAGCTGATTCTCTCGTCTCAGCCTCCCAAGTAGCTGGGACTATAGGCACCCACCACAATGCCTGGTTATTTTTTGTTGTTATTGCAGTTTGGTCAGGGCTGAGTTCGAACCCTCCTCCCTCAGTATGTGGGGCCGGTGCCCTACCCACTGAGCCATAGGCATCTCCCCAGACTATTTCTATTAACATCTTACATAATATGGTATAGAAATCTTGTTAAAAAAAAAAAAAAGACATCCCCTTCCCTCCAGGTTTTATTGTTGCTTTTGTTCTTGTTGCGGCTTATTTAGTAACTTTCCTGAACTAGCTATGCACATCTGTATTCTTTATCCAGGTACATGAGACCACTGACATCTTAGAGCATTTAGCTTAGAATCAGTTAACAATTGGAAAGAGATTTTTTTTTAATGCTTTGAACTACTAAGTTGCCTACTCTTTGTTAAAGTGCTCTGTGTGTGTGTTGGAACCCGCCTTCAATTTTGTGGCAGTTATGACTATGCTTTAACCTTCATTTTCTGCCTCCAAAGAACCTCTGTGTAATTCAGAAGTTAAGGGCTAGTGTCGTCAAAACTGTAAGGGAGTATGTTCCTTGGTCAAGTTGCTTGTCACTCAAATATCTAATTATTGACATAACATGGATTGCCAAGGGAGTAAGAAATATTTTAATAAGACAGGCATGTTTTTGTATGGAGAAAGATCTCTAACAAAGATCATGGTCCTGGGTGGTGTCTGTGGATCAGTGAGTAGGGCATTGGTCCCATATACCCAGGGTGGCAGGTTTAAACCTGGCACCGGCCAAACGGCAACAACAACAACAAAAAGAAGATCATGAACTTTTGAGGGTGGGGGCACAAGCCTTGGGCATGTCAGGTAATTAACAAGGGACTGTGTGCTAGACTAGGGGGAGGGTTATAAGGGATGGTGAATCTTGGTGTCAGGAATTCTGCCTAAGGGTCTTCCAAATTTCAGCAACATTGTCCTGTAGAAAATCCCCAATTTCTGGCAACCAACTGAGAAGATAAGTAGTCAGCTAATGAAGAAGGTTATAAAAAACATATAGGGTTCATTGGAATTTGTCCATGGGGCCAGGTACACTAGGTCCTTCTTAGGTATTTTCTGAACATACTCACAGCCTTGCATATGTAAGCATCCTTTAGATTTCTAGAAATAATATAGAACTTTACAAAGCCCTTATGAAAATCTCATTCCCCCAGTTTTCCTTTTAATCTTTTTGGGCAGCCTCTTGTTTCCCTGAACTTGTACTGCCACCTTAGGCAGCTGTGATATTAAATGACAGACAATGATTGCTTGCAACAAAAACTCTGGAGGGATAGCTTTTATTACTGAGTGAGATCTAAGTTAGATCAAATAAAGACAAGCACTGTGTATGGGCCTTTTCCAGAGAACTATAAGAAAAATCAAGTAATGACAATTCTCTGAAGATGAGGTGGTTGAATAGTATAAAACTACAGAATTGTCCAAATAAAAAATAAATCATTTCGGAGTTCAGAGTCAGCCATGGCGGTGTGCATATACACACCCCTACAAATATTCAAAGTGACAATGAATTCAGCCCACAGACAACAAACTGTACTTTTATAGCCTCAAGGACAGTCAACTGTGTTGGCCTATTATGCCTTCCCTATAAGCCATTATTATTTAATAATAAATGTTACATTTGCAATTAAACAAAGATGAGAGAAAGTTTAAGGAAGAAGGGGAAAATACATTTCCATGAATAAAAAAGGTCCCACATTTTTCAAAGGAAGAAAGCAATATCAGAACTCATTACATTCAAATAATAATGATTTAATGTAATTTAATTTGAATTGCGTATATTTCTATAGATGATAAAAGAACTTGCATTTAGAAATATAATTAGAACCAAATACCATTCCTTTTCTGTTAATATTAGGCTTATTAGATCAAATACAAGACACCCACTTAAACTGAATATCAGGTACACAACAAAATGAATTTAATCAGGGACAAACTGAAGGCCGTATGCCCAGACCCAAATGTTGAATGGGTCATACTGATACTAAAAATTTTTTGATTATCTACCTCAAGTTCAAAGTTAACTGGGCATTCTATTTTTCTGCTTTGTTTCTGCTTATTTTGATACTTCTAAGTCTGACAATGCTGCTCAGTATGCTTAATTTATGTTCTTATTGTCTTTGCCCTAGAATCATGTTATCAAGATTTCTTGCTAATCATGATTCTTCCCTCCAGATGTCACAGAATGACATGTTGCTTTTTATGCACAGAGTATAATCCATAGCCTTGCTCAAGACAATGTGGCTTCAACCTGTCTTTACATCTTTAGCTATACTTTCTTTTTAAAAATACACAAAACCCACATTTCTTCCTCTGGCTATCTGAGCCCTAGCCACATATTAGCTTTTGTATGATGTCCCTTCTTCTTGTGACAAGCTTTTCATTTCTCTCTTCTACATATTATACACCTACTTATGTATTTGTGAACTAAAATAATATCCTAAGCCTCTCGTCCAGCAGCTAACTGACTGGACTGCCTGTTGGCCAAGGGGATCCCCTAAATCTCAGTTGCTAGCCATGAGAAAGGAGATTAGACATGCCTCATCATGTCCCCCTCCCTTCTTAGAGACGCCCTTTGTGACTCATTACCAAGCCTGAGGCCATGCACTATATACCCTCAGGTCATCGGTATACAGAACAAAGCAATTGGTTCTGGGCATGTGGCCTTCAGTTTGTCTTTGATTAATAGACCCATGTCTTAACTCAAGCATTCCTTTCTGCTGACTTCTAATCTATTAGACAAAGTCTAAATTTTCTAGCCAATTGCCAATTAAGGAATCTTTAAAACTACCTATAACATGTGAGCCCCTGCTTTGAGATGTCCCATCTTTTCAGGCCAAACCAATGTATGCCTTCCACATACTGATTTATGCCGTTACCTGTAACTGCTGTCTCCCTGAAATGTATAAAACCAAACTAACCCCACCAGAGGGAGTATCTTTCTTAAGGCTTCTCAGGTATGGCTCTCAAATTTGGCTCAGAATGAACCTCTTTAAATTATTTTACAGAGCATGTTTTTTTTTTTTCCATTGACATATCAAATCCAAGCTCTGATACAGACCCTTATCTCTAAGTTTCTATTCTTCTAGACAGAGAAAGTCACTCTATACAATTCTACAGAATTATGCTTTTATATAACTATATATCTATTCCTATTGCAATACTTATGGTATATTGAATATACCATATATATATTGAATATATATTCAATATGGTATATTGAATATATTGTAGGTGAAAACCTACAATAAAAAATTGGGATATTTTTTGGTAATTAACTCTTTCACCTATTCCCCATTTTTATAGTGGGACAGAGATGATTTCATCTTGGCAGGGAAAAGAGAGCAGAATTTTTGAAAGAGATACTGCAGGCAAACCCATTTGGGGAAGCACTGTGGAGGGTAGACAACATTTGCCCAAGTATCTTACGCTCCTTGATTCAAATGCCCCCTGATTTGTGACTAGAATGGCCTTATAACTCAAGGCACCTGAGTACTTCCTGACTGACAGTGCCTATGAAAACCATAATGCCATAATTGTCTGTATCTTTATTCAAGCTGAAACAGACAAGCATTGCTAGGTAACATCAAATTGCAACTGTGATGGAAAAACATAGGCTGAATTCTGGAATATAAAGAAGGCTGGCTTTGTGCAGACTTTAATTCAGTAATATGCAATAATGCAAACTTATTTTTATAGCATTTGATTTGGGGAGAGACTCCCTTATCAAGTTAAGGCAAAGTATTTTGTATTATTCTCTCCAAATGTTCCTTTATTGGACAAAGAGATCCATTAAGAACAGATTACAGTGTATTCACCTTCATAATCTCAGGGCCCAAAATAGTGTCAGACACAGAGTAAGTAATTTGTTAAAAAAAAAAAAAAAAAACAAAACTTTCATTAAGTACATAAATGAACAAAGTGTATTTTTTGCTTTATCAAAAGTGGGAAATATTTAATATACAAATTCACCCAGCTTGCCCAAACCTGCCATTCTGTCATTGCTCGTTTTTGGCATTATTTATCTCCCCAAGGAAAGATATTTCTAACATTCATTACGTCAATTAATGAACCTTCCTGTTTAGATCTTGAAAATCCTATTGTTGTATACTAACTGCATCGTACTTGGGAGTGTGGATAAGTCACTATAGGTACCAATTAAACACCTTCAGTTTCAGTGTTTTTTCAATCCTTAACTAAGGACCAGTAAGGTATAGACTGGAGTTTACTTCCATACACACAAACTGTATTGTTTGTCCTGAAGTATTTTTTTAAATTATTGTTTGGGATTCATTGAGGGTACAAAGAATTATGTTACACTGATAGCATTTGTAAAGTCCCTCTTATAATTGTGTCCCGCCTGCAAGAGGCGTTCCATTCAGCATGACCCCCCCATCCTCCTCCTTCCTCCCCTCTCCCTGCTCCCTCCTCCCCCTGCTGCTTTCATGTCCTGAAGTATTTTTGAATAATAACATTTCTAAAATAATGTTCAGCACAAACACCAGCACCATGCCTCCTGTTCAGAGATGGTGGCCTGCATACAGGTTCTAATGTGTAAATCATACCAAAGAAATTTGTGTTTTTGCTTTTAGTTCACAGAAGTTACCCATAATTTTAATGGCATTTGTACATTTCAAGATTTTTTGTAATAGACCTTATTTCAAGGATTTAAATGTTTCTTTTATTGACTAATGGTTATATATTTACTAAATGTTCAGTACAACAATGTCATGCAATAGAATATGATTTAATTCACATTTAAGAGTTATCATATTAATGTATTTATTATTTTAAATCCTATCAAATGATGTTAATTGCTTTGTTTTAGAAATAGGGTAAGCAATAAGTAGGGTTCAGCCTGCCCAAACTTAATCAAAACACCTGTACATAATTCCATATAAGTAGACACTTTGGTTCAGCATTTCTTTGACCCCCTTGGCCTTGACTGAATTTAGTTTATTCTCTTTGTTCTTTTTTCATATTGGTTTAGCCAGGCTTCTAGAGGCTGCATGGAAATGAGAGAAAAAGTCTGAAGCAAACAAGACAAAAAAAAAAAAGAAAAAAAAATAAAGAGGGTGGTGCCTGTGACTCAAAGGAGTAGGACTCTAGCCCCATATGCTGGAGATGGCGGGTTCAAACCCAGCCCTGGCCAAAAACTGCAAAATAAATAAATAAATAAATAAAAATAAATAATTAAATACAAACCTGTTTGGCTGCATTGACTTGCTCTCCAGAACCATGTTGTATATTATAATATAATAGCATAGAGTATACATGTAACCAGAATAGAGCTTTTTTCTCATTAGGATAAATATAATGAAAATGATAAATGTGTTCAAATTATACCTTTTGTTAATTTATTTATTTTGAGACAGAGTGTCACCCTGTCTCCCTGGATAGAGTGCCATGGTGTCAAGCCTAGCTCACATCAACTTCAGATACCTGGGCTCAAGCAATTCTCTTGCCTCAGCCTTCTGAACAGCTGGGACTACAGGCGCCGGCCACAGTGTCTGGCTAATTTTTTTTTCTATTTTTAGTAGAGAAGAGTTCTTGCTTTTGCTCAGGCTGGCCTTGAACTCCTGAACTCAAGGGAGCCTGCTGCCTCAGCCTCCCAGAGTGCTAGGATTGGCCACTACACCTGGCCCAAATTACATCTTTTCAAAACACACACACGAGTTCTGTCACCTTCTTAGATGTGCTCTATAGCTTTGTTTCTTTATGTCTTTCTTTTTGCAATTAAAAAAATAGCTGACAGTTCAAAAGATCTGTCACATACATGTTATGTATGTACACTATAATTTTTCTAACTTAGGAGACATGTTTCTGTCATGGTACTGTTCCGTGAGTACTTAATCTATTTGCCATTCTGTTTAAAGTCAATTCTGGATTACTAAAGATAATGTGAAGTTAGCCAGAAAAAGTCAGCTGATCTGGGTTCTAGTTGGAACCCTGTATTAGTTTCCTATTGCTCTTATAATAAATTAACACAAATTTAAGGGCTTAAGACAATACAGTGTTTTTAATCTTGCAATTCTGTAGATTTTAAATCCTATGCAGGTGTCTCTGGGATAAATTTCAGCAGGGCTGTGAAAGTGTAGAGACTAGACCATGGGGGGTCTAGAGGAGAATCCATTCCCACGCTGTTTGCAGCTTCTAGAGTAGGAGTCCTCAAACTTTTTAAACAGGGGGCCAGTTCACTGTCCCTCAGACCATTGGAGGGCCAGACTGTAGGCCCCGGGACGAGTTGGCTGCTAAGCAGGACAGGCAGAGGCAGAAAAAACACCCGGCGGGCCGGATAAATGTCCTAGGCGGGCCACAGTTTGAGGACGCCTGTTCTAGAGGCTACCCCATTCCTTGTCTTGTGAGCTCATTCCTCCATCCTCCTGGTCAGTAGCTTTGCATCTCTCTGACCATTCCTCCATAGTCACATACCTTCTGGGCTTACTGTAAACTGAGGAAGGTGTTTTTAAGGTCTTACATAATTATATTCTGCCCACACAGATCATTCAAAATTATCTCTGCATCTCAAGGTTCTTAACCTTAATCACACCTACAAATTCCCCTTTTCCATGTATGGGAGCAAATTTACAAGTTTCAGGAATTAGATTTGGACATCTTTGTGGGGGAAGGGCATTATTTTACCTCCCACAGGCCCGATAATTACCAGTTTGTGACCTTAGTAAATCATTGAACTGCTTTAACTCTTAGCTTCCTTTTCAGCAAAATGATGATAATTAATCACTCTGCCAACTGGTACCCTCTGTTCATTTTCTTCTCTTTGTTCTTTCTCCTCTCTCCTCGTGAGGTCTAAATAAAGTAGTGAATGCAATTTTCTATGCATATTAGAAATCAAGTTATATTAGACTAAATTTGTATGCCAGTATGCTAACTTATTCATTAATTCATTATTCATTTATATGCCCATGAATAATCGAGTGTTTACTGAGTTAGACTATACTATATTTTACAGACACCATGGTGAACAATAGACAAGGTACCTACTGTCACGGACATTTAATGAAAAGATAAACGGATCATATAATTGAAAGAATTTGGGGTGGTTACCCTAGGTAAGATGAACCAGGACTACCTCTCTGAGGAAGTAAGGTGAAAGCTGTGTGACAAGGAGATTGGAAGTAAATTGAGGTTGACCTTATGGGAAAATCTTTACCGGAGTGCATTCCAGGCAGAGAGAGAGGATCTAAGATGAATTCAAGTTTGGTATATTCCAGGACCAGCTGGAAGGCCACACAACTGAGCGTAATGAGCAAGAGGAAAAAGTGACAGGAGGTGAGGTTGGAGATGTAGGCCGGTAACCAACTCAAATAACCGCGCACTAAGAGATGCGGAGGAACAGAACATGTGGGTCATGATGAGGAAGACACCTGACAAAATCACTTTCCTGGAGAAAATTTCATAACATCAGTTAGGTTTTCTTTTTCCTTTTTAAATGAATCTAGATGACAAAGTAACATAGCATTATTAAATGAATATATAGGAAATGTAGAGAAAAACAAGCACGTGTCAAAACCAGTACTTCAAGACTGTCAGTGCACAGTTTAAGACCAAATTCTTGAACTTCATCAGCTGTGGTCTGAGAAGGACAAACATGTTTAAGTATTGATCTAACTAAATCTTTAGTTCAGCAGTAGCATTAAATGGGAAGTTTAACTGGGCATTACATTCTACTTGGGTACTTTTTCAATAATACGTAAAGGTGCTGTTTCATTATCTTCTGGAGCCAATTTTACTGAAAATAACATTTTTATTCCTTAATAGGTAATTGACCTTTCCTTTCTTGCTTTTTAAAAATTATTAAATTCTCATTGCCTTTGGTTTATGAAGTTTCACTCTGATGTGCCTAACTTGGATTTCTTTTCATCCTCCTAAACATCTAGTATGATTTTCAAATTATGGACATTTATATATATATACACATATATTTCAATCTCTCAACTATTCTCTCTTCAAATATTGCCACTTCTACATTTCCTATTTCTGACCTGCTGTAGGTATATGTTGGCATTTTTTAACACTATCCTCTGGGCCCTTTCATCTTACTTAGATCATTTTTATTTTTTCCTGCTACAAAATCCTACTCCTGCTCTACCTTCAAGTTCAACCAATAACAAGTGGCAAATAATAAATAATAGCCGATACTTTTAAAGAGTTTTCTGGATTTCAGGTGCTCTTCGAGGCCCCTTCTGTACATTAAGGCATTTAATCATCACAATAACCTTCTGAGTTTTGTACTATTATTTCTCTAATTTTATACACACGAGGAAACTGTGTCCAATTTTCTCTTTAATCTTCACACTGAGTTTAAATTTTAATGGCTTTCTTCCACGTTCTCCTTTATCATCAACTTATTCTTATGAAAGAAAGCCATAGCCTCCTCCCTTCCCCAGTTGCTGTACCATATTTAATGAATGCCCCATAAGAAAGAATACATGGCTTTGTGTGTCATTTTGAATTTAAATAATTTATAATTTCTATAGATCTCATGGTTTCATACTTGTCTCCAACTCATACAGCTTCACCCATTTACCTTATAATGTGTCTGAGATCTCAGTCTACTTTATTGTTTCTGAAGCATACATATAGCTCTTATGTACAGGGTGGTCACGAAGTTCATGGGTAATTTAAAATAAGGTGCAATTTTAAATTGCACCCGAACTTTATGGCCACCCTGTGTCTATCATATTGTACTTTTATCAGTCAGGGTAGGTTAGATCATACTGTAGTAACAAATGTCTCCATCTGGGTTGCATACAATGACAAACATTAGTCTCAGTGCCCCCCATGTCCCTCAGAGGTCTTCTTTCCAAGCAGCCTCTAATTGGCATGGTGGAAGTTGTCACATTTCATTGGCTAAAGTAATTCCTGTGGGCAAACCTGACTTAATTGGGATCTGGAAGTAGAATCTTACCTAGGAAAGGGAAGCAGGTATTGGTAAAATGTTATTTAACCCTCTCCATTTGCCCTTTTAATTACCAAAAGTCTGATTTCCACTCCCTTTGTCACACAGCATTCACTCACTCATTCTTCAAGGGCGATAAGCCACAAAATCCTAAGCAGTCTGTGCTAAGCATGAGTCTGGAATCACTGACTGGTGCTTTGCCTCTTTATGACTGTCAGAGAGAAATCCTTTATGTTGAAAACTCTCTAATAGGAGCAAAAGGTTGGTGGCCTGTTATAGTCTCAAAATGCAATGACAGTGCAGACATCAGTTCATTCAGAAATGAGAAGAACAGGAGACGATCTCCAAAGCCCCAGAAGGACTCTCTGCTACACCTGTCCGCAGCAACCCCTGAATCTGCTAAGCAGACACCAAGAAGCTCCGCAGGGTGAGGCGCATTCCTGACCAGCCCAGGCTTCTACTTCCTAAGGACAGTTCACTCGTCTATGGCTTGCCTGGATTTTGATTCCATTCTTAAAGAGTTTTCTTCTTCTGCTACGATCATCTTTGCCCACAGCTGAAGAGGGCCTTTAAGAATATGATCCCAAGGCTGCTGAATAGCTTTCTCAGCCTGCTCTCTAGAATACTTGGGGCCCAAATTTTGATTCATTTCTCAAATATTCACACACAATCCATTTATATCAAGGTTTATAGTGCTTCTGCCTGCACGAGTCTCTCAAAAACCTTCTCAAAAACATTGTCATCTTCCTACTTGTTGAATGTCAATCAGCTCTGGATGGCAATAGGCAGATTTATATATTTTTTCTGGTTCTCTCTCTCTCTCTTTTTCTCCTTAATCACTGCCACCTTGAACCTGTAAGACTCCAATGGAAGAGCAATAACCTTGGAATTTTTTGCTAAGATACTTTTTTCCACCTAAGAATTTACTGGGTACAAACTAAGTCAATTCCATGGTTTTGGCAACAGGTGTAAAGACAACACGGTCAAAGCTGATCCTCGACAGGAATTTGAGATTTAAGTATTGGGGTTACTTAAATAGTTTTTTTTATTTTTTACCAACTGAGAATGAGAATCTGTTGTGTCTTTCACACCTCAGTGTCTCTCAAGATCCAGACTTTCTCTGTTGCTCCAGCAGACCCCGACAGAGTATCCTTCCTGCCGAACTTGCCAGGATTAATGTCCTTTCAGCTGACAGCAACAGGATCTCTTTGCCTGAGAAATTTATCCAAAGCTCTGGAACGATGCTGTCTCTCTGAATAGCAGGGGTGACTCTGAAACATGCCTCCTATGCCATTTCTGAATGTTTCCATGTGGCTTATTATACAATGTCAATAAAGGTGGCAACTTCCCTATTCTTCTTCATTTCTCTCACTGCCTACTGTGTTTCCTGCTCAACTCACATAAATTACTCTCACTTTAATCTTGTATCTCAAGGTTAACTTTTGACAGAATCAAAACTAGTTCCCTTTTATTCCCATATAAGAACCTGACCATGCTTTGCCAAGTTCAAATATTTCTCGTATTAACTTGTTATATAAAATGATATTAACTGGTTAATGTGCCAAAAGTGTATTGTTCTTGTTCTAGTTGTTGATCTCTTTCCCCAAAACTATAAGCTTACTGCATATCTCACAAATCGTTTCTTTCAATAGTTGTTCCAAATGGTCACCCATGATAACATGAATCCCCACCATTCCAGATTCTAATAAGAGTTTCCTCCCTATCCCTTTCCAACACTGATGTTATTGACATGTATTTTATATCTTGTATTATTGAAAAATTATACTCAGGGTAATGTCTACACTTTAGTCAGGATTAGGTAGATTTCACTGTAGTAATTAATGATTTTCAAATCCCATTTGCTTATAACAAGAGGTTTATTTTTCACTTAGGCTGCATGTCTTCATCCTGGGGTCAAGGATGAAGAAATAGGCACTACAAATGTTGCCAGCAATGCCAATCATGATAGCAAAAATACAAAAAAAAAAAAATATGGAAGGAAGGAAGGAAGGAAGGAAGGAAGGAAGGAAGGAAGGAAGGAAGAAAGAAAGAAAGAAAGAAAGAAAGAAAGAAAGAAAGAAAGAAAATGTGGTAAAACACAAACTAGCTCTTTAATAAGGTTTTCATATAAAATACAGAACACTCAAATTAAAATTTCAAATTATCAACAAATAAATTTTCAGAGTAAGTGTATCCCAAAGATTGTATGGGACATACAATAAAAAATTACTTGTTGGTTATCTGAAAATCAGATTAAATTAGATGTCCAGTACTTTTACTTATGAATTCTAGCAAACTTACTCTTGTGGACTGAATTGCATACCCCCCCCACCAAATATATATGTTGAATCCCTCACCCCAGTACCTCAGAACTTGACTGTATGTAGAGACAGAGCTTTTAAAAGGGTGATTACATTAAAATGAGGCTTTTAGATTAGACCCTAATCCAACCTAACTGGTGCCTTATAAGAAGAGGAAATTTGAGCACACAAAGACATACACAGAGGAAAGGTGGTGAGGGGTCACAGTGAGAAGGTAGCCGTGGGCAAGCCAGGGAGAAAGGCCTCAAAAGAAACCAAACATGCTTCTACCTTGGCCATCTCGCCTCCAGAACTGTGAAAAATATGTGTATTCCTGATGTTTAAGCCACCCATTCTGTGCTACTTGGTTGTGGCAGTCCTGGGAAACTAGTACATCCACTCTTTAAGCTTCCAACCCAAAGTGACAGGCACCATCTATGCTCGCATTTCAGTGGTCAAAGCATATAACTTGACCATGCCTGACTTCAAGGGAGCCAGGAAGTACAACTCTCCCATGGACAGAGAAGCAAGGATTGATGACCAGTAACAGACTTGTCCCCTTTGTCTACTGCTTTCGTACTAGACATCAAGCCCTAGTCTAATTACTTGCTGTAACAAACAATAAATATCTCTTCAATTTTTACTTTGGAAATTAGTAAGTTCTTTGGGATATGTATACTGAAAAATGTAATGCTGAGTCATTGCACACGTGCATACTAATTTTCTTAAAAATTGCCTAAAAGTTCTGGTCACTTTCTCACCAAAAAAAGAGACATATTCTTAGTCTTCTTTTCCCCAAACTACTCAGTCTAAAGTGATTTCACATTATTTTTTAAATCTTCAAATTTTGAATGACGTCAAGCATTCTTGCACGCATCTCTGAGGCAGTTAGCATCCCTCTTATGTAAAGTGTTCTTTTGTGTCCTCTGTATTCATGTTTCTATTGGGTGTCCTGACTGTATCTTACAACTTGCAGGAATTAATTCTGTATATTTTAATTATTATTTATCTCTTACATTTTTAAATATCTTCTTCCAGTCTGTCATCCTTTCATTAACCTTGATCATAATGTCTTTCCTGGAATATAAATTTACTATTTGAAAGAAATTAAATCCATCGTGTTTTTTTTCCATCTTGGGTTTTTGGAGTTGGGTTTATAAAAAACTCCCCTCCAGGATTTCCCACAGAGAGTTTCTGACTGTTTATTTTATTGGCTTCAAGTTTTTACATTTCACATTTAGGGCAGTAGTACATTAGAAGGCTATTTTTATACAAAATCTGAGGAAAAATATCAACTCTACTTTTTTTTCACTTAATAACTAAATGTTCCTAACACCAGCTATTATAGAACTCATTAATTTCCCACCAATTATGATGTCATGCTATTTCCATGTCAAGTTCCTCTCTCTGCATCTGCTTCAGGTTTCACTATTCTGTCCTCCCAATTCCTTGTTGTTTACTAAGATCTTGATTTTTTAATTAGAATGACTTTGTCCTTGTATAAAATGTATTCTATTTTTCCTCTTGTTTTCAAAATTGCATGATAGATCTGAGGATATTTATTTTTCCATTGAAATTTGATTTAAAAGTTATTTTGGATGAAAATAGAAATTAAAGTTAAAGATGAATTGTTGATTACTATTATCTTTACATGTAAAAATTTCCCAGCCATAAACAGTGTTCAGATGTTCTTTACACTCTGTGCGAGAGTTTACTTTATATTCTGCACTAAAGAACTTGTGCATATTTAGTCAAGGTAATTCCTAGAGAATGATCATTTGAATTTAGGAAATAGAACCTTTCTCTGTGTTTATTTCCTTATCATTGGTAGTGAGAAATGCCATTACATTTTTGGCACGTTGATCTTTCCAAGTTCTCTTTTTAGTCCTTATGGATTACTATTAATTGTTTTGAGTTTTGTAAGAAAATTATGCCATCTTCAAATAATGACAATTCTGCTTATTTTTTTCTTGCACATTTATATAGTATGCATTTGTCAGATCTTTAAGTACTTTGATGAACAGTGGAATTGATGGAGGAACCACTGTCTAAATTATGACTTCAGTGGGAATAGGCATGAGGTTAGGGCAGATGTTGATATAGGCTTTCCTCAGAATCTATGTCAAAGATCTGCTCTGAGATGTCTAAGAATTGTTCTTCATCATAAGCAAATGTGGGACTTTTCCAAATGCTTTCTCTAAATCAGTGGAGTTACTCATTTGGATTTTTCTCAACTATATGAATTTGGGAAACTGTAATAAAATACACCACAGTTTTCTCCTCATGCCTAGTATTTTTCAAACAGGGATTAATAAATCTTTTCAACCCATATTTTTCACAGGTTATTTCCTACTATTTATTTTATTGACTTTATCATTTTATTTTTCACATTTGGAGTTTGAGCTCCCATTTTCTAAAGCAGAACCATCTTGGCATACTAATTTGATAAATGCATAGATTCTAGCCTACTTGTTTTGGGTTTGTAATATTTTGCTTAGGATATTTGCATTTGAGGAAATTTGTTCTTTTCTTTTCTTTCTTTCTTTCTTTTTTTTTTTTTTTAAGACAGAGCCTCAAGCTGAGCCCCTGGGTAGAGTGCCATGGCTTCACTGCTCATAGCAACCTCCGACTCTTGGGCTCAAGCGAGTCTCTTGCCTCAACCTCCCAAGTAGCTGGGACCACAGGTGCCCGCCACAACGCCCAACTATTTTTTTTTGGTTGCAGCCATTATTGTTGTTTGGTGGGTCCAGGCTGGATTCAAACCCGCCACCTTAGGTGTATGTAGCTGACGTCTTAGCCACTTGAGCCTCAGGCGCCAAGCCTGTTCTTTTCTTTTATTCTCTCATGTTTTCCTTATAAGATGTTAACATCAAGACATTCAGATTCATAAAATGGGTTGGATAATTTTCCCCTTTTTACTTTCTGAAACAACTTGGTATAGAAAAAAATTTTAGTTCTCTTGTAACATCCAGACATGAAAAATTTTCTAATGAAAATATTCTTAAAAATTTTGATTTTTAATATTCATTGATTTTATTCTATTTTTAATTTCTTCTTATGGCAGTTATAATCTGTTCAACTTCTAAATGTATTAGCAAATACTTTGCAATACTTTACAAAGTAAAATGGTAAAGATTAATCTCTTAGTATAAACGTAGCTATTTCCACCTTTGCCATTCCATATTTCTTTTCTTGAGCTGAGACAATTTCTATCTTATTTCCTTCTCCCTCTCCTTTTTCCCCCTCCATATTACCAGAGGTTTATTGTTAGACTTTTCAAAGAATAACGTTTTAGTTTTATTCATTTCGGTTATGATTTATTCCCTATTTCATGGACCCCTCCTTCTAACTTTACTATTTCTCTCCTGAATCTTTGTGTTTATTCTATTCTTTTTTTCTACCTTCTTTTTTTGAGCTCTTTGCTGATTTATTTTTAATCACTGACGTTTTCTTACAATGTCAAAATTTAAATTTCAAGTGAGCATTGCATTAGTTTCATACCACACATTTCCACCTGTGCTGCTTTCACTGTTACTCGGCTCTCAGTATCCATCCTTTTATCTTCATGATTTCCTCTATAACCAAGTGATAATTTTATAAGATTGTTTTAAAGTTTCAAGACATATGAGATATTAAGCTATTCTTTGGTTACTGCTTTTTAATTTTAAAACATTACTGCTAAAGAAGAGAGTCTGTGCAGCACTACTTTTTTAGAATGTATTAAACTTCCTTTGTGATCTACTCATACTCTGTTCATATAATTTCTCTGGGGCTGATTCATCTATTCCACAGCTGCTGGAAATATTGAATGCTGATGACTCCTGGCTTGCCCCTCACTGGACATCACCCTTAGGTGCACAGATCTCTCTTGCCAAGATAACTCTCTTTCCCAGTATAGCTCGCAGCCCTCGACTACAACCAGTGACATACCTACTGATCAGTTTAGAAAACCTTGTAAGAGCTTCCACTAGCACTAGCTGGCTAGCACTTGCAACCTCGCTGTGGGTCAGCGTACCCCCACCTACAAATGGTGTTCTCATATGTACATGTGTGTCTCCCAAGAGAACATTCCAATATTCTGTCTACAACTCTCTACCAGGGAACCCAATCTAAGACATTCATGTAATTTTAGTGTTTGTGATTAGGGCATGCGTGTTTCAGAAAATGTGTGCTCTGTGTTTGTTGATATACTATAGGCGTTTCTATATCAACCTAATTATTATTTTTTTCTCACCCTGATTATTTTCTGAGAGAAGTTAAAATATTTTATCAAAAGTATTGTTTTATCCATTTCTTCCCATTATTATCCAGATGTAACTTTGTGTATTTTGAAACTATGCTGTAACTGCATATGTATGAAGGAATTTTAGTTATTCTTAATAATTTTCAGAATATAGCAATTTTCATTAATTTTTTGGCTTTTTTTGGCCAAGTTTCATTTTTCATCTAATATGACAGTTTTATTAAATTTTCACTTAGCTGATATTTGCCTACATCACCTTTACACCATCTTTTCATTTTCATACATTCTGTGTACTGCTGTTCTAAGTATGAGAAAAGGTTAATGGATCGTAAAGATAGGCTCAACAGTGGGAATAAAGGGATTTGCCCTTTATGAGGGAAAAAAAAAAAATGAGCCAGAGTGGAGGGAACTCAGGGGTAGCTATCTATTTTCTCTCCTACAAGTATGTCAACATCTCACCCTCAAAGTGCCGTGGCTGGATCATTTCTTATTATATTGTTATAAGGGAGCAGGAAAGGTAGAGACTCACTACCCTTGAATTGTATAAACAATATTGAACTAATTTATTATTTCGTTCAATGGGACTAATATTGTAAGACTACACCAAGAGTTCCACCACAAAAGCCATTTTCTCAGGTAGGGTTACCAACAATTTCTAAAGTTCAATAAATATTATTGCAGCTTCTTTATCAAAGAATGCATGTCATTCTTAAAAATAAAATTCCAAAAGGAAATTGGCCAGAATGTTGTTGTAACTTTCCTTGTTTTTAGGATAAGATTAACTTTTTTCACCATGATATTCTTTTATCGTATCTCTGATGTATCTCTATAGCATCTCTACAGTATTTTCTAATGTTTTAATGGACTTACTACTTTGTAAGTAAAAATAATGAACTCAAAAGCCCAAATCAAGATTTTCCAGAGAAATATAAATCATTATTATAAACTCACTCACCATTGCGCTTATCCTCATCTTATTTTTTCTAAACTATATTTCTAAAAATTGTTTTTATCTACTAAAAAAGCAAGACTGTCTTTCTAGATAATGGTTGATGATGGAATACAAAGTGGAAAGGAACTTAGAAGTGTCTTAGTTCAGTGGTTCAAGCCAGGAATTATTTTGCCTTGTGTGACATTGGTAATGCCTGAAAATATTTTTGGTTATCACATCTGGGGAGAAGTTGTCACTAGAATCTACTGGGTAGAAACTGGGGGTAAGCATCCTACAGTGCTCTGGTTAGCCCCATGTGACAAATAATTATCCAGCCCAAAATGTTGATAATGCCAACATTGAGAAAATCTGATAAAATTCAATCCCTTGACTTTGTACAATGAGAATATACTTAACATTACTGGCTGTACATTTTAAAATAGTTAAGGTAGTTATATGTTTTTTGCCACAATGAAAACATAAATTCTTTGCAAAATTAAAAATAAAAATCATAGGGTCGAAGAGATTGCAACTCTTATCCAAGGTTAAATAATTCTTATTGGGATAAACAAACAGGGATATAATTAGTAAATAGAATAAAGAGAAAATTATGAGTGTAATTATATAAGAATCCTAGAACTAGAGAAATGGCCGACATGAGGTTCCAGGTCATTCACATGGACATTTTCTGTCTCTTCCTTAAACAAAGGCCTATACAATTCCCAAACTATGCAGATGCTAGTTTTTTCCTGCTGTACATCTGTCAACCAGCCCACCATTTAGGCCCCTGAAGTCCATCAGGGTAGTTGTTTCTGCTTAAATTTATGAAAGAAAAGATTGCTTTTCTTCCATAGTTAATGAGGATCTAAAAAGGGGTACAGATTTTTAAGTTTCTGCCAGATGTTGTTTAATAATCTCATCACTCAGTCTTTGCAAAGACTGAATTCTATGTGCAGTCTGCCAGGTCATCACCCCTAAAAGTTTATAGTTTCATTAATTTTTTTTTTATGTGCATAGAGGCAAGGCCAAAGTCTCAACCCCCAACTTGTTCCCTATAAGCACATTTTTCTCAGGTCGTTAGACATAGGCGGATAAACCTGAGTTGAAGCTGTTTTGGGCCAGTATATGAATTTTAATTTTCTTGTGTTAAAGTCAAAGAATTATACACAGTCTCTCAATTACAGCTATGAATTTTGAATCATGTCATGTTTACTCAGGAAATATTGCATCTGGGAAGCTATAGAAAATTGTATAAATGTGCTATCCATTGGGAGGTGCTAATTTAAGGGGGTTCTGTTGAGAAAATAAACTCATATCATCAAGGGGAAGCCTAAGTTATGTACAGAAAAGTAATACTGAGCCCTAAATACAAAGGGAAAACAAGACATGGGGGAGGTAGCAATAAAGTGAGATGTTAGAAGCTTTCAGAGCAGGACACAGTTTAGACTGTTTTGTCTTTTTATGTTGCTTTTCTATGTCATTGGGTAAAAAGAAAATTTCTTACAGGGGTAATACAGAGCTCCATAATTAGGATTCAATTTAGGTTTTAATCAAAAATTTAAATGTTAGACTTTGAGAAGGAGGCTGGGGTTTCTTAAGTCCAGAACCAAAACAAGGGAACTCAATAATAGAAGAAAGGCCTGAAAATACATCTCACATTCTACCAGGTAGCAGAGTTTGCATTAGGATGGGGTTAGTGTGAAAGACACAAAGATTCTGAAGAAGTGAGACTCCTATACATTGAAGTTACTCAACTTCTTTGATTTTACTAGCCATCTAAGCATAGATCAACATAAAGGTTATATTGGAAAGAAAAAATAAAAATAGTGGGGTAGATAGTTCAGGGTTGTTTTTAAGTCATCAAATTTGAGTAGTCTAATTCCACATAAAAGGACTAATGAGGTTAGAGAAACATAGTAGAGAGAGTATATGTGTGTGTCAAAACAAATCTCCTCTAATTTAATTCTAGTTTTTCCACCTAATAGTTTCTTATTCCTCCATTATCTCCATATTTCTCATCTGTGGAATGCAGAAATTGATACCAACCTCACACAATAGTTGAGTAAATCAGATACACCTATGAGAGTGCCTACCCCACATAAGATCTCACTGAGTGAGTTATTCAGTTATATAATTGTTGAAACTTAATATATCCTACCTGGTACTCAGGGTTCATGGACATACCTTTCAATCTTATATACTCTGCCACATACACCTCACTATGTTTCCCCAAGTAGATATGGATAATGATGCATTTTCATGTAATTTATCACCCTTTCTTCTACTTAATGCACACTTATTTTGAGTTTTTGACTTTATTTTTGTTATTTTTATTTCAAATTAATATGAGGTACAAATTTTTAGTTATATTGTTTTCACTTCTAAGGTACATTTCAAGTTGTAGAAGAGCCCTTCACCCAAGGGTGTGCTAAACACACTCACATTGTGCACATTTGGTGAGATCCGATCCTGCCAATTGCCTTCTCTCCTTCAACCAAATAACCTCCGCCCCCCTCCTCCCTCCTCTATCCTCCCCTTGCCAGTCTATATTTGTGTTTAATTATTCGTATGGGCATGCATTTATACATATACTGGTTTTATATTGGTATTGAGTACATTGCATACTTTTTTCCACTCTTGAGATACTTTACTGAGAAGAATGTATTTCAACTCCAGATAAACAGAAAAGATGTAAAGTCTCCTTTTCTCATGGCTGAATAGTATTTCATGGTGTACATATGCCACAGTTTGTTAATCCATTCATGGGTTGACGGGTATTTGGGTTGCTTCCATGACTTGGCAATTATGAATTGAGCTACAACAAACATTCTAGTGCAAATGTCTTTGTGGTAAAATTATTTTTGTTCTTCTAGGTGGATACTTCATAATGGGATTGTGGAATCAAATGGAAGGTCAACTTTTAGTTCTCTGAGAATTCTCCACACTTCTTTTCATAAGACTGTATTAGCTGGCAATCCCACCAGCAGTGTAGAAGTGTTCCCTTCTCTCCACATCCACCCCAGCATCTGCAGATTGGCACTTTGTCATATGGGCTATTCTTACTGGAGTTAGGTGATATCTCAGAGTGGTTTTAATTTGCATTTTCTGACAATTAAAGATGATGAGCATTTTTTCATATGTTTGTTGGACATTCATTCATCTGTCATCTTCAGAGAAGTTTCTTTTCAAGTCTCTTGTCCACTTATAAAAGGGAATGTTTGCCTTTTTCTTGTTAATTAATTTGAGTTCTCTATGGATACCAGTTATCAGGCCTTTGTCAGACTTGTAACATGCAAAAATCTTCTCCCATTCCAAAGGCTATCTGTTTGCTTTTGTTGTGGTACCCTTAGCTGTGCAGAAGTTTTTACCTTCATCAAATTTCATTTATTTATTTTTGGTATTGCTACAATTGCCAGGGGTGGTGGTGGTGGGGTCTTCCTGAAAAATCTTTTCCTAGACTAATACTCTGAAGCAGTTTCCCCACACTCTCTTCTAGAATTTTTATTCTTTTATGTCTTACATTTGAATCTTTTATCCAGTGAGAATCAATTTTTGTCAATGATGAGAGGTGCAGGTCAAGTTTCAGACTTCTACATATGGCTAACTAGAAACAGAATCCTTGGCCATAGTAAGCAGAAACAGAAAAAAGATCTCTAATAAATTCAATCAGAAATAATAAAGGGAAAATAATGACAGATACAATCTAAATACAAAAATACTCAATAATAAGTACTATAAAAAACTATGCCCAGAAATACAAAAATGTAGAGGAAATGGACCAATAACTACAATCACACCAACTTTATAAGATCAAGAAGGAATATAAATTTGAACAGACCTATATCAAGCATGGGAATAACATCAACTATATAAAAACTCCCCAAAGAAAAAAGGTTTGGACCAGTGGTTTCACACCAGAATTCCACCAAACCTTCAAAGAGGAACTAGTACATATATTGCATAATATATTCTAAAACATTGAGAAGGAAGGAATCCTTCCCAACATATTCAATGAAGCAAATATTATCTTTATTCTAAAACCAAGAAAGGAGCCAACAACAACAAAAAACTATAGACCAATATCATTAATGAATATCAATGCAAAAATCTTCAATAAAATCTTAGCAGGCAGAATACTGAGACACATTAAAAAAGTTATACATCATGATCAAGTGGGTTTTATCCAAGGGATACAAGGTCAGCTCAACATATGTAAATTCATAAATATAATTCACCATATAAATAAGATAAAAAATAAAGATCATACAGTTTTCTCAATTGATGCAGAAAAGGCTTTTGACATCATCCATCATCATTTCTTGATAAGAACACTTAAAGAAAAAAAGGCTTAGGTGGGACATTTCTTAAACTTATAGAGGCATTCTACAACAAACTCATAGCCAATATTGTATTAAATGTAGATAAACTGAAAGCATTTCCACTCAGATCTGGAACTAGACAAGGATGTTCACTATCACCATTGCTATTCAATATAGCACTAGAAGTCCTAGCCATTGCAATCAGGCAAGAGAAGGAAAGGAAATCAAGGATATTCAAATGGTGACAGAGGAGGTAAATTCTCCCTCTTTGCAAATGACATGATTCTTCTACCTGGAAAATCCCAGGCACTCAAGTACAAAGCTCTTAGAAATGATGAGGGAAGATAGCACTGTCTCAAGGTACAAAATCAATGCCCAGAAATCAGTAGTAGCTTTCATATATGCCAATAACAGTCAAGCCAAGAATAAAAGCAGAGACTCTAAGTAGCTACAAAGAAGATGAAATATCTGGGAATATATCTAATAAAAGATGTGAAAAATATCTATAAAGAGGACTATGAAATGCTGAGAAAAGAAATAGCACAAGATATTAACGAATGGAAGAACATACCATGCTCATGGTTGGAAAGAATCAACATTGTTAAAATGTCCATAGTACCCAAAACAATCTATAGTTTTAGTGTAATCCTCATCAAATGACTAATGTCATACTTTGAAGAAGTTGAAAAAATAATACTTCATTTCCTATGGAACCAGAAAAAATCCCGGATAGCCAATATAATTCTTAGAAATAAAACCAAAATGGGAGGCATCACACTACTAGACTTCAGGTTATACTACAAATCTATAGTGATCAAACAGTATGGTACTGGCACAAAAATAGAGAAATAGATTTCTGATAGAATAGAGAATCTACAGGTGAATCCAGCCATGTATCACCATTTGATTTTTGATAAGCCTAACAAAAGACACTGGGGAAAAGAATCCCTATTTAATAAATGGTGCTGGGAGGACTGGTTAAGGCCTACACATTCTAATTTTCCCCTAGATATTTATTTCATCCCTTTCCTTAGCTGTGTTTTAAATCTTTCCTCCACAGCTCAGTATAGTCCCCGGAATATCTAAGTAGCAATAATTTCCCTAGGTTGACCTAAACCAAAAGTAGCTAAAGGAAAAACCATATATTCCAGTTTACCTTGAATAGTCCCACTGAAAATATGTGTGGCCCCCTAGTCAGTTAAGTGTTTGTCCAGATTTTTGTTTATGAAGTTTTATCATTAATAAATGTGTTAAGGTTCACTGGAATAGGTTTGGTAGACAGTTCCTTCATACTTCCAGCTTCTGCAATGGTTTCTCTCATTAGCAACTATATGAGACAAATAAGCAGTTAACAGAATGTTCACCACATAATAAGAGAATAAATCTGAAATCTGAGTGAGCAGCTCTTCTTTTCGATTTAAGGAGCTCCATTTCAAGGAAAGTTTGTACAGGAGCACTATTCATAAAACAAAATGACCTCAGACATGAGCAGCCAGTGACAGCTAACTCTTCTGGTTTGAAATAGTAGTGGACTTAGCTTTCACTACTATTATATTCCATTACTATTATATTCTGTTACATCTTTCAACTACTGGAATAGTTAGCCAATTTCACTGTGTTTTTCACCAGATGAGCAGTCGATGGGGTTAGTGCTATTCAAGAATGATGAAGGGTGGGAGTCTCAGTTCCCCAAACACAGTTGGGCTGGTTCAATTACCTGGCTGAGCTAGAAAATTCAACCGAGACATAGTGATAATTGAAGGCAAAAATGAATGAAAACAGAAAACAAAACTGGAACAGCACACGCAGCATGAGTAGAGAGCAAAAGTAACCCGTACAAGTTTCACTGTAACAATGAAAATTTTTATTTAAGAAAAAAGAGAAAGTTTAGAGCACTTCCAAAGAGAGTTGGAAATGGTTCCTTTTCATGAAGGAGAAGAGTGGGAGAGACAGAGACACAAAGACAGTATAGAGACATAAATACCCTCTTCCCTCCATTTGAAATTGGTTGCAACTCTTTCGTTGGGCTCTATGCCTCCAGGAATTATTGCCCTCTAGTCATTGGTGACCTAGGTTACCTCACACCTACATTCTTATGGGAATCCAGATTTCCTTCTTCAGCAGGCTAAGCTTTCCTCCCACCCCCATGAAGCTCCTTAGTGTCCCTTTTCAAAGAGATTTTATAGTTGACTTGTATGGGAAACATGCGTGGGACATACAAGCTGGGAAATCCTGCTATAGACCAGATAAAATGTTCTTGCTGTGGTGGTGTCCTAGCTCACCTGAAGGTGGATGTGAACTGGTTCATGGCTCCTAGTACCAAAGAATGAGCACTGGCTCCTAGCCAGAGACAGAGTGGTCACAATACGAAGCAATCACAATCAACATACATTGCAGAACGGAACAAACTCCAAGAAGACAGTCCCCTTACTGTAAGTGGAGAAGAGACGCCCAAGTCTGAGAACTGACCCTCTTTTCTGAGCTAACTAGTTTGTCCTCCCCACTCCCCCTTCCCCTGGCAGGATTGCCTTTTGCCACCAGCCCTTGGGGTAACTGACAGGTTGGGGTTATATATTTCTTGATAGGCTTGTATCTCCCCCAAAGAACCCATGGATGGAAATTTGCAATTTTAATTAGATGATAATGAGCCCAGTTCAGTTTGAAGTCACTAGAGGCTTCTCACTATCTGTTTCAACTGGGGAACAGTCCCCAGCCATAACTTGGTTCCCACCCTCTGCCTTCAGCCTCTCCCCTTTGTCTTAGGTACTTACTGTCCAGGAGAGAAGCTGCCAGCGGGGAGCAGGGGTCGTATGTCTCCCTAGGATAAGCTTCTCCTGTCCTACCTGCCAAGGGGAGAAGCCAAAGGGCACATCTCCCCTCTCCCAGGCAGAAAGAGAAGCTAGGAGCCCAGACTGCAAACTCCCTGCTCAGGCACAGAAGCCGCCTAGTGTGGGATGGAGTGACTGTGTTGGCAATGGCTGCAGCACTGCTGGAGCAGAACCACTGCCACATTGAGGACCTTTTGAAAGGGAGCCTAGAGATTCCTGGGGTGGGGCAGGAGGAGGGTGCTGCCCAAGCCAGGCTAGCACTGCCCACAGTTTTGTTGGCTTATTTTATGGTATAAATCTAAAATTATTACTTAATAACATTTATTTTATAATAACCCCTTTGGCAGCAATACATTAAGAATAAAAAGGCATTTGTAATATAATTATAAGCACAGAATTTTATTTTATTGCAAAAGTTGATTGTGCTTATGTTGCTTGCACAAGTAGTGTGTTGATATTTATAATCTATCATGGAGATCAAAAAGATATCGTTGACTGGTCACCATGAAGATATAAGTCTGTTGAAGTATCAATTCTCTTTCAAAAGTTACTCACTATAAACTTTTGATAAGTAAATATCATGCTTGTAATGTAAATTTATGCTATGTAAATTGTAAGTAAACTGCATGCTTACACATTCTGTAAAAGATGACAGTTCAATTACATCACATGAGCACTTTTAGAAATTAAATTTGCTTATCTTCAATTCAAAGCTTTCTTGGGCAGATAGAAAAAGTAAACATGTTATATTCATTAGCAGGAAAACTTTGCAAACAGTTTTAAATGATAGCAGTTTTATTTCCATGTCACCAGATACCTTAAATAGAAAATCACAGAAGTCCAATACTGTTTCCATTATTTCAACTAATTCATGGAATCAAAGTAAAGTTCATTCTATCAAAGATGAAACACCTGACATTTGAATGGTATTACAGATTCAATTTAAAAGTTCAACATTTAAGGCAAAAAAATGTTATTGTGATGATAACATGAATAGAAATTTAATGATGTTATGATTAAAAAAATGTTCTTAGAGATTTTTGGAATAGATATGTACTTGAAATTAGCTGTACTGTTAATATAAGTTACATGTGTATTATGGTATTATTCTACTAATTCAAATCAAAGTTGCAGTTATCAGGATTGACAAATGCATACATGTATGGGTTCCCTATATACTTCACTAAACTAAAATAACTTTGAGACAAATTTTATGTTAAATACAAAAATACTTTAGCACAGCAGACCATGCTTTTGTTCCATGCTAGCCTTCATCAATAGGAGCCTTTGAGACCTTTTTTTCTCATTCATGTATATGGGAGTAGAATGGCTGAGTCATAGGGCAGGAAGATGTATATTTAACTCCAATTGAAATTGCCAGGCCATTTTCCAAAATGCTAGAGCCATTTTAAGTTAAAGAGTAATATGTAAGAGTTTGCTGCTCTACACTTTCACCAATATTTGATCTAATTAGTTTTAGTTTTTATTTAATTTTTGGCATTCTGATGGAAGTATAGTGATATTGAAGTCTTAATTTGCATCAAGCACTTTTTTCATATGTTTATTATCCATTTGAATACCTTCCTTTTGTTGTTTCATTGTTTTTTTGATACAGAGTCTCACTATGTCTCCCTCAATAGAGTGCTGGTACATCATAGCTCACAGCAACCTCAAACTCACGGGCTTAAGTGATTCTCTTGCCTCAGCCTCTCAAGTAGCTGGGACTAAAGGTGCCCACCACAACCCCAAGCTTTTTTTTTTTCTTGTGGGTGTCACTCTTGCTTTTAGCAGGCCTAGGCCAGTTTCGAACCTACCACCCCTGGTTCATGTGGCTGGTGCCCTAACCACTGAGCTATAGGCATGGAGCTGATACCTCCTTTCTGAAGCACTTGTTCAAGTCTGCTCTGGGTTCTAGAGGTTATATCTTTTTCTTACTGATCCATAGGAATTCCATATATTGTCAGGCTATGATATATATATAGAGAGAGTGAATATATATGTCAGGCAGATACATATATTGTGAATTTATTATGAATATTTTCTTCAGTCTAACGTTTGTCTTTTTCTTTTTTAATGGTACCTTTTGGAGGAGCAGTATTTTTTTTTAGTTTGATGAAGTTAAATGTATCATTTTTGTTTGTTTGTTTAATGTTGTAAAATGTAACTTATAGCAGGTCAGTTGTTTGGACTGAGTTCATGCAAGCCCCGCAGACCAAACAAAATAAAATGGAATTACCATTGGCCATGCCAACATGCCAGAACTGAGTTGTTTATCAGACCTTCCAAGAAATAATAGAGATAATAGAGAGAAATAATAGCCAAATCCACAAACAGATCAGTTTTAGCTGATGTGATAAGGAGGTCCCCTCTGCTTTAAACCTCTACAAGGAAATTAACTTTGAGATGACTAATCTACACTAGTTTTCTTCTTATACTTCTTTCCACCCCCTTCTATCTATAAAGCCAACTTCCTTTGCTCAATATATTCATCAGCACATTCATTCTATGTTTTAGAATAGGGCCTAGTCCAATTGTAGTATCACAAATAAAGGCCAATTCAAGCTTTAAATTATAATTCGTTGTAATTTTGTCCTTGATAATACTTAATATCTTCATCCATTGTAAGGTAGCAGAGGCATCCTCCTCTACTTTCCTCACATTCAGATCTATGATCTACTTTAATTTTGGCACATGGTATAACATATTAAAGTTCATTTCTTTTTACAGTGGACATTTAGTAGCACCAATGCCATTTATTAAAATAGCCTTCCTTTTCCCATGGAACAACATTAGTGTCTGTCAAAAAAAATTATTCTGCAGTAGATTAGCAACTATAGGCCCAAATGAGAGAGACACACAAATTCAAGAAGGGAGAGGTGTCGGGAGCCAAATGACGCCAGATGGCCGCCCATCCCCACTGTCTGGAGTATGCTAACCTTTATCAGATAAGGAGCTGCTTTTCCCTTATCAGACAAGGAGCTGTTCTTCCCAGAGAAGCCATAAAATGTTTCAGACACATCGTTTACATTCCCAGCAGGAGATTGATGCAAGCTCTAACTCCTGCATTCCTCTGCCCCCCACCTCTTGTCTTCTCTGAATGCTATAAAAACTGATCTGTTACCCCCATTAAATGAGGCCTTGACAAGAAATCTGCCTGGCCTCCTTCTCTTTCTCGCCCATTCTCTTTACAGGCTGGGTCCCCCTCGCCCCCCGAATAACCGTGTCCCGCAGGACGGGACAGAGAGGAAAAGCAGGCTCTGTAAGTTCCCACCTTTGGGGTACAATGTAGAGGTATATGGCATATTTCCTGGGTGAAGGACTCAACTACAGCTAAGACTTTGAACTTTACCTTATAAACACAAATAATATAACCTAATTGTATGTACCCTCATGTTAACCACCCCTCAAAGAATTATTTTGCTTTTACACCAAAATATAAAGTACTTTGTTAAGCAGTCATTATGCAGTTTAGCACAAAATGTCTTTCACAGAGACCAGGGAGAATCTGAGGTCAACTAAGAGATGTGAGCAAGTTGGACATCACATTGGTTTTTGCAATCAAAAGCAGCCTCATGGATCTCTCCTTTTATTTTTTCCTCTCCACTTCTTATTCACCCTCACTACAAGGAACGATCAACAACTATTTTAGTTATATAGATTCTACAATCAAAGCACTTATTTTCAGTTACATCTGATTACCTCGTTTGTAAATGGCCTTGACCTGAAAATCTCTTCAACTTCTTCCTAGAATGATTTGAGCCTTCAATTGCAAAAGTCTGGAAAAGTTTTAATGTGGGAAATGGAAGACAACTCTTTCCCCTGGGTTGGCCTTCGGGGTGACCTTGGGACTGTAACTTATCAGTCTTTGTTCTCAATGTACTCATCCATCACATGATAGTGTTAGACGGTTGATCTAAAAAACTCTTCAGCCCCAACACTCTAGGATTCAGTGAGGGAACTGGAGTGAGTTTAACCTTGATTCACCGCCTGTGCTTCATCATCCATTAGTGTATTTGACAGGAGGGAAAAGAGTGACAGGCTTTTCCCCCACTCCTTTTATTCAACAACCCAATCCAATTAACTCCAATTAAAATTTGTTATTTTAATTAGTTTGTCTGATGAGTTTTTTAAAAAAAACTCATAAATGTAAATCTTTGCCCTTCCTTTTTTAGACTTGGCAGCTGTCATGCTTTTTTTAATCTCGGCTCCTCTCACCCTTTCGTGCCACCTGAGTCATTGTTCTCTCCTCCTGGTTATTGATTACATCTTTTTTCTTTTCCTCCTGATAGTAATACCTTTTTTAAACAGAATTTTAGAAGGACAGTCATGAAGATTTTAAATTACCTGGAAACCATTTCATTCATGGGACTATTAAGTAGTGTTAAAAGGCTTCTAGCTCAGTTGAAATATGTCCACATCTAAGACACGTGGTTTAACATTTCTCAGACAATGTATCATACATCACCTTCTCACGACCTAGTGAAGCTGACACCTCCATCCTGTTGTGTGGGGGTATTAGGAAACCTCCCACACACAAATGCACATGTTCATGGATGCTTTGTTCTATAAATATTGTTTAGTTATTTTCATTCTATTGTATTTTTGAGCATCAAATTCAGTTTGGTAAGTTCCATAAGGACAAAGGTTTGTATCTGTTTCTTTAAACTTTAGCACTAACATTTAAAATAATTCTAGAAAATAATGGATACTTAATACTGAATGAATAAATTCATAAATTTAAAAGTAAATCAAATATTTTTAATTATAATTGATTTGAATTACTAATATAATATATATTATTTAGAATTTTGCTATTTTACTTCAAAACTCTTATCCTCTATTATCGAGGAGTTATTATAACAACATATTTTGATCACAAACTGTTTATAAACTGTTATGCTAAGAATTTTAATAACCATTCCTTCAAGGACTCCTCATATGATTTTATAAGAGAATGACTACTATTATTTTAATTTTTAAATTAAATTTAAAGAATTTTTTCAGGGTTAGAAAAAATAAATAACTTACTAAGGTATCAGAATTAGGAAGTAAAAGAATTAGAATGATAACTCAATTACAAACAACCACATAGAAAAATTGAGGCATTGAAAAAAGAAAAAATTATCTACCAGTATGACTTATTCTGCTAATTTTTCTTTCCTTGAATTTCTGGTTTTAAATGATAGACTATATGGTTTTTGCTTAAGCATCCAATGTACTCAATACTAAGATGGAATATATGTTTTAATAATTATGTTCTAATTCTTCTACCAGTTGGCACCTTGTTGTTGTAACTGGCATTTTAATGGTTGCATATGCCATTAATTAGTTACCTTTCAGAGGCCCATGAAATGAACTGTATTGGAGAATCATCCCTGCTCCTGTCAGACTAAACCATTTTCACATAAGCATCAATACAACAACAATTATATAAGGTAATATTATGCTTGTTCTTATTCTCACCTGGAGTAGTAACTAAGTACACTGAAGCTTTTCCATGATCCAGGCATTGTAGTAAGCACTTTAGATATAACATCGTATATAGAAAATTATGCTTTTATTAATAAATTATGTCTTACTAACCCTTTACTTGTTAGTGTAACTGCTATTTCTTTCTCATGGAGCAAACTTTGAAAGAAAATAAGAGGGGAGAGGGAGCGGTGAGAAGGAATCCATAGATAAAAAGGGATAGAAAAATGAAATAGCCTGACTCATTTTTTCCGAGAGACATAATAAAGAAGGTTTTGTGTTTGCTTGTTTTGTCTCACTTTGTCACCCTCAGTAGAGTGTCATGGTGTCATAGCTCCCAGCAACCTCACACTCTTGGCCTCAAGCTATTCTCTTGTCTCAGCCTCCCAAGTAGCGGGGACTACAGGTGCCTGCCACAATGCCCAGCTATTTTTTAGAGATGGAGTCTCACTCTTACTCAGGCTGGTCTCGAACTTCTGAGCTCAGGCAATCTACCCACCTCAGCCTCCCAGAGTGCAAGGATTGCAAGCATGAGATACTGTACCTGTTCTATCAAGAAGTTCTTTATTATCAAGAAATAAATTGCATAGAAGTTTATATACTGACAAGAGTTCCGCACCCTTTCATCTACTACATTCTTTTCTTCTTACATCTATCCTGCCATTATCCCGCTGTAGCCTCTTTCTTCCTATCAAACAGACTTTCACAGCTGTTTCCTAAGCCTCTTCATAATGCCTTCCAAATAACTGCCATATATGTTCCTGAAATATAGCTAGCTAATATTAAGTAATCACTACAAATTCTCTCTAGAACATCCTACTACCCACTAAACTATCCCCCAAATCCTCTTACAGTAAAGGTCAAGGTTCATGTGATTTCCTCCTTCTGTATTATCTAATGAAAATGTGTGGAGCAGCAAAGTGAGGTGGTAGAATTAGACTCTCCACCAATAGGCTCCACAAAACCTCAATTTGAACAACTATGCAAATACAAATACCTTCAAAAGAGCTAAGAAAAATCAGGTGATAGATCACAATACTTAGATCTATAACAATACTAAGAAAAGATGCATTGAAGAGTGTAGGAAAGATACTTTCACATTCTGTTTGCTAAAGACCAGACAGCAGAACAGGGAAAACGATACTGTCCAATAGGGGGAAAGAGAAAGAAAGGAGCCTGTTCAGTAAAACCCAGCACCAGGAAGACCCCCTTGCTAGACTCAGGGCCAGAGCCTAGACTGAGCCTCTAGACCTGTCCCAAGGCCAGGAAGGAAACCATGTACCCTTTGAAGTGGACTCATTCTCTACTCTGCATCACTCCTGAGTGACCACAGTGGCCTTGGTTTCTAGAAAACCCTCAGAGCAGCAAGCAGGCCTCAGCAATTGTGGGCTTATAAACTTTGGGCATGACCTAGCTCTGTGCTAGCCCTGGCAGCCACAAGATTTCTGCCAAAAAAACAATGTGTGACACAGGAATCCTGGGCTTAAAAACTGACCTGTCCAGAATGTCTGGATAGGCTTACCATAAAAGGAGCTTCAGAGAAAACCACTCTGTGAAGACTGGAGTGTGTACTTCTCCAAATGCATAGATATAACACATGGCCACAAAGATCAAAAAATGATCAGCATCACTAATTTTCAAAGTGAAATCAAAACCACAGTGAGATGCCATCGTACCCTTGTCAGAATCACCATTACTAAAAAGTCAAAAAACAATAGAAGTTGGCATAGTTGCTATGTAAAGGGAAAGCTCATATGCTGTTGGTGGGAATGCCAACTTACACAACCAGATAGAAAGCAGTACGGAGATTCTTCAAAGAACGAAATGTGGACCTACCCTTTGATCACCCTTTGATCTTTGGGTATTCACCCAAAGAAAAAGAAGTCTTCAAAAAGACATCTGCCTTTGAATGTTTATTACAGCATGATTCACAATAGCAAAAAATAAGAAATCAACCCATCAATTATTAAATGGATAAAGAAAAGGTGTTTATATATATATATATAAAATAATATATATAAAATAGTTGTCTATGTTAAATTGCATATGAATTTTATATCTACCCTGTACAAATATATATACATATACACATAGGCCATAGAATATTACTTGGCCAGAAAAAGACTGAAATAATGTCTTTTGCAGCAACATGGACAAAACTGAATACCATTATCCTAAGTGAAGTATCTCAGGAATGAAAAAAGTCACCACTGTTCTCATTACCAAGTGAGATCTAAAGGAAAGGTATATACCGTGATAAATAGCAGGAATGGATGTTGGAAACCAAGAAGGGGAAAGGTTGGGAGAGGAGTAAAGAGAGTGCAAGTATCTCTTGTGTACAACCTACCCTATTCTGGTGATGGGTACATTTGATCATCACCACAGCATGATAAAATTTATCCACGTAACAAAAAACACTTTTATGAACTCAATTTTTTTAAATAAAAAAAAATCCTTGGCTAATTAGAATAGCACTTTTTGAAATTTTTCTTTTTGAGGTGAAGATATAATACTTTATTCACTAACACAGGCCGAGGGAATGTAGGTGTGGTGTCCAAGGACCCTGGCAGGGAACACTTTTTAATAGTCAATCAAGGAGAAGAAGTAAGATTTAAGCAAATTAGTCTTGCTTTTACGTGTCATAAACTGAACTATTTACCTAGTTATACTGTTAACCTTAAAAATAATTGTCGTTTTCTAGAAAGGAGGACAAAACTGTTGCCCATTAATAGGGTACATATTTTAATTGTTCCCCTATCTGAAATATTTAATTTCCCAAAACACTTTTCACACTGCACACAAATCTTCAATTTTTCTCGGATAAGTTCTTATTCTTGGTTTCTCTTTAAATTCCTCTCCTCCAGGCGGCCTTCCCAGATATTCACTACGCCAGCAGTATGGTCAGGCACTCTCCTGTAAAATGCCATAGATTCTTGGCCATACCTCTTCATACCTTATTTATAAAAGAGCACAATAGTGTTTATTTGCCTGTATTTTCCCCAGTGCACAAAAATATTTTAAATTATACATGTATTATTTTTTATATCCCTAGACTTATGTCTTCAATGTTCTTTTCTTGAGTAAATAAATGGGCATTAAGAGTCTGCATGACACTGTACCCTGTGACTTGGCCTTCTTATGACCAGCATTACTCATTAGCAAAAGATCTGTTGACCATGGAATGTGACAACAACAAGAGGCCCCTGAGAGGACACAGCCCAGGACCTTAGTCTTTTATGTCGACAGGCTCCTGCCTTGAGCTAATGTTTCCACCCTACAAAAACCTTCATGAATACTAACATAGTGATTGTCAATCTTTTCTATCCTTGGGCACATTTTAAATTCTAGTATTTGCATTTCTCATTTGAAGATCACATTTATGCAAGGTATTGCCGCTATTTCTTCAGTCTGCTTTCAGCACTCTGTCATTACCGAGTAGAACATTTGACAATATTACTTCCTTCGCTTAACAGAGATCTTACAGGTTCCCATAAATGAGCCATTTCCATCCTATGCTACTTTCTTGCTTTACTCACAGAGAGGTACTCACCTATGCAAAATCTCATACAGAGCTCTTAGCATCTGCCATGTGTCAAAGTAATAATATATATCCTTGGTTGCTTCTAAAGCAACTTTTACACATCATTTAAATTTTAATGGCTGGCTCAATACTGAATGGTTTGCCTAACATCTGTGTGCCACAGCTGACCTGTTGCAAACCACATTGCTAAGAGAATTTTTCTCATCTGCACTCCTTTGACCACCAACTAAAAATTGTTTCACCATGGCCTGTTTGAACTTAGCTTCTCACACTTTCCTCAAACAAAACTTTTAGTAAAATAACCATAGTAGCCCTCAGAATGAGTTATCAATTCTCCATCCTCCCCCTGCTGCAAATTATTTCATAGCAGCACCGTTACTACAGATGTTTCCTATCTATGCCAGCATTATTTTATCAGCGGCTAAATATCTTTTTATATAAGCAAATAATCTTATTGAAGAAAGGTAGCACAGAAAACCAACTAGCATTCCAGAGATTTTTAAGGTGGACCTTCCGATCTTATCTTGTAGATTCTTAATTTATGTCAAGATGGGTTTCATCAGCCACATCATTCTTGGAAAAAGAGACATGAAACAGCAAGATTCAGTTTATATGATACATTATAAACAGATGTCTATCTCTTTAAATAGACCTTACCATTTGCTTCCACAATCGTGTTAAGTATCTACCCAAGGGGAAAAAAAAAATCATTTTGCAATAAGGACATTTGCACTAGAACGTTTATCACAGCTCAATTCACAATCACCAAAATGTGGAAACAACCTGAGTGCCCATCAACCCATGAATGGATAAATAAACTGTTGTATATGATACCATGGAATCTTATTCAACTCTAAAGAAAGATGGAGACTTTATATGTTTTGTATTTACCTGGAAGGATTTGGAGAACATCCTCCTAAGGAAAGTATCACAAGAATGGAAAAGCAAGTATCCAACTTACCCAATATGAAAAACTACACACCCGCGCAAAGAGAAAAACACATAAATTCAAGAAGGCAGGGAGGGGGTTTGGTTAAGTTCTCACCTAACAGATACAATGTAGGGGTATATGGCCCAGCTCCTGGGTGAAGGGCTCAACTACAACTTGGACTCCACCTAACCAATAAAAATAACGTCACCTAATTGTATGTATTCTTATATTAATCTGAAATAAAAATAAACAAGAAAGAGATGGCTAGCAATTTATATGGAATTTATGTCCTTTCACTTTATATAGCACATATTCTCTGTCATTCAATGTGTATTTTGTGTGTGAGAGAGAAGGGGAGCACATGTAGGTGTTGAGTGTTCAGCAGTTGTTCTTATTAAAAATTTCATTTTTTTTCTTACAAGAAAGACAAATCCCACAGAAACCACCCAGTGCCTTAGTCCAAAAAAATCCAGCCAGACTAACGGATTCACTGTGTTTTTTAAGCAGCAACTAACCTATACCTATGTTCTCCACCCCTCCCCTCTTACATCCCTGCTACATATTTCTGTCATGAAAACACAGTCAATTTTACAGAAGTTAAACTTAGGAGTTGTGACACGGAAGATAAAATGACAACAACTGGAAGTGGGAGGAAAGAGGGTGGACCTTTCCAGAGCACTTTTTATAACGCTCTATTCTAACACTTACCATACAGAATCCAAAGGCTAGGCCACAGTGTTTGATAAATGATCAGTGAACAAATGATACCTCATGGTTTGTGTTGAGCGTGGAAAGTTTCATAATGGCACGAGACCTTGAACTCAGTGCTGATGAATTACTAAGAATGAGATAATCCAGGTGTAGAGAGTGATCTGAAGAACACAGCAGACAGACTGACATAGGCTCAGTGTGGGGCACTCAGATTAGTTCAGCTGCAGAGGTAGGGATGGTCTTAGAATCTGCTGTCTCCAGCCAACTTAGGCACATATTTGTTTGGGGAGGGTAAGGAAGAATAATCCATGATCTTTCTTTTCTCCCATTTTCCCATCCCAATACTTTCATTGATGGATTCAAATTCAAGTCTTTTGGGCTTTTGGTGACTCTTAATTATATGGGGGGTTACAATGCAGTGTGAATAAATAAAAGAAAGACCTGGGAGGACATATCTGTCGCAACTCAGATAAATGTCTGGTTTCTTGGGAAACAAAGCTATTTCGTTCAACCAGCTTTATTCATTATTGAGGAAATGTATATAGCTGGGAAAGTGCTATCTAGATGCCTGGAAAGATGCCGGGTAATTAGTAACATTTTAGCATGGCAAAAAACATCACCACTAAAAATGTCATCTGGAATGTTACCATCTAAAGTTCAGTAATGAAAATAAAAACTAATAACTCCAGTCCCAAAGAGTCAGGGAAATAAATGTCACCAGTCTGCAGAAACATGATCTCTTCTGGCATCTATCATTTAACTTGGTTTTGCTTTAATTCTAGCTTAAAAATAAATGAAAAGCTTCTAGTCACAGTGTTGTGAGTCTATGTAGGAGGCCACTGTCTTCAGTCATATAAGAGTAACAGAGACAACAAACAGCCAAGTCGTCCTGGCAATCATCCACACACCCTGGATGGGTGTCTGAGCCCTCCGACCTGAGACTGAGTTTGGGAAGCTTTGTAAAATATTTCAGGGCATCTCCTGCTATTGTCAAGGCATTATCCTGTTCCCCAAGGAATCTGTTGGATACCTTGCGATCACCCTGAATTGTCCCCCTCTCCCATGCCTTCCATAAAGCACGCACTTCCTAGGAAAACAAATCTCTTCACGCCTTCTTCAGAAGTTGCTCTTCCATCAGTTCTTGCTCTCCATCCCCAATGCCATCACCTTGGACTTTCCATTACTCTCTCTGATCTGGGCTGTCATTATTATAGCCTCTTAGTGAGTCTCTTTACCCTTGATACCTTTTCCTAAGGGGAGTAGGGAATGTGTGTAAAGAATGTTAATTGCCTCATGGAAGAATTGCCGCTTATGTCTCTGATGTATTTCTTCATTTAGCAAGTTCAGTGTCTAGTTTCTATGCTAGGTGCTAGGGCTAAAGAGCAAATCAGAAGAAATCCCTGTTCATATAAAGCCTACAGTTCAACCTATATTTTAAAATATGAAATCTAAAATTCGCCTTTTACTCAGAAGCCTAGAAAATATGTTTATCTTTATGAGAACACAACTAAAAAGTAGAGTTGCTCTAAGCCTGCCTGACACTCTGTGTATATCAAGTAAGTCCCTTGATTATTTCTCAGCTTTGTGTATATATACCTAGGAGTCAAAATAGTGACCTCACAAAATAACTTCAGGTTATTGGAATTAATAATAACCATAGCATATTAATTACTAATGATATTTTATTCATGGGGTAAAGATAGGTCATAGAGTCATTGGTGTACGAAGGGAAGGTAGCCGTGTGTATATGATATCCATCATGTAGTAAACATTCAAAAATGACAACACAAAACACGTTGACACCCCTTTTCTTCTTATTAGGAAAGACACATCCAAAACGTTTTTTAAATAGCCCAAATCAATGGAATGCTACAATGGTTCACTAAATGAGACCCTTTAACTACACATACCTATAGTGTTCTCATATTTAAGGCTTTTGATATCATCAAAATTTACTGCAGAATTACTGACATTTTCTTTTTTAAAAAATCTAATTTTTTTCCTTCCTGATCTTGTTCGTGGTCCACAAGGGTAAAAAGGCTCCAAGGACACCGTCTTCTCCACACTCCATTTAGATCACCTTTACAGCTGATAATAAAAGAGGGAAGCTCACAGGCCAAATCCATGCGTAGACTTGTCTGAGCTTCAAATGTCACCGCTGGAAAATATTTCTTATAGGTTTCAGATATAAGGGTGAGATTTTCGGTTCTTCTACTTTTCTGTTATAAAGGCCAGTGAGTTCATTACACAGACTTCTCTTGACCTTATCAGATTTTGCTTCTGGCAAGTTGCCCACCCTGAGGAAGGTTCACAGTCATGCCTGCTAGTCCATGCTCCATGTTCATCTGAGGTTTCCTAATCACTTGACCGCCAACCCCTGTCCTTTGAAGTGCTAAACTTGACTCATGTCCTCTAGCACAGACCTGTTCTTCACCAACAGTAAGGGGGGGGGGGCATTCCAAGTATAAACATGTGGTGCAGCCTGTGTTCACGGCAGCTGCAGTCCCCTAATCCCATTCCCAAACAGTCACGTTGTTTGGCAGATGGCATTCAACAGGTGTTCATCGTGTCTCATAAGGTCTGGACTGCCAGTGGAAACCTAGCTAGAGAAGACCTAACACTTGTGTTGATCTGCAGGCATCTGTCGTGACCTGGCAAGCATGGCTATGGGCAAGAATCCAGATACAGACCAAGAGGGCGTTTTTCCATTTCAGCAGATGGACATGCAGAGAAGTAGCCAAGAGCCTCTGTAATGAGCACTATGGATGCGGCTGGAGGACAGAACGTGCAGCCAATAACATTCAATTTATCTGTTGCTTAGAAACCTCAGGTTCAGGAACGAGGTCCTTCCTAATTATGTCTTGAGCCGGAAACATTCCCATCATAAGATCCAGGATCTGTGACTGCCATGAATAAGTGCTGGGCAGCAGGGGGCCAGCTGAAGCTGCCCAAAATGCCAGCAATGAAATTTGCATTTGGGATGAGAAGTGCCTCTCCTAGAGCAAATGAAGTTGTGTTTTCAGAACTGAGAGGTAAGGAACAAAGATGGATCATTGCACGGCTGTGTTCTTCTGCCCCGCTTTCACTCTGAGTGAACAGGAAAATCAGCAAATAAATCATTCCTGTCTTGGCAAGACAGAGTGGGCATTACTGAACCAGGGCTAGAAAGAATAGAAAAGCAAAAACTGGACTCCAGATCAATACATTAAAGAACCAGCAGGATTAGAGCAGAGGGTCCATGCTTAGGGCTTGGGCTCAGACGTCAGATTTGAATTCCAAATACATCACTCCACTTACTAGCTTTGTAACTATAGTCAAATTACTAAACTCTCTGAGTCTGATCTTTCTGGTCTAGAAGACGAAGATAATGGCACAATAACTTATAAGGCAGTTATATGGATTACATGAGTTATATGGATTACAGAAAGATAGCTTCTGTTACATAGTAAACATCACATAAATATTAGCTCTCATTATCACATATGAAGGTTAGGCTGTCTCAGGCAAGCAGGAGCTGAATTGTGTTTGAACTCCATTAAAAATATATCTTTTGTACCAAGCTAGTTAATTTTTATTGCCTCAGCCCCTTGTAAGTTACTGTACTAAATTTCCTTCATTGGACTGCTATTATTAGGTAGTAACTGTTATTGTATAGCACAAACCATCCAGACATACAACCAGCCCCTGCAAACAAAAACAAATAAAAAGGGAACAAGATCATTTAAGAATTAGTCCTCAGTCCATTGCTTGTCTTATTAAATATTTTAGTGTCTAATACATCTATCTCTATGACTTTAGCTACTTCTTATCCAACAACCTGAAGGCCACATCACTCCTCACAGGCTAGATCTGTTTATCCTGATATACTACTCATCAGTTTTTGAATGTCCCACAAGTTTTCAACTGTGTATACATCACAGAAGTGTTTATTTCCACTCCCAAACAAATGCAAAACCAATGCTGTTTCTTCTATCTCCCTTAGTTATTCATAGTTTTTCATAGGTCTTAGGTTGTTCCCTTACTCTTAAAAGTGCTCCTATTTGGTTGATTATATGATTGCCCTGTGCATATCTATCTCAGTGAACCAGCCACCCACTTGCTCAAGTCATTATTTCTAGAATTTCCTCCATCTATAATCTGTCAGCAAACCTGGCTAATTACACCTCCTAATGATACCTCATATTTACCCCACCCTTTCCATCTACATTGCTACTACCTTTGTGTAATCCTTCATCCCCCTTTTCGATTGATGTAAGTTTCCTAAATGATATTTCTACATTCTCTTTTCCCTCAAAATATCATATTTGAGATCATCATATCAGGTTCTTTTTTCAAAAATCAAATCTGACTATGTTATTTCCCAAATAAAAACTCTGGGAGACATTCTTGACATTTTTTGATCTGACATTCTGCATTCATTCTATTTATACATACCACTGACTCTACCTTGAAGTTTATACCGAACCTTACAATATCTCACAATCCAGTACAACCACCACAACTCAGTTTCTTGAGTTATTATTTTGTCACGCCTAAAGAACTTTGTTTAAAATTTTTTGAGTAAAGGTGTGCTGGTAAGAAATTCTCTCAGCTTTTGTTTGTCTGAAAAAGTCTATTTCACCGATACTTTTAAAAGATTATTTTGCAGGGTATAGAATTCTAGGTTTACAGTTTTTTTCATAATTAAAAATTCTGCTTTACATTATCTCTGTAAAGCTATTTACAGTAGCTCTGGCATATAAATAAAAAAGTACAAACTTCTTCCCTGAAAAACATAATTTAGCTGTAAATGCATGACTTCCAAAGGCATATCCCCAGAACCATCCTCTTTCTTGAGGTCAAAATTTCTAAATTTTGGCTCAGAATATTAATGTATAAATCTGTCTTTTGTCCACCCTTCCTTCCTCATACCAGTCATTGGAAACTCATTTTGCCCATGGCTTTTCCCAAAATGTTTGGGAGATATTCTTGGCACTTTTTGGTCTCACATTCTGTTCATTCTATTAACACACACCACTGACTCTATCTTAAAGTTTATCCTCAACCTTACAATATCTCACAATCCAGTACAACTACGACAACCCAAGAAACTGTGCTTCCTCTCCTAGACTATTGAAAGAGGCTTTTAAAAAATTAACTTAGTACTTTAAATGAATCCATTTTATCTTCTTTATTGGCTTTCATTCATACCTTTTTATGTTTTCTTTTCAGTTGTTACTCTAGACTTGTCAATACATTTCTTTGACTTATCTTCAAATATTATGACACTTCATTACAATATGAAATCCCTTCTACAATATACTTCCAATTCTTCCCTCATTTCCTTTGTGGTATTAATCATCCACTTCATGTTTTCATAGTTATAAAAATCATGTTATTTTTGTTTTAAATAGGTAACAATTTTTAAAGAGATTAAAATGAGAAAAATGATTTTATTTTTCCTCACACATTGACTACTTTTTGTGCTCCTCATTCCTTTCTGTAGATTCAAATATTCACCTGGTATTATTTTGTCATACCTAAAGAACTTTGTTGAAAAATGTTTATTATTAAGTCATATACACATATATCATGAATACATTGATGCATATGTGGGGTAATGTTGCTGTTTATATAATTTGACATGCTTACATCAAAATAATATAGCTTTCACCTCATTTACTTGATTATTGTGTTACATTTATGTTCTACACTTGATAGCTTTGACTTGTACCCTTGCAATATGCTCCATAGGTGTGGTCCCTCTGTTTACCCTCCCTCTATCAAACCTCCCCTCTCCCTTCCCCTCCCACTCCATTTCTCTCCTTCATCCTGGGCTATAGTTGATTTCTAACTTTCATAAGAAAGTGTGAGTAAATATAAGTTGATTTCATTGTGCTGGTAGAAATTCTCTCTGCTTTTGTTTATCTGAAAAAGTCTATTTCACTGATAATTTTAAAAGATTATTTTGCAAGGTATAGAATTCTAGGTTTATAGTTTTTTTTCAGTAACTAAAAATACTGCTTTACATTATCTTCCAGATGTGACTCGTTGCTCTTTTACATGAACTGGGTTATTTTTCTGTAGATCCTTTTAAGTTTTCTTCTTATCATTGGTTTTTCAACAACATGATACTGGTGACTTAGTGTAATTTTACTTATGTATAATTGACATGGGCTTTGTGGATTTATAGGTTTATGTTTTTATTATAATAATCGGAAAATTTTCAGCTATTATTTATTCAAATATTTTTTCTCCCCTATCTTTTTTATGCATTTTAATGATATTTATGTTAAATAATTTGATACTATCTTATAAGTCACTGATGTTTTCTTCTTCTCAGTATTTCCACTGCTATATTTCTACTGCTGTGTCCTCACTTTCTCTGATCTCTTTCACAATGTAAAACCTGCAGATAATTCTACCCAGTGAATTTTTATTTCAGATGTCATATTTTAATCCCTGGAAGTTCAATTTGAGTCTAATATATATTTTTCATTTCTCTCCTTATCATGATCAGGTTTTTCTCTACCTTTTTGAACTTTGGAAGCATATTTATAATAGCTCTTTTAATGTACTGGTTTGCTAATTTTATCTTCTCTTTCATTTCTGGGTCTGTTTCTATTGGTTAGCTTTTATCTAAGTTATGGGATTTATTTCCTGCTTCTTTGTGAGTCTGCTACACATCATACCTATCACACGTGCTGGAATTTCTTGTGTGATTTCAAGTAGCATTGACATGTAGTTCTAGCACAGTGGTGAGTAACTTGAAATTCGTTTAATTCTTAGCGGTTTGCTTTTAAGCTTTGTCAGTGCAGGTCTAGAGAAGTCTATGAAGCATATTCCTGTTATAAAAATCTGCTATAAAAGTCTGCTTTTGAAGACTTTAATGCCCATATATCATGGGATCATTCTACTCTGATCGGTGGTTACACAAAGTATTTCAAGCCCTGTTTGACTGCGTGAAATTGTTCAGCCTGTTTCCTCCCACTGGTCCTTTCTCTAGCCTTGTATTGTACTCCATATACAGATCAATATTCCTACTGAACACTAAATGGATCTCTGCAAATCTTTAGATTTTACTATCTTTCTAGGCAGCTGTCTCTTCTCTTCTAACCTACAAGTAAATCCTGAACAACTTTATCTCTCTAAAATTCATTCTCAATATTCTTAAGTTATTGAGACTACTAGGTGTGCTCCTTGGCTTATCTTGTGACTATTATCTGGCTTAAAAATTGCCTTTAGGCAGAATAATGGTGTGTTAAACCTCACCCTATTTTCTTTTTTTCTATGAGGGACCACCATCCTATGGTGCCTATTGTCCAAAGTCTGCAAACGGATACTATATGTATTTGATTCAGTTATCTAGTTTTTAAAAGCAGTGTCACAAAACTTACCTCTACTGTTTAATCATGCTGGAAGCTAAAAAACCAATGTGATTATTTCAAAATGCATATTAAACTTTCTCACTATTCTACCCAAAACACTCAGTAATTTCTGACTCATCGTGAAATTGTACAAGATGTTTGCCCAAGAAGGGTTCTGCAAATAAATAAATTTGATGAAGGCTTCTTATGGGGTCTTGCTCTTAGTAATTTGCAATATCCATTATTGTAACAAGGCTGTGATAAGGTCTACTATTAAAAGTCCAATGTCAGCTCAGCACCCATAGCTCAATGAGTAGGGCACTGGCAATATACACCAAAGCTAGCAGGTTCGAGCCCAGCCCAGGCCTGCTAAACAACAATGACAACTGCAACCAAAAAACAGCTAGGCATTGTGGTGGGTGCCTGTAATCCCTGCTACTTGGAAGGCTGAGGCAAGAAAATTGCTTAAGCCGAAGAGTTTGATGTTGTTGTGAGCTATGACGCCACAGCACTCTACCCAGGGTGACATAGTGAGACTCTATCTCTAAAAAACAAAACAAACAAACAAAAAAAGTCCAATGTCTTCTAAACTTATAACCTTTAAGAAAAAATTAGAAATCCTCCTAATATACTTATACCCCTTAAAATACTATATTTAGGATGTCTTTAGCATTTAGGTGAAAGGTCAAGCATGGACATGGACAATATTCTTTGGGGAAACTGTGAGGAGTGAAATGGTATAATCGACTTTAAAATATTTTCCTACATTTTTATTTCCATTAAACTGAAAATGAAATGTGAGCCAGATATTTTTAACTGGCAAGCACTAACTAAAGAAGGTGGGAGAAGCATTTTGGAAATACAGAAAAAAAAAAAAAATCCTGGCATAGAGAAGGGACTAACTCTTTCCTAAGGGAATTTATGCTACATTTAACTTAAGGAAAACAAAAAAGAAGAAAAAAGTTGCTACCTCCCGATCCAGGAGGCAGTGTCTCAATGCATATAAGAAGTCAGACTCTAAGTGTATGACCTTTAAACAAGTCTCTTAAAATCTTTAAGGATTAATTACCTCATCTGTCAAATGGGAATAAAAGTCATTCCTGAGATGTAGAGGGATAGCCAGAATAAATGAGATAATGGGTATAAAGCCCTTTGCAGTGATTTCATCATATAGTAAATGTTCATTAACTATTAGGTCATTATTTAAAAAAAAAATAAAAAGCATACAATAAAGGCAAATCCATGGCTTAAGGGTGAAAACATTAAAAAAAAAACAAGTTTTAGTAGCCAAATAGTCATATATATAAACACAGAATTTAAAGGAAAGAAAACAATCAGCTGTATCGAGACTACAGAGACAGAGCTGAAGTCCTGGGTCATTTCATGTGTTACTCTAGAGCTTGTAAAGAAGTCGCCTCATTTCTGCAGATCTCAGTTCTGCTAAATGTTGGACTACAAATACTGCCCTGGCTGGGCTGTTGAAAAGATCCAAGGACATAGCACAGGTGCAAAGTCTTTGAGAAGGGACACACATCGCCTAAGTCATGCTGGATGGTGATGTTATTAATATACACCTTATAGCCCCAGTAAAAAGAGCAGCAATGTCTACTCGAGAGTCTATGAGAACAACTATCACCAAATTTATTTCAAATAAATAGAAAAGTGATGCCAAAAGAGTTCTGGCAGTTAGACAAGAACCCCCAGAGATGTGGTGGGGAAAGATGGGACTAGAATTTAAGATTTGGGGTCTCATGTCCAGTTTTCTCTTCCTGAACGGTTATGGTCCTTTCTAAATCTGGATCAATGATAGCGCTTTATATTCTGGTCACGAGAAAACCCCTCTCTGTGGCTGTTTGCTGCTTTGCTGCTGGCTGAAAAGTCCAAAACTACACTGTACCAAGACCACATATCTCCCTTGAGGTCAATGATATTGACATTTTCTGCCTGATTTGGAGATGTTTTATCCCCAAGCTACAGTAAATCTGACTTAGTCTCATCCTCTGGATCACTGATAATTCTGACATTGGCAGAAGCATCTATCATGCCAGAGAAACAAAAGAAGGAAGAGAGTCTAGATTCTGAGATCCTAATGTGATGTAGGATGAAAAGGTCTACAGTTGGGCTTCTTTTTTTTTTTCACCTAGAATGAAGCTGCCACCAAAGAAACTTAGAAATGATTTTTAAACACAGTGGATAAAATCCCAAAGAGATACTTGTCACCACGTAACCTGGCTTACTAAACAGCCTGTGAACCAAGTGTGCAAACTTAGTCACAAAAGCCCTTTTGTTTATGGGGACATAGGGTGAAGGATAAAAATAACAAAATAAGTCTTAATTAGAAAAGTCATAGATTTCATTCAGACAAGGAGAGAATCTGCTTAGGAGACGTGTACATGGCCATTGCATTTTCTCACAAGATGCTTTGAGTATTATAAATCTCCAAATATTACCACACAGACCATCATAAATTTGACCATTGCCTCAAATTCAGATTTGAAAAGAAGCAAAAAGTACCAGGGTCTACCCTCCCCTACCCCACTTGTAGCAGAGATACTATGTCTGTTTGCATTGTTTTTTTCTCCCCCCACCCCGGTCTGGATTTGGGGGGGGGAGTGGGGTTAAGGTAGGCTTTCTCCATTCTTCTGATAACTGCACACTACTTTTTCTATAAGAAATCAATTTTCCTACAATCCATGCTTTCCTAATGGAGCTGTAAACAGTAGTGACCCCTCCGTCCATGATAGCTTATGAGTATGTGATTCAGGACAGCCAATTAGAGCACTGCATGTACCTCATTATGGTGACAGGACTAAGAATGGATACATGACTTAAAGTCAAAGCTTTTAATATTTGATATGTGGTCAACAAAAGGCAGGGGGAAGGATTTCTTCTTTTGAAGCATAAGAAGTAGGGATAAAAACGCGGTCATCTTCCCCACCATAGGCAGTCTGTCTGAGAATAGAATCTAGAGGGCAGAAGGAAGAAGCGTGGAGATGGAGACACAAGGGACAGAAAAACAAAAATTAAAACTCCAGTGTCATCGTTTGTATCATTGAATCTTGATGTGTAGAATCAAGCCGCAGCCCAGCTTCCAGATATGTAAGGCAATACATACTCCTTCCTGCTTTACGAGTTTAAATTTGGGTTTTATGAATTTCTGCTAATTCAGTGTATTTTGAAGTCTGTACACTCATAACTTCTCAGATCACGTTTGACCAGTGTGAAACACAAACCGATTTGCTTTTGAATACAGGATAGGATTTAAACACAATGATCTAAGCATTTGTGACAGAGGCCATCTTTAAACTCTGATTTGAGTCACTCACGAAAGTTAAATGATGTTTAAAGTAACTTTGAAAACCCAGACTCGGGAGACATACCAGAGATACGGAATGAAGTATTGACCCTCACGTTGCTTAAGGAATGATTATCTTCCTTTCTCACCCCTTGTAACCAGCTTGGATTAAATTTCATAAAACGTTACTTCACTAATTGCATTTTTATCTAAGTGATATCATGTCAAAATTACTTTGCTGTAGGATTAAGGCAGAGGAATATTTTGCATTATTAATCAATGTCTTTTCCTAGATACTTCCCCCTACCTCTTCTCTCAGTTAGAGCATCCGGCCCCTTGTGTTTACTATTCCAGGGATGAGATGACATAGCAGAGCACCTAATGCAGTCTGTAGCTTCTGAGCTATAAAGGAATACATAGAAGAAAGGCAGAGGGACCAGAGAGAGCTAAGGAGTGAGTGCGATTCCTGACATGGGACCCTCAGAAACACTAAAGTAGAAGCGACCATGAGGTACGTGTCTGATACAGCCCCTCTCCCCACCTGACCCCTAGGTTCCCATAGCTCCAGAGTAGGCAGGGAGAGCAGCCAATGGCTTGTCACCCTCCCAGGAGAGTCTGTGCCTCAGCAGAGAGAGCCAGGCCAGGAACAAAGGGAAACACAGCAGCCACCTGCAGGAATTGGGGACCAGCACAGAGGGCTGGTGTCACAGCCAATGACTGCATAGACAGAGTCCCAGTCAGGAACCAGACTTCACTCGGCCCTGCAGAGCGAGCCAGGGAAGTCAGCATTGTCTTCTCCAAGGAAAAGACATCTTTTTAAAATTCCATTATGATGACACATTTTCATTATCTTTAAGAGGAGAATAATATTTATTGAATATAAAATACACATCGGGAGACATGCTAGCTGCTTTATGTATGTCATCTCACTTAATCTGCATGGTAGCTATGTCCAGTAGGTTTTATTATTCCTGTTTTCAAATAAAGAAAGTGGTTCATAGGGGATACACCTGATCAGGGAAAAACTGTGAATTAAAGTAAAATTAAAATATCTCCAAAGACCATGCACTTCTACTTTACCATACGTCTCTTGAATTTAAACCACATTAAAAGGCCCTTGATGGCTGAGTGCCAAGTAGAAATTCATTAATCACTGTCTGGGGATCTGTTCAAGCAATGCTCACCCTTACTATTCCGTTGGCCAAGAATCCTCTGCCCTTACATATTCCTCTAGCTTGGTTTTCTCATCTTCTCATCTTAGCTAAAATATCACCTCCTGGAAAAGGCTGTGTCTACTGACTCTTTGAGACAGACATGACTCTGTCCTGACCGCTATCCATCTGTGGTGTTTTGACTTCCATTCTTGTGCCTCTTCCCTGATGTCACAGTAGCCAGACTAGCACATTTCTCTACTCAAACTTCTCAATCATCTGAGCTCACTCACAGCAGCATACCGAGACCTTAACCAGTTTGGTCTCTGAGAGTTTCTCCTATGAATTTGGTCTCTAGAATTTCTCCTTCTATTTCCCCCTAACTTGCCCTGCCCCAGTTACTGTTTCTCAAACAGATCCAGGGCCTGTGCCCCAGCAGCTCTTCCACTGGGAAGAGAATCTGCTCAGATATCCTCACCACTCTCTTGTTCACCTTCCTCAAGCCTCTGCTCATTTTCTCTGGTTGTTTAAAGGAAGGAACATACTAAATCTCCACTTTTAGATTTAATTGTTTGATTTTACTGACCTTGATGGAAACAACCTTCTAAAGGAAGAAGTAAAATTTGTTCCTCTTGCTATTTCTGAGTGGGAGGTGGAGGGGGGAATAGATTTAATCTACCACTACTGGTCAAAGATTTAAATGATCTTGGGGGTTTTATTTTGTAATCATTTTACTTTTCCTTCATTTCTATAAGCTCACAATTGTTTATGTATTTTATTGGTTTATTATTAATATGCTTTTTTACAAAATGTAGATTTTTGAGCACCTACTAAGTATACCGTGGTAGAGATACAAAAATGATCAAAACCCAGATCCTGTGCTCAAAGACCTCACGAAGTCTGGTAAGAACCATTCCCGCAAACCCTTTGGAGGGTGACTGTGACATATGTGTCAACCTGGATAGCGAACAGAGGGAGGCTCTCTAAAAGTAGGTGATGTTTTTATGGGACTAGAGCATTGCAATAGAAATACATGTGCCATAGTAAGCCATGTGCGTATTCAAGGAGATAAACAAAGCAAGTGTTTTTAAAGGAGAAAATAAGGAAGATTATATACCTGTTTAGAAATAATTATCCTTGGCCATTAAGATCAATTACAAGGGTAATGACATCAATCCTTGTTTAGACAAGCATGTGTGCCTTTGTTCTTATACTTTTTGTGTAAGGTTGGAATGACCTTTGTGCAAGGTTGTGGTTGTTGCAGTCTTTTGTGATAGCTTTGGTTGCCAGGCATAAAGCATGAGAACTGGTTCTTCACATCCTTCTTTGGCTCTATTTGTCTGAATTGTTTATTTGTTTGTTTGTTTTTTAATATCAGTGACTGAATTTTGACTCTGACAGCTTTCACATTTCCCTCTTCTGATCAAGATCTTATTTTGAAAGTTTCACTAATCAATCTTCCTGTAGTTTTGATGTTTCTTGGTGCCAGGATGAACATATTACAGTTTCTGGTACTGTCCCATACACAGGAGATGGATTAGCACCTAGGAATCAGTGACAAAAACCCTTTTAGCCACATTTGAGCAACAAGGGAGGTTTGAAAGTAGTGGATCTCAGGCAAATTCAAATTCTACATGCAGCACAATATTAACTTCAATTGTGTCTATTCTATAGTTGTTATCACCTCAAGGGTCTGGGTCAGTATTATTTTGTTAAGAGTTGTACTTCTGGCTCGGCGCCTGTGGATCAAGTGGCTAAAGTGCCAGCCACATACACCTAAGGTGGTGGGTTTGAATCCAGCCTGGGCCCACCAAACAACAATGATGGCTGCAACCAAAAAAAAAAAAAAAAAAAAATAGCCAGGCATTGTGGCGGGCGTCTGTGGTCCCAGCTTGGGAGGCTGAGGTAGGAGACTAGCTTAAGCCCAGGAGTTGGAGGTTGCTGTGAGCTGTGATGCTACAGCACTCCACCCAGGAGAACAGCCTGAGGCTCTATCTCAAAAAAAAAAAAAAGAGTTGTACTTTTGTTAATATTTAACAAGTAACTGCACAATTTATAAAGGAAAAAGACAACGTAAAACCAATAGTAATATGATAATCCAAATTTGCATAATGGTTTTGAGCCATAAAACTAAGCTAATTGACTACAAATTAAATAAATCAAATGACCATAGGAAAATGAAGTAAGACCTGTTTAAACCACAGTCCTATTTTTTTGTTGCATTTTGCTCTGTTTCATTAGTGTGTGTGTGTCTCAACCTTTCCAGATGAATTTATCCAGGTACAGCATTTAATATTAGCAATTGCACAGACATCTCTTATTCAACAAATGGATACTAAAGTATTTTTTAGGTGAAGTTCCCAGCAAAAGCTACTGAGTATGTAATTTTAATTATGTCATTATCCTGCTAAGTGAAAAAGGTAGCATTAAGGAGGGTATGAGTCTCATTATATAAATAAGGTCTTATTCCAAGGTCTTGGGAAAAACTATCTACAGCATGAAAATAACAACTTCTGGTTTTCAGTTTGAGCGTCTTATGACACCAGGCAATTTAGTGAACTTTTGATGTGGCCCATACATGAGGCACAAGACTTATTTCTTGAAATGCATATAGTTTCAGCTAGAAACACAGCAATTTTTGTTCTTATTGGGAGAATTTTAGGCAAATACCAGAGGAAAACAGAATGATTCAGGATCTAGTCCAGTCTACAGGTACATAACAAGAATTTGAAAATAATACATAAGGCTACAATCTAATAACAAGTCTATTATAGTTTTTTTTTTTTTTCAGAAACATTATCAGGTAAGAACCTCAGATTTTAAAACCTCTTGTGGCTAGGGAGCCAAACTCAGGAAGACCTTATATTTTAGCCTCCTTAAGGCTTTCAGAGATGTTAAGAAGTGACAATTTTTATTAATTCACTGTAAGGTTGGGAAAACTTGAAGCCAGGCATTTTATGCATATTCTCAAATAGGATATTTCATTCAAAACCCAGTAATGAAAACAATGTTTTCAATTATATCCTGCTATAAAGAGAGAGCTGTTCTTTGTTGAATTTATGCAAATAACCATATTTTCATTAAAAATAAGAACATTCATAGTTTTTGACTTCTGGAAGAATCAAGTAGGGAGAAGAAACAAATGCTTTCACTTCTATTTATAGAAGTATACCTTACCAACATTTTCTTAAATCTGAAGAACAATATTTCAGTAGATAACAACAATGTTTTAAATAAAAGTCTTAACATATTAGCTTTGTCAGTTACTGAATTAATATTTTTTTGCTTAATCTTAATTAGCATTTCATGAACCTTTCAGGTTTTTATTAGAGTTCTGGAAATTTTTATTTAGTTCATTGATCTTAAAGTTATAAGAAATTTGTGCTCAAGGGTATTTGTTAGACTTTTGCATAAAAAGCAATTTTGAACTATAGCTAATTATAAATGCCCTTAGAAAAAAATTAAAAATCATAACCATGGATAAAAGAAACTTTAAATAGTAATGGTTAACAAAACTCATAAAAATTCACAATTGACAAGGACATTCAATTATTGTTGTTTTGCAAACAACCCATTAAAAAAATGGGCAAAAACACGAAGTTTTTCAAAAGGCAAACAGACATGAAGAAATGTCCAATGTCACCAATCATCAGGGAAATGCCAATTAAAGCTACAATGAATTACCTTACCCCTGTGAATATTGCTTTTATTAAAAAGTCCCCAAACAATAATGCTGGTGTGGATTCAGAGAGAAAGGAATGCTTATACACTACTACTGGGACCACAAATTAGTACAACCTCTATGGAAAAAAGCATGAAGCTTCCTCAATGAACTCAAAGTTGATCTACCATTTGATCCACTAATCTCTCTACTGTCTATCTACCCAGAAAGAAAGTCATATTATCAAAATGACTTCAACACTTGAATGCTTACTACAGCACAATTCACAACTGCAAAGCTTTGGAATCAATCCAAGTGTCCATCAATTCCCAAGTGAATTAACAAAATATGGCATATGTATGCCATGGAGTACTACTCAGCCATGAAAATGGATGAATACATGCATTTTCTGTCATTTGGATGGAACTTTAGACTGTTATCCTAAGTGTAGTATCTCCTAAATGGAAAAGCAAGCACTCCATTTACTCTGTCATATATAGGGCAACGTTCATGAAAAAATTAAATAGTGAGCTAATTTAAACTGCACACAAACTTTATGTTCACCCAACTACCTGATGGGCTCACAAGTGCCCAGAGGAAAATAAAGGGAAATGAGGCAAGGGAAAGAGAAGGGAAGGAGAAGGGCCTAACAAGTACAATCAACATTTGCGTGATGGGCACATTTATAGCCCTGACTCAAGTACTACAAATGCCTATCCATGTAAAAACAACATTTATACTCCTTTAATGTTTCCAATAAAATATACAAGATCATTTCAAATAAATACTTATAATTTCCTTTAAAGTATAGCCAACTCAATTACATGCAATATTCATTTCATAAATTTCCCCTTTCAAACGTTACCATGACTTACTCTGATCCACGTTTTGAGACAATCTTTAAATAACCCCAAATTAGACAACCTTTTTTCTCTAACAACACATTTTTTCCCTTCTTATAATTTTTCTTATTAAAAACTCATGTTATTTTAGACGAACACATTCATATACAGAATCATTATGCATATTATTTAGATTTTTAGTAAGCCTACATTTTAGCTTAAGGGAAGGAAGAAAATCTGAACCATTTTATAATTTTTGTAAACATGCTTCCTCATAACATACTTTTTATAATATGTATTAATAGTCTGAAATATATTGAGCATTTTTATAAAATTTAAGAAGCCAGAAACAAATATATTTATCTTCAGAATTTTTTTTTTAGTTTTTTTTGTTATTTGAAAATGACTCAGATATTTAATCAATACTATTATTTAATTTATCATAACTTAAAGACTGTAAATTACATGAAAAGTTGATTTAGAGATATTTATTTCATTTACATTTAATTAATTTAATTTTCAATGATTTCCTAAACTACATATGAAAACTAATACGTATCATAAAACTATATATGAAAACTTATCATAAAACTAAATATATCATATATATTTAGTCATCCTTTTGAGTTATAGCCTAGTTAACCATTTTTATAGCTTATAAATATCAGGTGCTCACCTAAGTAAGAAACTAGATACAATTTTCTTTTAAATTAAACCAACAGTATTAAATTAGTCTTGCTTATCAAAAAATTATATAAGGCAAAATCATTATGCTTTAGCCTAACCTTTGGGTCAAATCCTGATACCTTAAAAGAGAGACAAATATGAAACTCTTACCAGTTAACCCGGGGAAAAATGTGTGTTGACAATTCTGAAGACATTTCTATTTTTGTTTTATCCGTAATTTTAAAAATCAGGTTTTTTACTAAAGATTTACTTTGGTCAAGCAAACCGAAAGGCACTCGATTTGATTACTTTATGTTGTGTATTGTATATGAACGCTCATTTATCTAAGCCAATCTAAGTCCTAAGGGATTTCTGGCTATGTCAAATTTTACCCCATAGATACAACATACAATGTAAGACATATGTCTATATGAGTATATAAACACACCTAAACACATACATACACACACAAAGATCCTACGGATTTCATTTTAGAATTTCAGTAGATAGTAATACAAACTTACCAATTTATGAAAGACAGTTGGATTCAAATTTTATTTCTGTTCAAAATTAGGACCTGCTCATGTGGCAAAGGTTTATTCACTCTGATACATAATCTAATGAAAGCTGTGGATCAAAATTATATGTAAATAGTTTTTGTGGCAGTTTGATTTTAAAGAAAACCTCTTTCACCTTTTTTACTCTTGTTATTAGATTCAAATGGTTTTAGGTTTAAGTTTTCAATTGTTAACAATTTAGATAGGACTGGCTGAATTATACAAGAAAAATGAAATCTCCACATAGCCTTGAACTAGTAATAAAGCTATCTTTTGTTTGCCAGTCTAGCTTGTTTGATTAGCAAATGAAGGCAGAGAAGAATGTTATCACTTTTTTGTTTGTTTTTGTTGGGGTTTGGCTATTTTCTTTTTTTTTGGCAAGAAAAAGCAAAAATTTTATGTCAGATAGAGATATCATATATATTATTCTGAGCTCAAGATGTTGACATGTTTGATCTGAAAGCCTAACATCTATAAACATTTATCTATTTTTTTTTTAGATTATTAAGTTCTCAATTAAGTTCTCTACCATCCATCGTAAGCAATTATTGGTCAGGCAAGCCTAAATACATTTCCTGAAGCTGTCTAGATTGGTGGTTACTATGCAGCCACTGGAATTTGTAAAGCCATTAATTCAAAAGTCTTTCAAGACCTCTCTTTTTAAACTATTAATTGGAATTGTATAAGCAGTGAGATTTATCTTAAAACAAATAGAAATGTCAACAAATTTAAAGTAAAGAAAAAAATAGATTTAAAACTCAGAAGGCTTCAATGTGAATGTATAGTACATACACTATACATGTGAATGCTATAGTTTTGGGGCTTTTAAAGAAAGTTTAAATAGTGACTATTGAGCTCTGAAATTTTCTTGAAGATTTGCACATCACTTTAAAAATGTGAGCTAGAACAGGTCATAACATTTAGCCAGTTAGAATCCCAGAAAACCCAGAATGCCTTAATGCTTGAGAATTTTATTTTGTTATTTGTCTCTTAAGACCAAAGAAAATGGCAATAATTCTGCCAGAAATTTTCAGAAAGTTAGACTGTGTTTTAGATGATGGTAACTGACCTGACAGAGTGGTTTTAAATTATCCATCCTGGACCCACCATTTAGGAAATTTGTTTTTGTACTTAGAATATCTTTTTTTTTTTTAAGAAACAGAATCTCACTTTGTCATCCTCAGTAGAGTGCTGTGCCATCACAGCTCACAGCAACCTCCAGCTCTTGGGCTTAGGTGATTCTCTTGCTTCAGCCTCCAGAGTAGCTGGCACCACAGGCGCCTGCCACAATGCCCAGCTATTTTTTTGTTGCAGTTTGACTGGGGCCAGGTTCGACCTGCCACCCTCATTATATGGGGCTGGTGCCCTACTGACTGAGCTACAGGTGCCACTCAGTATTTGGAAGACGTTTATAAACAACTATGGGAAAATGGTTAAACCAAATAAAAAAGGAAAAGTGTTCACAAAATTTAAACCTAGGTGTGCAAGTGATATAAAATATTAAACTAGGCATGTGGATCAAACAAAAATGAGTTCATCAGAAAGGCGTGCCTCACAGAATGTAAAGTGTAGAAAGTCAGAGTAGTTAATCCAGAAAGACATTTCTTTATGCCAGAAAGTACTTAGAGAAAAGACAAAAGCATCTTATACCATCCCAACAAGCATGGATGGTGTTTTATTAAAGTGACCTTATCCAAAACAGATTCCAAATAAAGTCAATGACTTTTACTAAAGAGCCAGACTCAGAGAGAAGACTCACCAGGGCAGAAAAGGTGGGCTATGGGCCTGGGGAGCTCAAAGGGTTCAAGTGAGTTCTGAGCTTTGGTTTCAGGAACTGTCAATTTCTTCGGTTTGTGCTATCTTTCAGGCCCCATTTACAAGCCAAGAAAAGTGCCCTAAAAAGAATGACGTTTACTTGGAAATAAAGCATTGCCTTGAGAATACTGGAGCTATAATGACATATGTGTATATTCCGGTAGGTAAGGCAAGACAAATATTTTTCAAAGATAAAAATGTGGAGGATTGTAGAATTTGAAATACTCATCCTTGGCTACAAAGATCAATAACAGGTTTAAGCAATTGCTGGACAGATGTCCTTACAAATTTTTTTTTTTTTTTGTATAAGATTATATAAGGTCTTTATAAGTACAAGGCTGTGGCTTTTCATGCAGTCTTTTATGATAGTTTTTGCATCAGGCATATAAGCATACGCACTCTCTCTTCATAGCGCTCCCTGGCTTTATTTCTTAGGATTTTTTTTTACATTAATGATTCCATTTTCATTCTGACAATTTTCACATGTGCCACCCCACTGTTTCAATGAGGGAAATTCTCTATTAAATTATTCCAGAATCTCATTCTCACAATCACAAAAACAAAAGGAGCATTCTGAAATCTCAATTTTAGAGGACTGGTTTTATAGAAGACATACTACACACAGATTAAATTTAATCTTCATACGAACAAGCATGCTCATTTTTATATCTTTCTTTTTTCAGCATCTAAAATCAGCCCGCTCTGTCACGTAATTGATACCTTCGGCAAAATAGAGGGGAAGAGTAGGAAAGGGGCAAGAGCCAAATTTGGTAGTTGTTTGTGATCCCGTGAAGACAAATGGTAACTTCAGCTGATTCCTCCTCCTGCCTTCCTCCCCCCACTCCAACAATTCCTCCTCTGTAAGGAGAATTAAGAATAGTAAAAGAAAAGGATAAATCAGAGGAATCATAGGCACATAATTTTCATTTAATAATCTTTTACTTGTAACCAAACAATTGCCTTTAATATCAATGCAGAAGGTCTGCAGGTGGGGTGCATTCAGGAACTCCATTTGCTCCTGAGCACACAGAGGCGGCAACATTAGTTCTATTTGGGTAGAGTAGGTAATAAGCTTAAAGGATGCTAGACTACGGAGATTTTATCAATTATAACTTTATAGACTTGTTATAATTTCTGTGTGACAATTCACTTTAACATACTTCCATATAAATAAGATTGTGTGTGGATGTGTGTTTACTGGTGTCTGCACTGTCCATGTTTGTATGTATGAATTAACTTCAGTTTCTACCCTAGGGACAGGTAGTACTTGAAACTCTGTAATCAAGAGCCCACATGTCATCATGCTATGAGCCTTTCACGTGTACATTTTTATCTGTTAATTATTTTAAAATTTAAAAAGTAAAAAAAATCTACATTTCAAAGGGCTTATACTGGCATTGCAAATATTTCTTCCAAATCTATGCTCATTTTGCAAAAGGAATATGGATTTACCAAGACTGGCAAAAAAGTAAGTGATTTTTGTTAAAGACCTATTGTTAAAGACCTTTTGTCAAGACCTATTGTTAGCTAGAAATATTACAGAAGCTCCACTGCCTTTTCACGAACCAAATATAAAAATATGCCAAGTGCACCTGCCCAACACCTTCAGAGCATCATTTTCACCAGAACTTGTTTGAGTCCTTCTCCATTTAACAAATAGTTTTATCCTCCAGCCAACCAGAAGGTTGCAAAACCGGAGTTGGTTCAGAAAGAAACATTCAAGCACGGTGTATTGGGAGTGCCTAAGGTCACAGAGTTGCCTAAGGTCATAGGAATAGCAGATTTTGTGTCTACTCTGAAACACGCATACATGTAATTAAAGAATTTGATGAGACTTTCTTTCTTCTAACACACCCTAGCAGTGAGGTTGAGAGTGATGAAACCTGCTGTGTCTGCTATTTCTATCCTCTCAGGGCTCCCACCACTGCCCTTGACTTTGTGACTTTGGTCAGTTCACACAACAGACCTCTTCCTTGGAGCAATGTCTTTCCTTAATCTGCTTTAAATATTAAGTCTGGAACAGTGAAGTGACAATAAGCAAATTCCCCTTTTACAAAATGTTTTATAGTTTCACAAGTTAAACCTACACATGTGAATAATGATGCACAAAGCATCAACCACCCAGGGCAGCTTTGAAGGACCCAGCTTCCCAAACAGACTCTGGGATACGGTGGAAGTAAGTTGATCTAGAGTTGACATATCTCCATTTTATGGAAGAAAACCCAGTGAAAAATCTTCACGGTTGGTATGGTAAGACATGAGTGTACAAGAAAAGACTCTTTGTGTTAAAAAAGACATAAATAATGCAGTTAAATATGTAATCTCAGAGAAGTACACTTTGGTTAAAAGTTTCTATAGAACAAACATTACCTATTTATTCTCCCAATATCCTGGGCTGTACTAGTGGAGCTTAATAGGGTAAGGAAAAGGAACCTGTCTTTTGAAATACTTTAAGTCTTTGTAAAGTTTTGCTTCCAAAATGAAATAATTAGGGAGCTAGAGGCGAGTAAGAGGAGAATGAGATTGCTCCGCTAAAGGGTAATTGGTGTGTGATTATATTACTTAATAGGAAATTGCGTGTTGCATAATTTTCTTATTGCTCATTCCTGTCACTTCATAATAACATGAAAAGAGTTGAACAAATCCAAAAATATACAACAAATTCCTAACATGCTACGTTGCCCTAATGGTGGTAAACATTTTTAGATGTTTTGATAATCAGTAAAAAAAATTAATGTTGTGGTTAGAGTTGTATTAAATGTCATTTCGATTGTGAAATCTAATTTATAAATGGAATGTGTAGACACAGGACAAACATCCCAGCTAGAAACACCTTGCACACGTCATGAGTATAGTTATTGATCAGCCTGCTGGTAGAGTCAGTATGGAAAGACAAATAAAGAATTCCATTTTGAGAACTGAGTGTTCAGAATAACTGCATAATCACTGAAGCTTAACTGTCAAGCAGAGTGAAACAGAATCAAAACAATTGTCCAGATAATTTAAATTTAAAAGAGACACATGCTTTAGCCTAAAGTAGTCAAGATACAGAGTCTAAATATTTTGAATAAATAAACTAATTCTTCCTTTCACAGGCAATCAGAATAAAGAAGTTTTTATTATTATTATTATTATTATTCTGGTACAGTGACCCATTCAAAACAGTCATGCCTCCATCAGCAGGGATGTTTTCTTTCAATCTCAAAAGTGCAGTTTGAGTAGTATTAGCACGTTATGACTTTTCTCTATGTCAAATTTTTTGTTTTTTGCAGTTTTTTTTTTTTTTTTTGGGCCAGGGCCAGGTTTGAACCTGCCACCTCTAGCATATGGGACTGGTGCCCTACTCCTTTGAGCCATAGGTGCTGCCCTATGTCAATTTTAATATATTTTTCCAAATGGATTTAATCTTGTGCTTAGACATGAACAAAGAGAAGAGGTTACTAATCATTTTTGTTGTTTTGGGGGAGGAGGTTGTTTTGTTTTGTTGTTTCTCAGGTGTTTCATAAGAACAGGCCCACAGTGGAAGTAAATTTAGTATTTACTTTGGCTTTCTAAATGATATTTGTAAATAGCAGTGTATTGAATATTAAGGGTCCTAACTGCAGAGAACTTCCTAACCCACCTACTCTCCACTCATTTCATGGAAAAGCAACTGCTTGGTTTTTGAACTACACCAACACAACTACCTTGTGGCTACATTGACCAATGTCAGCTTCAATTTATTGTTCCAGGGAAATAGGGGGATGTGACAAGCCAATCAGAGCTACTGCTAGGAATTCTTGGTATTCAGAGAAGGTGGTAGCTTCTAGTGGCAAAAGCTAAAAATCAGGAAACTCTGAACTTGTCAGGAGGCATGACACAGGGGAAAAACACTTATAGTAGAAGAAACTCGAGTTAAGCCAGTGTTTAGCAGAAAAAGGAAAGAAGAGAGAATGCTGGTTGTAACTGAGACCCTGCTGTGTCCCTTCTCTCACCCTAGCTGTGTGTTGCTTCTCTACACCAGTAGATTTCCACTTTAGCTCAAGCTTACATTAGGCTTCTCAACTAAACTAATACAAACTGGCGTATGCTGTCTGATTATTTATCCATACCAGCATAACCATACCAAGGATAACACATTTATCACAACATGAGAATAAATCACCTAAATCACATTCCAATCTATTCCAAAGCTGGTACATAAACAGCATCTCCTTCTCCTCCCATAATGGCTATGGAACACTCCTTATCTGGTTCAGTTCACTAAAGTTCAAGTATGCGCTTAAAATTTTCAAAATACTGTGGATTTGGATCTTCACTTTATAAGTTTAAAATTTTGAAAGAATAAATTGTGAATTCCAAGCTTGGTTTCACCTCAGTGAGCTTCCTGGGACTTTCGCTTATTCTGGTTCCATTCACTCTCTCCCTTTGGTAGCCTTGAAAAATACCAGTGCCCCTTCCTGGCAACACAGGGAGCAGAATAAATCTAGAACTCTTTCAAAGTCTAATTCTGAAAGAATTACTATTTACTTTTCAAATAGTTCCCTGGAAGTTCTCACTAAAGACTTGTCTTTTCTTGACCTGACTCGGTGATGACTGGTCGGTCCTAAGACCTTCCTTCACCCTAAGAAGCATTTATCAAAAACAGTAATATGCAAGCTTTTCATGTTATAGCTGCTTTATTAGATGATAGATGAGAGTTTGGGCAAACAATAGGCTAGTGACAATTCTTAAAAGAAAAAAACTGAGGGACAAGAAAATTCTTAACATTGCTGGGTAACTAGAGGATCATGAACATTCCTAGGGCTGAGCACAAGCTTGAGAAGGACCTAAAAAAGCCCTAAGCTCTCACCTGACCTTGAGGCTCTGCAAAATCAGGAATTGAAAGCTGGTGCTGCATTGTAAACTGGCCAAGTGACAAGAACAGGGCCTTATTGGGATTTAGTATTTATGTTGGGTGTCAAGTGGATATTTGCTATTAACAGTGAAGGCCTCGCATATGACAAGGTTACAGTCAAATCTGTGAAGTGTAGAACACAGATGTTTTGGCACAATAATCAAGTAAATGAGGTGAAAGCTATGTTGATTGATTCACTGTAACCACATCAGATTGTATTAAAAAAATCAAAATCAGGGGTACATTGTACCCCACATATGCATGAATATATTCATGATCTATGTGTATTTGATGTAATAATAATAAAAAAAAGTGAAGGCCCCAACACACATCCAAAGCCCATCAGCAAAGACTAGAAGATGTACTAATTTAAGCCACTTAAAGAACTTTCTGTCAAATCCTTACATGAACACTAAGCTAGCTGAGCATATACACTCAATGCCAGACTGACAAGGAATACAAACTTCACAAAATTAATTCAGAATATTAAACACACAATAATACTACAACAAGCAGCAATAGCAAAATCCTATAGGGCAGTTAGTATCTGATTTGCAGAATTGCCATATTACATGATTTAAAATGTTTAGGTTTCAACAAAAAATTATAAGACATGCAAAGAAACAAGAAAGTGGGGCCTACACACAAGGGTAAAAGTCAACCAATAAGATCTGCCCCTGAGGAATTTCAGACATTGAACTTATTAGACATACTTTTAATGATGAATATCCTCTCCCCAAAAGGAGAGGATACACTTCCAAAATCATTCTAGGAGGTTGGGATTTTTACCCTGATAGCAAACCAGAAAGAGAACATAATAAAAACTATGGAGCAATATATTTTAGATGCAAAAACTCTAAACCAAATGCTAATAAAATGCATCCAGGAGCATATGAAAAAGTTTATACACTAGCTTTATCCAAGAAAGCAAAGTTATTATAGCATATAAAAACTAATCGAATTATAGGCCATATTAGAGGAACACTACCTAACAAGCCCAAAGATTGTGACCTGGTTGTTTGTAACTTCACATTAACCTGAAGTAAACAAACAACAACAACAACAACAAACAAACAAACAAAAAAAAAAAACAGAAAGGGATTATTAGCCAAAAGCAAAGATGTGCAAAGAACTCAAACAACTAAAAACAAACAAACAAAAAATACCATATGTTAGAATAAAGGGGAAAAACTACGTGATCATGTCAATAGATGCAGAAAAAATATTTGGCAAAATCTGATCTCCTTTCATAATTAAAACACTCAACAAACAAGAAATAGGGAATGTTCTCAACCTTTTAAAGGTAAGTTATATAAAACCCACAATTAATATACTTAATGATGAAAGACTAGATGCTTTCCCTATAAGGATTCTTCTCTTACCATCTGCATGGGAGGATCTAGCCAGAGCAATTGGGCAAGAAAATGAAATACACGCCATCCAGATTAGAAAGAATATGTAAAACTATCTCTATTTGCAGATGATATGACCTTATATTTAGAAGACCCTAAAGAATCTGCACCAAAAAAAAAAGAAAATTAGAGCTAATAGATCAGCAAGTTTGCAGAAAATATCAATAAATAGAAATCAATTATATGTCTTTACAAAATAATTCAAAACAAAACAAAGAAAATAATTCCTTTACAATATCACAAACAATAAAATATTAGAAATCAATTTAACCAAAGAGGTACAAGAAATGTACACTAAAAACTATAAAACATTGCTGAGAAAATGGGAAAGATGTCCCATTTTCATGGATTAAAGACTTAGAATTCCCCTAGCATGAGTTATCCAGGAGCCCAATGCCACGGCCGCAACACGTATTAAAACCTAACCAACTAACAATGACAGTCACATATGATTACATCTGACTTATTATATTGGTCACACAGGATCAGCCCTATTCAGTATAGGAAAATCAGTCAAGAAGGTGAATATCAGAAAGCAAGGATTACTGTGAGCCATTTAGGAGGCTGAGTACCACAGCAGGGTTCTATCACTGCATTAGAAACCGTCCTGTCTGAACTCATAAGTTGCATAAACATAACGTAAAGTGCCGTACATACTATGATGAAAAGTGCAAAGACCTGTTAAGGAAAGCAGAGCATGAGCCATCAGTATCATCAAGCCAGGTTCCAGGGAGGGAATGGAGCTGAGATACGTCTTGAAAATTATCTCACTTGTTATCTGTTTAGGTAAGGATGAAAAGAAGTGATTTGGGAGCTGAGAAAAAGCTGAGGCAAAGAGGAGCAATACACTGTTATGGCTGATGTGGACAGAGGGGCCCTAGGGGAAAAGAACACAGTCGCCATTGATGGAATCAATTCAAAAGGGGGCCCTGTATGTTTCCAAGGAGATTGGGTTTAATTCAGTAGCATTTTTTCCTCAAAAACACAAGTAGTGTTTTTAAAAAGTGAAAGCGTAAGGGTAGGATCAGCTCCAACACTTCTGTACACACAATGCTAAACTCAGACTTACCAGTTTCCCAGTAAGAAGCTCGTTGGTAGCTCATGTGGTTAAGCCTCCATGGGTGCAAAAACCTGATTCTCATCCTCTCAATGTCAAACGTTCTCACCCATTCTTTTTTTTTTTTTTTTTTTTTTTTGCATTTTTGGGGCAGGGCGGGTTTGAACCACCACCTCTGGTATATGGGGCCAGTGCCCTACTCCTTTGAACCACAGGCGCTGGCCCTCTCTCTCATTCTTTTATTCAAGGTTGATCATATTTTAGAGGACTAATTGATGTTAATCAAACTCACTAGAGACTAATTAGTAACTTGAAAGCTGATTTCCTAATTTACAATGAGAAACAGTATTGCCTCATGGGCCAAAATTTTCAAGGCAAGAGGATAGTGCATTCTCTTTCCAATAGGAAAGTTTGCATGGGAATTGAATATAAGAAAATTGTTTGGTAAGTTTAATGGTGAAGGAAAGAAGATGTGATGACTTTTAATGAATTCATGATTGTTTTCTGTGTGCTTCTGGCACTTATTTGTGCACTCCATGAACATTTACTAAACACTTGTACGTGCCCTGCCCCATATTCATTGGTGAGAAATGTCAAGGTGTATTAAACCCAGCCTGTCCCATCAGTAGAAGGACAAATGTGGAACCAGCATTAATCAAGGTTCTAATATGTGCCAGGCCTAAATGAGGTGATTTATATGCATATATCATGGAATTTTCACCATTATTTCACACCTTTGAAGATAATTTTTAAACAGGAAAAACACAATTTAAATAAGTTTCTTCAAGATACAAAGGTAAATGGTTGCATGACTATATATACAGTTGGACCTTGAAAAATGTGGGGGTTAGGGTCATAGACCTCTCCCCCATAGTCAAAAATCTACATATAACCTCAAATCTTTGCTAATAGCCTACAGTTGATGGGAAACCTTTCTGATAACATAGTCAAATAACACATATTTTGTATGTTCTATGTATTGTATACTGTATTTTTACAATAAAGGTAGACAAAAGAAAATAGCAAATAAATATTATCTTCCTTACGATATTTTTAACGTTTATTACATGTAAGTGAATCGCCACAGTTTCTCATTCCTGTCATGTTCATGGTTGTGTAGGCCAAAGAGGAAGAGGAAGAATTGGTTTTACTGTATCCGGATGCCAGGGTTAGAAGAAAGTGCTCCTTCATAGACTGCAATTCACACTGATATCGTTTGAAGGTTAGTTGTGTTTGTCCAAACTATGTATAAATTTTACAACAAACAAATGATTAAAGGAAACCAAGCCATTTCAGAACACCACAGAGAGGATTTATAAATACATTTTATTTTTTTTGCTATTTTTTGGCTAGGGTTGGGTTTGAACCCACCACCTCCAGCCTATGAGCCCTACTCCTTTGAGCCACAGGTACTGCCCTAAATGTATATTTTTTGAAAACAAGTGTTACTCTCCATGAGTTCCTAACCCCCAAACAAGGAAGAAAAGTAGAGGGCACTGATTTCACATCAAGCCTCCTGAAAGGAACTTCCATGGTTTGTTTCCTTTAAGAACCAGAGATGTGTTTTTTGCAGTCCCCCAGATGATTAGGTCCATGGATGGTTAATTTTATTTGTCAACTTAGTGAGGATACAATGACCAGTTGTTTGATCAAACATCAGTCTTTCTAGAAATTGCTCTGAGAGGTTTTTTTTTTTTAAGATGTGATTAACATTTAAATCAGTAAAATCCAAGTTTCAATTGAGTCTTTCAACCAGGAAATGTGCCATATACACCTACAACAAACACAAACGCTATCACCTAATCCCACGTACCTTCATATTAATCTGAAATAATAAAAAAAAAAATTTAAGCCAGTAGCATTTGAGTAAAACAGATAGGTGGGCTGCATCCAATCAAGATTATGTACAGACTGAAGTGGGAGGAAATTATCCAGGTGGGAGAGGATAGTGGCTTGGAATTCACTAATGTCAGTAGAAGTGACGAATTCTGGGTGTGTTGTGAAGCTAGCATCAAGAACATTTCCTGAAAAATTATAAAGGAGAGGGAATACAGGATAAATCCAAAGATTTTGGTTACAGAAATTGGAAGGATGACTTTGTGAGATGGGTAGATGACAAATGGAAGATGCTTTAGGGGAAAAAAATATTGATTTAGCTTTGGGAATCTTAAATTTAGGACAAATATTAGAAATCCAATGAGTGTGGGGAGTAGGTAGCAGGAAATAAAAGACTGGAGAAGAGGAGAAAATCCCAAGCCAGGTACACAAATTAATATTCATTATCACAAATACAGTATTTCACACAATGATATCATATGATTTAAAACTTCCTCTTTCTATCTTTTCCCACTCTGTGTGAAAGGCAGAAGGAGTGAGTGGAATAAAGGAGAAACATCTGACTCTATCCCTGAAGTCAACTTCACTGTTTGAGAATATGGGCAGGAGGGAGAAGTTTTACCTTTAAATCAATATTAAAACAATTAATTAATGTCTTAATTAAAACTGGACCGTCTAATCTCTAAATTAAAGCTGGATTTACAACTTTAAAGAGTCATAAATATATTTATTGTCTATGCGTGAGACACAAGTCACAGGAAATATTTAAGTTTCAACAGAAAGGCATGGAAGTATTTCCTATAATGAATACAGCTGGAGGGGGCATTTAGAGACCCTCACTGATACAGCATAGCAAGTTCATGAACAATTGGCTTATGCTTTATAATCTTTTTCACTTACATACGTCAGTTAATCCTTCTTTCTGCAACCAGATCAAGAAAGAACCTACTGGTATTTAATTACAAAGAGTTTCCAATTATGAAGGAGTTTTATGAAGTGATGAATGCATGGAGAGGTGAAGTTGAAGAATTCTACAAGTCTTCCTGCTCGACATAGAGCAAATTCTAATAACCAATTGCTCTCTACTGATTCTTCCATTTTTACTGCAAACTTAGGAAATAAATGCTCTTGATCAGGTATTTGGAAAAATAGACTGTGGTAAGGCTCACATCTAGCTTAGCACCCTTACTTTTATGCAGATACAGCTCATCAAGTCAATTGACATGCTTCAGTACCAAGCTGTGGGTTGAAATGGCACGACAGTACACATCATCTCACTTGATGGCTGAGAAAGCTCCCGGACTTAATTTACTTCAATTTTCCCTTTTTATAGCAGTGTTCTCTTCTGAAAAGATGCATTAGAATTTTATGACTGTATTAGAGATATAAATTATAAACATTGCTTTTATAAAGCACTCAGAGGAAGCATCAGGTGCTGAGATCTAAAACGGGCTGTCAGGAGGTTCCTGCATTGACTCGTGCTCTAGCTGCTTTGAAGGAGCCTAAAAATATTCACCGGCATGCAAGCCCAACGACAGAACACACATAAGATGAAGCTGAGCCAGAGGCCAGCGATTTGCTATTTAAATAGAACATTAGCGCAATAGAAAGTATTTGCTTGATTCAGCAAGACTACTGTCATAAACTTTGCAGAGTAATACCTTGCCTTTAATAGCACAGCTCAGTTATCATTAGGGCAGGAGCCATGCTATGGCCGGTGTGGTAACGGATGGCTATTCAAGCTAGACTTTTCCACCTCACATTACCATTTTAGGAAGTTTGCAAAGGTGAACTGGAATTACAAGAGCCTCAAACATCAGGCCTTCTAGCACTTTAGGTTCAAAATGAATTAAGTGCAGCGAGAGTGATGCAGTCACCCGGGATATTGAAGGCAGCTACACCAGTGAGAGTTCCCAGCGCTGGCCAGGCCTTAGCTGTCTCCTAGCTCTCCTCGATCTCAGGTTATTTCCTACTACACAAACCATTTCTTCAAAGAGACTATACATTTCTGCTTAGTCTCAGTTAAAGGTCAGCATTGGCTGGCTGCAGATAGCTGAAGGAAAGTCATCGATTACCTTTGCACCCAGTTAGACAACTGGACTTACTCTTGTTCTCACGCATGCACTCTCCCTCCCTTCCTCTTTCTCTCTCTCAAAAACAGTTTGCTACTTTCTATGTTAAGTTAGCACATTCTTGTAGCAAAAAAGAAAAACAATAAACATTTTCAATAATGCTCCAACCACAAGAAAATCACCATTAGTTTTTTTTGTACATATTTTCCTAGCATTTAATATTTACTATAAGAAAGAATGCTTGATACACATGGGTCATTATGAAAGTTATGAGATACACAAAAATCAAGAAACATAAAATCTGCACAGATGGAAACAAATGAAGCCCTCTTAGCAACGCTGATAAGCTGAGCAAGGTGAAACTTGTACAGGTGAATCAGAAAGGATTCACTGTGTTGAATCAACTGTGTTTCTTAGAAATGAAATGATGGACCATAATACAGTTGGTCTCAAAACTTTCATAGTAACCTATGTAGTATGTACAGACATAAATATATTCTATTTTATACAAAATATATAGTGTATTTATGTTATTTATGTATGCTTTTTATATTAAATATATAGTAAATTATTTAAGTATATATGTACCAAAATTAGGATAACAATGTGAATTTTTCTACTAATTTCTCCACTTTAAATACAAAACATAATTTTTTAAAGCAACTATAAATGATGGACACTTCATATTGCTCAAGGGAAAAATACAACAAGAACACATTTCAATTCTAAATATTTATGTACCCAACTTAAATTCTCCCAGATTCATGAAACAGACCTTAATTAGTCTGAGCCTTATGATATATCCCATAACATCATAATAGCAGGGGACTTTAATACTCCTCTTTCAGAGGTGGACAGATTCTGTAAACAGAAATTAACAAAGATACAAGGGACTTAAATATGACCCCAGAACAACTGTGCTTGATAAATGTTTTAAATGGTCATTTTTTGTATCATAAGCACCTATCATGCATTGTCTAGCCAGTTTCTGAAAATTGAACATTTACATAGCTCCAAACTTTTGACATTGGAAATAAAGCTATAAATATTTTTGTAGATAAGTCATTGTTTACATCTCTGTTTCCTCTAAGTAAAATGCTATAAACAAATTGTCACATGAGAGGATAGAAGCTGATCACAGAGACACGCATCACCAAATGACATTCCAATTGTCTTACTAATGCAGCTTTCCCACGGCAACATGGGAGAGGAGCCATGACAGCATCCAAATACCAACAACGAGTGCGAGCTTTACCAAAAACCTTTCTTTGCAAGTTTTACGAATGAACAAGGCACGTTGTTTTATTTCAAAATTCATTTCTTTAATTACTAATGAACGTGATTATTTAAAAATACATTTAATAGATAACCACCTGAGGGTCTGACTGTTACTAGTTATGTAGGATTTGTCAAATCAAGTATCTCTCTAAAACAATATGTGGAAGGCTTTTTTTCATTTGGAACTTTTTAAAAATAAAAGTTCATTAAAAACACATCAATCCAAAGAACATAATATAATTATATACATATTATTGTACAGAAACTAATGAAAGCTTAAAGAATAAGTTCAAAGTTTACGAAGTAAAATATGGGAGTGGCTGTAAACTCTCATTAAGGAAAGAATTCAGTCTGTGGGAGGAATTAAAATACTTCTGTCTAATATGAAGTCTTGTCCCCACCTATTCTGTCCATCTTGCCTTCCTCCACAACTGTGGTAAAACTGGTTTGACATTCTCAGTATTTGATTATGGACGTGCTTAATTTTTAAACCAGTTATAATACTGAAAAACTGGTTTCTATGCAGTGTTATTCTTTCACTCTGCCTCTCTTTTTTCTGACAACTGAGGAACAGTTTCATGGAACTGGCACTCTCTAACTAGACTAGACTTTCTGATGAGTATGCCCCAATCCTATAAATGTTCTGTAGTGTTTGATGATGGGGGGGGGGCAACTGTAAGTCCCTAAATGTCACTAACTGACTGGCCTGGGATTCTAAGAAAAAATTTCTTTTGATTTGAACATGGGCATCAGCACAACATTTTGGTTATTACACCACCTCCATAAATAATAGTTCAGGAGTATTTCTTCTTCATTCTTCTGCTCTCTGTATGTGGCTTACTACCAAGACACTGCTTATTAAATAACTTCTACAATGTGTATTCATGTGTAGATGAAAGTTGCTCAACAGTTTTTATATGAACAAGGCCTAAAATTACAAATTTGGATACAATAATATCTGTGGATTTTCCCATAAGCATTTATGCTAACATGACAGAAAAAAAAAAGAGAAAAAGAAAGAAAAATGTAAGAAAATATGTGAAGAGCTGAATCTACTTAGTTTTTATAGCATAAAACCTGAGTGAGAAATAAGAGGTTTGGTGGAGAGAAGTAAAACTTGCCAAACCACTACTAAATTTCAGTTACTGTATGTTATGTACTTGACAATAAGCTACTGATGAAAATAAAGATAGATTCTCTTATTTTTGCAGTTTTTTGGCTAGGGCTGGCCTCACCACCTCCGGCTTACGGGGCCGGCACTCTCCTCCTTTGAGCCACAGGCACCTCCCAGATTCTTTTTTCTAAGCTAGGCACTGTGTTAAGCGCTTTACAAATGCTATTACATTTGCCCCATATAGCAATATGAATATATAAATGTATAATGCATAATTTTGCTTACTTAGAAATGAGAAAACTTAATTTTATAAGCTTCCAAGGTAGAATTGTTAATTTGGAGACCTAAGATTATAGTTACAAATATGTCTGATACCAAGTTTCATGCCCCTAATTACTATGCTTTTATTATCTCCCTGTGAAGTGGCTTTAATCACTAGTTTTAGAGTTTGAGAATTGAGGAACAGATTCATTGAGTAACAAAATTCAGATCAGTTTTGCTGCAAATAAGTTTAAAATTATTCAATATCAAGGAAAGAAAACATTCATTTGTTAAGAACAAATTTCCTGGCTATGACTATATGGGCAGCTAAAAAAAAAAAAAAAAGTTATTATACAATGTTAATTAAATTAACAGATAAAGAGCCTCTGATTACTCTTCCCCTCTGAAAAGTGAAGGCTGCCCATCACTAATCCTAAATTGCAAAGATTTGTTTTTCCATTTCCAAACACCCATCCTGAAACAAACAAAGAAACAAACAAAAACAAAAACACATACTTTTTAGGTCTGGATGTTAAATTTAATTGATTAGCTCTGCTTTGTTGTGAATAAGTAGAACACAGCCTCCTCACAGGGCATGCCCCTTGAAACAAATCATCTAGGCATGCCAGTGAAACGAAAAGGAAATTCTGCTCGGAGCAACCCTCTGAGTTTCTTTAATGCCTTGAAATATCAATCCTTATAATAGGTGATGGTTTCACTATGGAAATGCTGATGCACAAGTTTGAGGACACCTAGATGTCAAAGTAAATACAGGCCAAACTTTGAGCCATGAGTCAGAAAAATTCTCTGTGATAAAGGCTCGATAGACATATCAAATACCCACAGAGAGAGAGTCGGATGTTTCATCAAAGGATAGAACTTAGTGATTAGAAGTTCTGATTAGTAGGAACAGATGTCTTCTCCTTGAGTTTCTATTCTACTGCTTTAGAGAATGTAGCCAGGACCAGAGGGCAACAGAAAAGAAATTCATCCAGATTGGAAAAAATAATTTAAAATATCCCTGTTTTTAGAGATGAAATTCTACATATGGAGACCATTACCGAAGTTTTGAGATACAGAAAAATCCAGAAGAATAAAATCCGCATGGGTAGAAACAAATGAGGCTCTGCTAGCAATAAGCTAAGGGGGTTGAAACTTGCTTGGGTGAATTTGTGGAGAGAAATCAAATGAGTGGTTGCTGAGGGAGCTGGGTGGGGCAGGCAAGAGTGAGAAAGACGAAAAATGGACATAAAGGAACCTGTGGGGATGATTTATACATTCTTTTCCTTTTAAAAAAATTGCTGATGAATATGAGGGTATATACTATTAGGTCACTTGTATCTGTAAGGTCAAGTCCAAATTGTAGTTAAGACCTTTACCCAGGAAGTATTCCATCTACCTGTATGTTGTACCTGTTTGGTGAGACTTTCCCAGACCCCTCTGGCTCCACCTTCTTAGATTTAATTGAATTTTTTAATCAATTAAAAAAGTTTCAGTTTTAATCATTTTCAGTCATTTTTCAAGCTCATCTATCACTGGGATGACTTTCTAACTATGATTGCTCCCTTTTTCTTTGAAAAAAGAACCGGTTTTTATTCAAATAGCAGAGGGTCTTGGTTTTCAGAGAAATCTAAATGTGATCCAAACCCAGTGGATGAATCACAATGGACTCAAGCCAGTATTGCTTGGGAGGTTTGCAAAGTAAAAGAAAGTATTCTCTTATCCGCACTCTGAGATATGGTCATCTGAAAGTGACACCTGGAACCATGGTGGCGATTTTGACAAGAGGCTAGCTAGCCTGAGAAGAAAGCTAGGAAGGCAGAAAAATGGGAAGAAACTAGATAGGTCTTTGATGATGCATACAGATACTAGCTGTCAATGGAGATTTTACTTTCTTGTTATTGTAATTCTTTGGACTGGGTAATTCTTCTGAAGGCGGCTCACCTGTGCATGGTTGGAATATAGAATGTGTGCTAGTGTCACTGGCCTACTGAATGCTGGTAGTATTCATCTGGTAGTGGTGACAAGCAGAAGAATGTCTTCAGACATTGCTAAAATGCTTCCCCAAACTACATGTAATTCTGGCAGAGAACCGCTGCTCTAGGTTTATTGTGATATGTTTATATTTTCCTTATTGATTTAGTATTTTAACTGGATATGCAGACAGAGAATCCTAATTTAGAACCTCAACCATATTCTTTTTAATTTTAACCTTTTAAAAAATTTTGTTTTAGACACTATTTGCAAAATCTTTCCTTCTTTTTTTTCTCCTACCTCTTCCTTCCCTCCCTTCCTCTCTCCCTCCGTCCTTCCTTTCCTTTCAATTGTCTTTATTTCGTTTGCATCAGACAAATCATGAATCTCGATGTACTAGCTTCTAGAACTAGTTTTGGTGACGTTGAGATGATTATGATTCATGCATTAAATCCAAGAAGTTCGAGTAACAAGGCCACTTATCAACTGATTATTGCATAGAATGACAGCAAATGAATTACATCTGCCCCTCATTCTCAGCGGTATTGTCAAGACTAAATCATATATGCTGATGAGATACAACAAAATATTCTTCTCCCAGACTGACTTGAGTCACTCTCTGCAAAGTTAAGGTAGATGCAGCATGTTGGAGGAAGAAACCACACAAATAATGTTGCTTAGGAAACGTGTGAATGGCCCGTTCTCTTCCCCACTCCCTCTGACATCCTAATGTCCTAACCTTTTCATAATGACAACCATAGCTTTTACTTTTCCATGTTTAAGAAAAACAAATTCTTTCATCAAATTATGATGATAGTTAGCATTATGTTGAAATGAGTTTAAGCCGTGTACTAAAATGGCTCCATTATGTATTAGAAAAGATTCGCTTTCCTTAGAATTCTTCTATGGCAGACATCAAGTATAGTTACAGGATGAAATTTTGCTTCAATTTTAACATAATTAAAAACAATTCTACCAAATTCAATGTCCTTACTTCTGTAAGAAGAACAACTTAAGGTCTTCTTTGTGTAGTTGAAAAACTACAAGCTTAATGGAACATTTGTGCTTCGGAATTAAAGTGCCATGTTTGTCAAAGATGCATCTAAATAGACTTCCAGAGCCTTCATTAGCTATGTTATGACAATTAAATAACAGCTTTACAACTTAGGAGGCAAGTAAATACCACATTTTGAATGTAGTTTCTAAATAATTGAAGTCTTTAAAGATATAGATAGCATTTCAAAGACTTACTTGTATGACTTACTACATGGCAGATTTAATTGCTCAGAGAAATTTTAGAACAACTTTGCAACAGCTGCATTAAGTGGTCATCCAGCTCTGGTTGCAATACTTTAAGTTCTTCATACCTTTGTTGGTCAACTGTAATACAATTTATTTCGCTTTCCTTCCCTCTCGTCTTCCTCATTCCTTTTTTTCTTTCCTTTCCTTATTGTATAATACTTATTAAATACTAAATGTAATGAGATACTTGTTAGGTCTATGGATACCATAATGAAAAACACTGTGACCTGAATGTTTGTGCCCCTGCCAAATTAACCACCATGGTGATGGTATTAGGAACTGGGCCTTCGGGGAGTTGAAGGCAGAAGCTTAATGAAGAGGATTAGTATCCTTATGAAATTGGCCCAAGGGAGTCAATTTCCGTTTTGCACAATGTGAGGGCACAGTGATAAGGTACCATCTGTGAACCAGAAAGGAGGCCCTCACCAGACACCAAAATCTGTTGCACCTTAATCTTGGCCTTCCCAGTCTCCAGACCCAACAGAAATAAATTTGTTTTTTATAAATTACTCAGTTTGGGGCATTTTGTCATCGCAGCCCAAATAGACTAAGACAAACAAGATACTATCCCCGATTTCAAGTAGCGTACAGTCTATACTGAGGCCTTGTAAAGTAAAAAGGCAATACAGAATCTATATGCCCAAACAGAAATAAGCTCAGTACATTGAATGCAGAAATCAGCGAATATTTACTGGACACCTGTTGGAGCTTATGCACTGGGCTCAGAGCTATGTAATTCACAAGATAAGGTGTTTCTTCATGATCTTAAAACACTGGGTCTAGCTCTGCCCTCTAAACACAAGCACAATGATTCTGATATTTTTGCCATGTGCAAAGAGTGGTTTTTTTCTTTCCTTGGCAGGCACTAAAGGGCAAAGTAAAATAGTTTACAATTTAAAGATAAATCTTTAAAATTTCTAATTATGGGAAAATATGGAAGGAAAGTAATTTGGAATTTTCCACCATTGTTAATTTCAGGAGTGAAGACAAAGCACAAAAGGCCGTGATCCTTCTCAGGGTCACTTCCCTGGCGTTTGTTCTACAAACACTGATATTGATGAGTCATCCTCATCACTGACACAAAAGTCCATGCTCAGATTAGCATTCCAGGCTGCCTTGCCTTGCAGATGGCAAAGAGTGAAATGCCAAAATGCCAAGGTCCCGAGAGGATCAAGGTTATCAAAGTTGAATTTCTTTGATGGCATGCAGCCAAGACTTTAGTTTCTCTTCATTTCCTTTACTTTTGTAAAAAAAATTCCAAAACATAACAAGGAGTTCAGAATTCGATTTATAAGCTGTTGAATGTTAATTAAAAAAATATGCCCTGTCTTTTGAATCAGGAAGCTTGTATTCTATTCCCAGTTCTGCCACTAATTTGCTGTGTGACCTTGGGAAAGCCAATTATTCAACAGTCTACTGATAAGATTAACCTAATATTCCCTAATATCGCTTTTGCTCCTAACTTTTTATGATTTTGAAAGGACTTTATGAGAAGAGTAGCTAAGAGGTCTGAAAATCCTACCCAAAATCTTTCTATAACTCTTCCCCACATCCTCCCACCAACTGCCTTTTCCTTAGTAAATCTAAAACATCTTGTATTTCTGTCATATAATATTTGCATATTAAATTGATAACCCGAATGTGAAGGTGACTAAAACAGAACAATAAATAACTGTCCCCTAAATACTAGGCAATTCTTAACACACACTTGTTTTACTTTATACATTTTTGTCACATCTTCCCCACCCCATTATAATTGTGTTGAATTAGGGGACAGGGACTGAATAATTTTTGTGCTCTCACAAAGTGCCAAGAAATGTTCTACGTGTTTTACAAACATGAGTGCAGCATTTGGCACATTTTCAATGTTCATCAAATGTGTGTCAAATAAGTTTAAAGTAATTTTAAAATGTTCTATTAATAAATAAATCATACAACCACCATACGGCCTCTTGTCTTTGTGGGCGGCTATGTTTTGCCTTGAAACAGTACACTCTTCGCTGCCTCTCATTTTCTTATCTAGGAAAAAAGGGAAATTTTTGATGAAGTGTTTGCTAGGATCAAGTGAGATTTGAAAACATAGATTTCGTTTTGAATGATATGAAATTAGTTATAACTGAAATAGTGTATTCTCATATTTAAGACATTTGAAAACATGGTCAGCTTTATAAGCTCCAGACATTGTAGAGGAGAGAAAGAGGAAGCCAGAAATGGAGGTTGAGAAAGATAAGCTGCTTTCACCACACTCATCTCCTATCATCTTCATCACCATCATCGCCATCTTATTATCATCATCATTGCAAACAGCAGAGCCGAAAAACCTAAAGCACAGTCACAAAATCAAATTTTTACAGGATCTAAGCAGGTATGAGAGGTGGGGGAAGTGGAGGACATAATAAGGTTCTATACCTGTAACTCATTTTAATTGAACAGTCATTTAGTGTTTTAGTGCTGGTCCTGAAGAAACTTAGGACTGTCATGACCACACCTGGGTCTAAATCCAGTATCTACCATGTCAGACTTGAGAACTACGAGTTCTAATAATCAATTTTCTTATCTGCAATGATAACAATAAAGCTCATACGTAGTAAATACTTATTATCCAAGTCATTATTCTAAATACTTTTATCTATTAATTCAATCATCAGCACAGTAACCTACTAACCAGATAATGTTCATAGTAGATAACAAAACTCAGGCAATGAAAATAAGATTAGGTAACTTTCCCAAGACCACAGCAGCTAAGGATCATTATTTAAACCTGGGCAACTTTGTCCAAAGCCTACGCTCATAATCACAACGCTAGATGAATAGTACTGTATCTACCAGAGCAGATTAATGCTGAGTGGAGGTGATAGCGGTCAGGGTAGTATCTGTTTCACCTTTAGAAAATAATGTAGCTTCCCTGGTATTTAATTTTCATTCTATCCAATTTACTTCATTGGAAGTGTTGGGATACACAAATGAGATGATGCACAGGCTTTAACTGTAATATATAAATTATTGTTGTTTAATTATTATGCTATGAAGAACTTCTCAACCTTTCCATTTCTCATATGGATTTTTAAAATTTCTTCCTGAACCATTGTGAGGAATATAAGCAATAGCGAATCAGGACTCCTGGCTTGCCGCAAATGAGTGTTACAAACTCAGAATCCTCGGGTAAAACCAAAACACTTAGCTGGCTTTTTTTTCTTTTTCTTCTTTTTTAAGCTGTGGAGTATCATTATAAAAAAAATGTGAGATTTCTATAAGATTCTTAAAAAAAAAAATATTTGGAGGAAAGCAGACATCACCCACACTGCTGCCTTTTGGATCCCAGGCTGGGAATTATGCAGGCTGAGAGGCAGAGAGGGCCCCTGACTTTCCAGCCTTCCTCACTGCCAACTCAGGGCTCCCCAGTGGCCTTCAACTGCCTAAGAAAAACCTTCAGCTGCTTTCTGGTTCATCTACAATTGATATTATATATTTTTTTCAGTCACTCCTACCATGACTGCTCCATTCCTTAACTCAGGAGTTATAAAATCTTGCTGTAGATCTGTTCTAACCGATGGCCCAAAGGAGATGAGTAATAATGCTTCAAGGGAGGATTTGAGCACAGTGGGCATAAATAGTCCAGCACAGCAACTAAATGAGGTTCCTCTCTGTGTGCAATGCAAATATCCTGACCTCAGACGGAGGGTGGTTTAGGGGCTGCTGGGAGAGATTTTGCTTAAATAAAATTTGAAATGAAGTATAGATAACTGCTCAGAGGTGCTTTTGTACAACAGTCAGGGCCTATTACCCCATTATCTATGACCTCTAGAGTCCTGAAGGTATTGTAAAAGCTGACAGCTGCTTGGAGACTATTAGAAAATCATACCGGTCTTACAAAATTCCCCACACACTAGAAGTTAAGCAGTATCTTCTTGGGTCCAGCCTACCTCAGATTGAAAGCATGATTGTATCAAAACATTGACATGAAATCTATGTGAACCAGCTTGATGAAAGTATTTCAAATTGTATATGAAAACACTACACTGTACCTCATGTTTGCATTAATGTATACAGCTATCATTTAATTTAAAAAAAGAAAGCATTATTAACATTTAAAATTACAACAACATTTCTAATCCCTTTTAGATTGTATTTCAGTCCCCTTTTCAAAATGACAGCATAGTCAACAGAGTAGTTGGGAAGGGGGAAAGTGCTAGAGGACGATGAAGAAATGGTAGTTCTTATAACTTTGGCCTTTCCCCAAGAAGCTGTATCTCATCCTTTACTATTCAAACTAAGCGAGGTCTAGAATTCTTAGCAGTTTGTGCTAAGCATCAAAAGTCCACACATCTACATTTGGGCTTTCCAAATTGAGAGAAGGAGATTTTTTTTTGCCTTTATATCTGTAATTTAGTTGATAGAGGGTATGTTTAGGTTCTAAGTGTGTGAATGTATTTATTAATGCACCTAATCTAACATGATTAGCTATGACGAGAAGGAACAAAGAGAAGCACTATGCCATATGTGGTTATTAAGCGGTTTTGCATAAAAATGAGGCATTCAGTCCCCTCTCAGTACCCCAATAATTCCATCCTCAGACTTCAATATGCCTGATTGTAACTCAACATTATTCTATCCCAAATGATCAGTAGCCCATTTTTTATTTTCAGCCCATTTTTTTTTTTTTTTTTTAAGAATCAATTATGAGCACGGAGATTGCTGGCACAGAGAGAGTGTTCGTCAGGCTCGCTCCCAGGGATAAGAACACCACCAGCAATGGTCATAGTATCTTTGTTTCCCTATTTTCTGACCTTTTTCTTTCTCCCAATAGTGCAATCAAAAGTGAGTGGGCCAAAGAAGGCTAAACCAACTTCTGTAATAAGGGGAGCCCTTATGTGGAAAAAGAATTCATCCTGTCTAGAAAATATCATTTTTGGAACTTTGGGAAAAGGAGGGGGGTCCCTTAGTCACCCATGAATTAGGTGACATAAAACAACAGAATTTATTTCTCACATTTCTGGAGGCTGGAAGGCCAAGAGGAAGGTACCAGCACAGTCAGGTTCTGATGAGGCCCGTCTTCCGTTCGTAATGTCCTCTTCTCACTGTACATATCGTCACATAGCAGAAAGAGCAAAGCTCTCTGGAGTCCCTTTTATAAGGGCAATAAGCTCATTTAGGAGGCGACTGCTCTCATGACCTAATAGTCTCCCAAAGTTCACACTCCAAATATTATCACATTGAGGGTTAATATTTCAACATATGATTTTTTTTTTTTTGAGCCAGGGTCACACTTTGTTGCCAGGATGGGATACAGCGGAGCTAACATAGCTCACTGTGACCTTGACCTCCTGAGCTCAAGCGATCCTTTCACTTCAGTCCCTTTAATTGAGGGACTGTACAGAGGTACACTGCCATGCCCAGTTAATTTTATTAAATTACTTTTTATACAGACAGGATCTTACTCTGTTGCCCACGCAGGCTGGTCTCACACTCCTGGCCTCAAGTGATCCTCCTGTCTCAGTTTCCCAAAGTGTTAACAGAGACATTTTGAGAGACAAAAACAAACATTTGGTCTACTTCAAATAATTTTTCTTGAAAACAAAATCTTTAATTTTTATCACGTATTTTTACAGGGAAGAAAATGACCAAGAGGAGCACTATTTTTTGACTGCTGCCAATGAAAACTATTAAATCAATATTAGGAGAAAGCAAAAAGGATAAAAAGAAGCCTTCTCCGTGGGGCTACTATTTTCATCTCTCTTCTCTTCCCTCCTGACCAGTGCTGGGATCCTGCCAGGCCACAGGAGGGCTGAAGGTCTGCCTAGATACTCCTACTCGCAGCCCTCTCCATGGCCAGATGTGGTCTGGGCTGACCAGAGCCATTCAGCTTTTACACAATCAAAATAATTAAGTTTCTCCAATGTGCCTACAAATATTACTATTTTCTAGCATGTGACATTACAGGACATAGGTTAAAAAGCATTGACACGTGAAATCCTATCCCAACCATCTTCTTCGCTAGATTAGGTGCATGAATCTAGCAATCTCTTTCTCTCTCTCCCAGTATGTGTGGGTATACGTGTAAGTGTGCACTAGCTTCAACAACTAGCAATATTCCTTGAAGGTAGTGGATAAATATTAGGAAATTTTGCAATTAGTACATTGTTCTACACACAGTAAGACTGTGATAATAAAATTCGGGGTGCTGTAAGTCCATTTGTGTCACAGTGCACCATCCACTCACCCAACTGAGCCAGCATGGTACTTAAGCCACCTTCCATGTGTTTGCCAAAGTTCCAGAGGAGAGTTTGTTTCCAACTGTGTTAATAGTGATTGTTATAACAATATTGTATTAGATATGCAAAAGCTAGGGTTGCTAGTAAGTTACAATTCAAATTGCTGGCCAGACCCCTGGAAACCAATTGCTGGTTTCAAAATTGCTTTTTTTTTGTTTTCCATTATGTATTTATAAAATCTTTTTCTTTAGTTTTGAGTCACACAGTCTGTGGGTTCCCTCTGCTGGCTGTTTAACCGTTGGAACTCACAATCTAAAAATGAGACACATATCCTGAAAAACAACTCCCAAAACAGAGAAAGGGCATCAGGAGGGTGCTTGAGACTGGAAGATTGTGATCTAGAGCCACAGCAAGGAGTGGAGAGTGAACTAAGTTTATGTAAACTAAGGACCAGTGAGACTCAGCCCATGCTATTTGACATGGTCACTCAATGTCTTTATGAATGGGTTACAAGTATTTAAAATCTGTATTTCCATTCTCTTTCCAAAAGCTGCCCACGGTGAGCCAATGTTGCCCGGCGGCTGGGTAAAGTTGTTTGTCCCTTTTAGACGTCATATGCCCAGTAGAGTTCATCAGTTACTGGTATTGCTTATGGTCTGACTCACATGACCTGGTTGACAAAAATCAAGCATGAGCAAGGGGTTTTTGTTGTTTGTTGTTTGTTTTTGTATACTGGGCCAATTTCCCTTATTGTTTTTGTCCAGATTCCACCAGGTATTAGAGTCTTGGAGTTATGCTTTGAAACACAGAGCGTGAACCACTTTCTCGAAAAGACACTATTGGTTCTTATTCCTTACACTTCAACCCCTTTAAAGCTAAGTATTTTTTTATTATTCTAACATAAAAACAGCAAACATGCCTAGAAAAAATACGCTTTGAAAACTGTAAGCCGGAAAGCTCTAAATTACAATGAGAGCGCTCTTATGATTTGGAGTTTAAATATGAGAAAAGTACACATAGATAGTCCTCTCAATAAAGAAGCTATCAAAATCATATACTTTAAGGTCCTATTTCATTTTTAAATCAGTTTCTTCAGCTAAAGCAAGAAAGAAGAGAGAAACCAGAATGTAAAAACTGTATCAGTCAGACAACAGAAGAAAAACTGCTGTGACTGAGAATGGGATGAAAGGAATATTTGAGGTGTTTTAAGAAAAGACCACATAATCGTATCAAGACCTTCCCGGAATGGGCTGGAATTTAGGAAACCTGAACCTTCATTTAAACTGCATCTGGATGAAAACTTAAGCCTTATTTGGTCTGTTATCATGTGTCCCCAAGAAATCTGAACTTGCCATCTGGACTCACTGCTTTTTGATAACAGAGATTCCAGGCACCGGTGGTTCACCAAAGCAGCTGTTAACTTTACGTGTATATTTAGAATGAAATGAGTTTTTGAGGGGAGGATGGAGGTGTGCTTTTTTTAATTTATACCACTAGAATATCTAAATAATTAATAATTGTTGTCTCAGAACTTTCTGTTACAAGGCGCTCCTCTCAGAGTTCAGGTTCTTTCCTTTTCCTTCTCATGCCCCAATTTCCCACCTTCCAGTCGTCCTTATACTACTATGAGACCAAAAAACAAGGACCAATAAAAAGATTCAGGAGTCAGGATTTTGGGGTGTAAATCACATCTTTAACCAGTTTCTGGGCTGGCTTCTCCCACTGGTATAATGAGTTTGGAAGCAGGGGCCTCCAGCATGCAGCCCGCTGACTGAATGTGTATTTATTATGTGAGGACACTTTTGCTATTCTGTGGTGGCAGATATCATAACAATTATGCACAGACCTTTTTTCTTGCGGATTGGCTTTTGTTAGTGTTTGTGTATTTCATGTGTGATCTAAGTTAACTCTTCTTCTTTCCGTGTGGTACAGAAAAGCCAAAGGTTAGACTCCCCTGGTTGGGAAAATGCATACTTTTTCCTTGATGAGTACTGTGTGAGCAGATGTGCACAGTGTGTTTATCCACTATAATCTTTTTAATTGAAAAAAAAAGCTAATTCAAGGGCCCACACTTGATATATAACAATTGTAGATGACCCATAACATGCTTATGAAGGCCTTATTCACTTCTATTTTTCTTTTTGTTTCTTTTGGGCTTTTTTTTTTTTTTTTTTTTGAGACAGAGCCTTTGTCACCCTAGGTAGAGTACTATGGTATCATAGCTCACAGCAACCTCAAACTCTTGGGTTCACGTGATCCTCCTGCCTCAACCTCCTGATTAGCTGGGACTATGGGCGCCCACCACAACATCTGGCTAGTTGTAGAGATGGGGTCTCACTCTTGCTCAGGCTGGCCTTGAACTCATGAGCTCAAGCAATCCATCTGCCTTAGCCTCCCAGAGTGCTAGGATTACAGCCCTGAGCCACCACGCCTAGATTCACTTCTATTTTTCTTCTGACAGAAGTCTTTCATAAGAATTCCATGCTGTTTTGTGAGTAAATATTAGTAAAGTGAAATCTGAACAGCTCAAAATGTGTAAAGAAATGTAGCATAATGAAATACAGCATCCAATAAAATAACTGATCCAAGCCAGCCAGCCAGATACCTGGGTAATTATTTCCAGAAAAAAACAAATGGTTGGGTCCCAGTGGCTTGGAAAATCATGACTGGTAACCGTGTTCAAAACAAACATCCTAAAAGACCTCAGGGCCAAGTGCACCCCATCTGTTGCATGGGGTGAATAGTGGGCTCCATGCATTACATGCTCATCAGTGTCTCTTTACATTCTAATAGTCCTTTCCTATTCTTTCCTGCTAAAGCAATGTTTTCCAAAAGGCATTTTAACAGACGCTACTTGGTATTCTAAAGGAAAAAATAAAGTAGAAGGGGAAAGAGGTTCTATGGTTACTTAGGGTATGCTGCATTGAATAAAAATATAGTATAAATGAATTGTTTTCAGGGTTTTTAACATTTTAATATGCCAATAAGTCTGTGAATTTGCATACTGGCACATGTAGATAGCTACATTAGTTCTCCACAAAGTTTGGTACCATTTTTTAAGGGTCATTTAGTAATATTCAGTTTTATTTATCATGATGGTGAGGACCTCCACAGACACTAAATGCCCAGCAATAATTAGGACAATTCTACATAACAAAGGGTTTCCAGCCCATCATTGACATCCCAAAGGAATATGATGCCAGAATCTTTAATTTGGAGTACAACTTGTGATACTACTATTCCCTAAGATCCATTCTGGATGAGTTGGCTTAAAGTACATCCTTAAAGACTGAAGTTGTAGGAGTGACCACAACCCACAATGACCACATGAGTTTCTCTTTTTATTTATTTATTTTTTTGAGACAGAGTCTCATTTTGTTGTCCTCAGTGGAGTGCTATGGCATCACAGCTCACAGCAACCTCAAACTCTTGGGCTTAAAGTGATTATCTTGCCTCAGCCTCCCAAGAAGCTGGGACTACAGGTGCCCACCACAATGCCTGGCTATTTTTTGGTTGGAGTTGTCATTGTCGTTTGGCTAACCTGGGCTGGGTTCGAACCTGCCAGCTCCAGGGTATGTGGTAGGTGTCCTAGCCACTGAGCTACAGGCAACAAGCCTGAGTTTACCTTTTTAAGTAAGAGTTAGTGAAAACCAAAGTTATTTCAGGCTCTTCAATCAAATTGAAATGACAGCAATGGAAGAGAAATGTGTTATTGTGGGCAGAAATTCTGCCTCAAATCCCCTAAGGCAGAAAACCAAATTATCTGTTCACAGCATTTATGGCTCACTCCTCTCCCCTCAAGGTTTAGGATAACTTTACAATCATGGCCTTTCCACATAATAGGGCAAATTTCTTTAGTGAAAGAGAACCACCATCTGTCCATTCTGGTGTCAGAACCTTGACCAGAAAGAAATGATATAGAATCACAAATGTATTGTTTAAAAACTTGAGTTTTGTAAGTACCTGCACAATCAGCTGTCATACACAGTACTTCCAAAACTCCACATCAAGAAGTCTGTTCTTCACTTTCACACAAATCTTCTCAAATTGTTACCCTTTTTGAGATTTTTCCCTCACATTCCCTGCTATTCAGACACAGTTCATCATCTGATTTCAGCACTAACTATTGAAAGGATTTTGAAGAGTGTAGAAAAATATATAAACAACATGTGATGACCATATTATTCTAAATCCCTAAATAATAGCTATTAGATTCTGTACCTATTACCAAGCCAAGTAGCTGGGTCATCTTCAGCAGATCACTAGCATTTTGGAGTCTTAGTTTCCTTGTCTATAAAACAGAGTCACTGAAAGCAGCCTCCTTAAGAAAAAAATGAGATCATGTAGTAAAAGTCCTTGGTCCTGGCATATAGTTAAGTGCTCGGTTGACTGTAAAGCTGTTATCTTTATTATCAATAGTGATTAAACAGGTCTTACAACCCTTATTCCTTAGTCACGGTTCTTTGGCTGTCTACAACGCTCAAGAAGACCCTGCAGCTTCCAGATGTGACCGAGGAAGTAGCCTTTCCATACAGTCTTGAGGGGAGCTGACAGCAGCTGCGGCCTACTCACCCGGTCTCTCACCACCATCTCAGGCTTCATCTCACTTCCTTTCCATCATTTAAAATGTCATTCGAGAAGGCACAATAGCAGAGGCCACCAAATTAAACCCAATTCAATGTTTGGTTCTGTGGAATTTGCTATTTGCAACTCCCTTTTTGCAATTTGTACTGATCCTCATGGAACTTTCTAAAATCGCATTTTATCTTTTTATTTATTTGTCTTTATTAGCTGGCCTATTTGGCAGTTTGTAGGTACTATGTGAATGACATGACTCTGTATGGGAGAGGGAGGGGATACACATTCATCAGAACAGGCTGGGGCTTTATGTAGCAACTAGCCCCTCTTCCCTCCTGTTTATTTTACACATGGGAAAAGGACATCTGGAGGGACACGCATCTGCTTAGGGATCACTGTCGTGAGTGAACTAGGACTGGAATCTGGTCCTCTTGGTTCTTTCAGAGCACAGAGAACACTATTTTGAATGTGTGTTTGTGAGTCTTGTTGCCATGAACATAGAAAAATACAGCTGTTAGAATCTTACTAAACTAGCAATGGATTTGTGTTAAATTCCGAATATAGATACCTCATGTCAGGAATTCTTACTAAGAGCAATGCATAAATTAGTATTATCTCAACAAAACAGCACTTAGACCCACCAAAGCCTGTCCTCACAAGGAACATTCTCACTGGGATCCTGCTTGTAAGCCCTGCTTCTTACACCAACCCCTACAGAACACTTTAGTTTAAAGGACAAAAGCTATCCACTGCCTACCTTATCACAGTAGAGTCATGGGGAGGAATTTTTAGTTTTTACTTACATGGAGGAAGAAAAAAATTATGAATCTTCTTCACTAGACACTCTATATAGTCTTTCTCATCAGAGGACTTGTTGTTGTTGTCAGTCCAGGGCACTCCAGGAGAGACGTGTGCAAGAACCACACCTATCTCCTCCCCTTAGCCCCGTACTGCAGGAAAGCTATCTCTGTCTTCCCTTTTCTCATCCACTCAGCCTCTCCCGTCAAGCCCTAGCCTTTCTTTTCATTTCTTTCAATTAACTTTGAGGGAAAAAGAAATTCATCTTCCAGTCCTTTCAGGGGTTGAGGAGAAACATTGGGGTTCTATCCTTGTAGGACAGCAAAAAGAGCAAGAAAAGTAAATCAGTTAAGTCTTGAACTTAAGATGATCTGAATGTTGATCTGCCACAATTGTAAAAGTGAGATGGATTTTGGCGGGCACAAAACCCAAACCAAATTCTTCACCTTATGACAATGAACTTTTCCTCCATTCTAAATTTCTGATTTTCTCCATAGGGCTTCTCTCTTATAAACACCTTCACTTTGTTCAGTTTTTTTTTTTTCTTGTATTTCTTCTTAATCATTCTAGCTCTTTAGGTT
>NW_003852396.1:50558448-50580882 GCF_000181295.1 Otolemur garnettii
AGGGCTGGATTCGAACCCGCCACCTTAGGTGTATGTGGCTGGCGCCTTAGCCACTTGAGCCACAGGCGCCGAGCCAGTGCAATAGTTCTTTATGTTGACCAGTTTGTTAAATCCCTGGAGTGATCAACTATATAGGTTCTACTGTAGTGTCATTATAAAGTTTATTTGTTTTTTGAGACAGAGTCTCACTAGGTCACCCTCAATAGAGTGCCATGGTATCACAGCTCACAGCAACCTCAAATTCTTGGGCTTAAGCTATTCTCTTGCCTCAGCCTCCCAGGTAGCTGACCCAGGGAGTCATTGTTTAGCAGACCCAGGCTGAGTTTGAATGTACCAGCCCCAGTGTATGTGGCCAGTACCCTAATCACTGAGCTACAGGCACTGAGCCTATTATCAAGTTTACATGGAGATTGTTCATATAAAGTGTTAAGCATAGCCTTTGGCATATAAAAGTTTCCAATAAATGTTTACTATGATTATATTTTTATAACAAAATTTTCTCTACAGAGTAACCATAAGTGAAGAATCTGACCTTCACAGCACATCACCTTTCAGTGACACTATGAATTTGGAATCATTAGCAGAAAAACATTGATCTCTTCACTTTAGTTCTACCAGCTATAAATTTAAAATGAGATTAACATAGGAAACTTCTTCTAGTCACTTAATAAGGGCCTCTTGTTACCAAGCATCGTTCTGTATTCAGATGAGAGAATAAAAGCAAAAGGCAAGCTTACTGACATCAAGACTGTACAATATTACAAGAAAATGAATGACACTGGAGTTTGGGGGTGAAATGACGTTTACTTTTCCTCTTTTTTACTTGTCATTTATATTTGTATTCTGCAAAATTCCAGCAAAAGTATTCTATTTCAAAAGTATTCCCATTCTGGCTAGGAATGAGACTTCCCATTATTTGAATTCAGAAACGAATCACCAAATACTGATTCACAGTTTTTCCTTTTTCTAGGTGATCCTGTCTGAATGGAATGATCCTGAAGTGTAAGGTTCTTGTTCCAGCAGATGTTTCCAATAAATGCATTTACACTAAAAACTAGAATCAGAAAATTGTACCTAAAAAGTCAATAAATTAAGTCTACTCAAGCTAAACGCCCTGATTTTCATTGAGTACATGAATATCCCTCAGGAGTTATAAACGTATAAACATGACATAAACTGCTAGGTAGAGCACTAGGTAAAATTTAAGTATATTATTAAATGGTTATTGCCAATATAAATAGCAATAATGATAATGAAACTTATCTGTAAACACATTCATTTATATAGCCATAATGCCATCTCAGGAAACTGAAAAAATAAATAAATAAAAGCAATTCAAGGAAAGGTTTCTAAAAATAAAATCCTGACATCCTTTCTCTCTTTCTGTGTTTACACACACACATACACACACGCGCGCGCGCATACCTAGATATGAAACAAAGGAAGCAACCAGAGAATGTAATCAATCAGTATCTACTGGAACACTGTGGAAGCAAATATTAAAAAAGTGTTAAAGGACAAAAAATTGTAGTGGACAAAATAATAAACAAAAGTTGATTTTTAAATTATTTTTTATTAAATCGTAATATTGTACATTGATGCATTTATGGGGCTCAGGGTACTGCTTCAATATATAATATGAAATAATTACATTGAACTAAGTAACACATCCATCACAGTTGTACTCATTTCTTAATAGTTTTGAAATGTACCATTGCATCATGCACATTAGGTGAGGTCCCCTCAAATACCTTCCCTCCTCCCATATCCCCCTTTCCTCCCCTCTCTCTCCTCTTCCCTTCTAATTTCTGGATTATAGTTATGTTTTGCCATTCATATGAGTGTGTAGGTGGTTATATATTGATTTCATAGTAGTATTGAGTACATTGGATACTTTTTTTTCCATTCTTGAGATGCTTTATTAAGAAGAATATGTTCCAGATCTATCAAGGTAAACATAAAAGATGTGAAGTCTCCATCTTTTTATGGCTGCATAGTATTCCATAGTGTACATATACCACAATTTGTTAATCCATTCATGGGTCAATGGGCACTTGGGCTATTTCCATGTCTTGGCTATTATGAATTGGGCTGTGATAAACATTCTGGTGTGAATGTCTTTGTTGTAAAATTATTTTTGATCATCTGGGTATATACCTACTAGAGGAATTGCAGGATCGAACTGTAGGTCTACTTCTAGTTTCCTGAGTGTTCTCCAAACTTCTTTCCAAAAAGGCCATATTAGCTTGCATTCCCACCAGCAGTGTAGAAGCATTCCCTTCTCTCCACATCCATGCCAACATCTGTAGTTTTGGGATTTTGTGATGTGGGCTAATCTTACTGGAATTAGATGAAACCTCAAAGTGGTTTTGATTTACATTTCTCTGATGATCAAGGATGATGAACATTTTTTCATGTGTTCATAGGCCATGTGCCTGTCTTTATCAGAGAAGTTTTTGTTCAAGTCTCTTGCCCACATAGAAATGGGGTAATTTATTCTTTTCTTATTGATTAGTTTGAGTTCACAAAAGTCGATTTGATTCCAATACTATTATTAGCAAAAGGGGAGACCGGACAGAGGAAGTCTGTCTACTCATCAGCACAGAAACCAGGGGTTAAAGAGTCTTTAGGAGCTGGGGCAGCAGGCTCATGGGCCATCTTTGTTAGCTAATTTTCCTTACCCAAAGATAAAGGAAACTTTCTTTTGTCTTCATAACATGAGATAGTTTTATAACTTGGAGCGAGGCACCTGATACAGTCAGGGTCCTGTCCTCCTGCAGAAACTGGGAGATAGGGGTGCTATTGTACTTGATAACTGGATTACAGAGAGCTGATTTCCAATTCCTTCAGAAACAACTTTTCTGATTTGTAACATTAGCAAGAGGCCTTTTAAGACATTGACATCTCAAAGGGTAGAGAAAGGATTACAAATTTTCTAAAGTAAATACTCCAATAAAAGGGAAGTGAGGGGCCTGGAGACAGGAGCAAGCCTGTATACAAGTTAGTTAAGCTGGTGCAGAGTAGCACCTCTTCTTGGTCAGAAGCCATCACTTTGCACATATGCAAGCACACATGAAGAAATTGTGGGAATAGTGTGAGACAACATAGGCCCACTACAGAAAAACAGATAGTTTATTAGAAAAGCTCTGTGGCAAGTTGCCACAGGAGCTAGGTAAAGGCCTTCACTCAGATTTGAAAAATCAGCACACATTTTCAAGAATGCAGATTTTAACTAACAATGTTTCAGGTTGAATAAAGATATGTGCATGCTACACATCCAATAAAGGACTGATAACCAGATTTTACAAAGAACAAGCAGATCAACAAGAAAAGATCAAATAACCCCCAAAATGACTTGAACAGAAACTTTTCTAATGCAGATAGACTGATGGCAACAAACACATGTAAAAGCGTTCAATAGCTCTAATCCTCAGGAAAATGCAAATTAAAACCTGACCCCAGTGAGAATGGCTTACATTACAAAGTCCCAGAGCAACTCATGCCAGCATGGCTATAGAAAGGAACACGTGTACATTGTTGGTGGGAATAAACTAGTTCCACCTTTCCTGAAAGCAGTGTGGAGATTCCTCAAAGAACTTAAAGTAGACCCACCTTTTGATCCTTCAATCCCTCTACTAGGGATTTACCCAAAGGAAAAAGAGAGATTTTATTAAAGAGATACCTACTCTCAAATGTTTATAGCAGCACAATTCACAATCACAAAGATGTGGAAACAGCTCAAGTGCTTATCAATACATTAACGGATTAATAAAATGACTTTAGGCCAGGTGAAATGTAGGCTGCTGCTTTCAGTTCTGAGTTTGTGGTTTTGCTTCTGCAGATTACAACCCCGAGTGCATACAGGGTCTATCCTACAGTAACTGCATTATTGAAAGGGCTTCTGAAGTCAAAGTTGCCTATCAAAGAAAAAATTCAGCTTTCATCTTCTGCTTATGTAAAATTGATAGCCAGGATGAGAGTATAGTATTCTTTAGTTCTATTATTTTCCAAAGCGTTTTACAGGACTTTTTTGCTTTTTTCTTTTTACTGTAAATATGCTTACCAACATTTGTTCATTTTTTTTCTGTAGCTGTATAAGAAAATCTGCGTGCATTCCCCAAACACACATGCACATGTAACCAGTTCAAAGGCTCAGAAGCAGTCAATCTGGGTCCACCACCTACCAATGAACTGGAGATCTACCTTCTTTAGACAGGTTGATTTAAATACAGCCAAATTCAAGAAAACGTAAGCCTTCCCTTCCCAACCACAAGTAATTCGCTCATCTCACTGAAAAGTCACTTTCTACCCAAAGACTCAAGTGGAACTACATTTAACGGGTGCTCAATGACAAAGGTTGAACCTACACTGCACGTTCTCTGAAAAACTTGGGGAAAATGCTGGATGAGTGGTGGTGGCATTATAAAACCGGAGCCATTGCTCAAAATCTATACCTTTCCCTTACTTAAATGATGTTAACTACCCAGTTCCAAATTCAAAAATAAAATCTACAGTACACAGCTATGGTGGCAAGGTAAAAAGAGTAAAGAAACTCTACTAACCTGATGAATGTGGGCCCTGAGGTTAAGCAATCTATGAAAAGAGCATTGGTGGTCGACAAAGGCCTCCAGTCTCTTGCAGTTTTGCTCAGTCTCTGCCGCCAAGCGTTCCCTCCACTTAACACCTATCTACGACTCTCCACCCACACCCTAGCACTTATATATGCAAGTAGTCAGACAGCCCAGGCGGATGTAGCTCTTACTTTTCAATTGTTATCTTAATTGTTATCTTATCATAACTAGCTCTTGTAGTCTTACTATAACTATAACTTTACTTGTAATCTTATTATAACTATCCCCTAACCGTAGGAACTCTCTCATTCTTACTTAGGAAAGAATTTCCTGGCTTTAAATCATGAGCATTTGATTCACCTGCTATAAGGGTTGCAAGCCAAGTTTTGCAGCGGTTCTGTATTAAAGGGCCACAGCATTAGGAAGGTTGAGAACCACTGTGTCAGGCAAATGACTCTACTACTTACCAACTGTCTGACATTAAATAAATCACTTAATCTCCCTAAGTCTTACTTTTTCCACCTGTAAGATGGGGATACCACTATCTTTTATCTTTTTTTTTTTTTTTTTGGGCCGGGGCTGGGTTTGAACCTGTCACCTCTGGCATATGGGGCCGGCGCCCTACTCCTTTGAGCCACAGGCGCCACCCAACCACTACTGTCTTCACTGGGTTTTTATGAGCACATAGTTTCTGCCCTCCAAATGTAATCATTGCATTTGTTGTTATCACTTTAAAAAAAGGAACATCATCTTAGAAGAAGATACATTGGATTAAAGAAAAATAAAAGCAGTTTGTAGTTGTATCATCTCATGGTAAAAAGATATTACACTGGCCTGAGCATTAGAAGATTGACATCTAGCCCTGGTTCCTCCACCTTATGGTGTAACTTTTGGCAAGTCTCTGCCCTTTCCACTTAGTAAAATAACCTGTCACATACCCTTCAGCTTTTGCTGGTTATCAGTTTATTTTTTCTCAGCTCAAAATTTTTAATTTGTCTCTTCTGTGAAAATTGAGCTGTTTAAAACACGTTTCTTTTGCCAGCTGGTACAATGTTAAGTTCTGTCAGCAAAGAAAAAGGAAAGACACTGCAGAAAAAAGGGATGTTTCTATTCAGCCTGGCTTAGAAGGCCTCTGCTTCTCCAGTGCCCAGCTCCTGCACCCAGCACAGCATCCCCAGAGCTTGGTTCCTATAATAGTCAGCACTGCCCAATGGGCAGCAGCTTCCTGTAGCATCCCCTCATCTGGGCAATTTTTATTGGATTACATCAGGCAAGAGAACTTTCTGTAAACAACTGTCTCCAGCAATTTCCATCAGGAAGGCACCAGAGCAATTTCCCTGCTATCTGGTAAACCACACCAAAGCCTTCTCCCTTCCCACACAGTCTGGATCTTAGCCCTGGGGTTGGGGATTGGGTGCTATAGTTCAGCCCTACAGGTGCCAACTGCTCTTTATGGCTGCTATTCCTGTATTCTTTAACAATTTCTTTATTTCTGCCATGCTGAGCCTTCGTTGTTCCAATCCCTGCACATAGTTAATAATTCTTTAAATTAAAATTTTTGCCATTCAAATTGCCAGGTAGTTTTTGTCTTCAGATTAGACATTATCTGATATGGCTCTACGATTTTCAGACTCAGAAATACTATGATTTCAGTAGTGATGTTACTGGGAAAGAGGTCTTCTAATCTTACTGCTAAGCCTCCTTAAGGGGCATTGTTCCTGGAGTGAGATGTCAGTAGCAGATAACTACGGTTTTGAAAGGGGAGAACCACATTTGAAAAACAGATGACTTCACTTAGCAGGCAAAATAGATATGATTGTACAGTCCAAAATCATTCAGATAATCAAGAGGGACGGTCAAAAGTTCTGATTTGGTTCTCTACCACCTGGAGTTAGCCAAATTACAAGACTAAGGGCAGAGCCCTCTAGACTGCTAAGTCTGCCCAAGTTCACTACCAACTGCAAGTTCAGGAGACTCCCAGAACCACCCTAAGGCTCAATAATTTGCCAGAAAGACTTACAGAACTCACTGAAAGCTATTGTCCTCAAGGTCACATTTATTATAGGGAATAGATACAAATTAGAACCAGACAAAAGACGACGCATAGGGCAAAGTCTTGGAGTGGTCCTAACACAGAGCTTCTAGTGATCCTCTCTCCAAGGTGTCAGGGTCAGACTGGGTTGCCTCCTCCTGGTCATAGTGTATGACAATACATGGGAGTCTTGCCAACCAGGGACACTCAACAGGGATGTGATAGCCAAAATTTTTAATGGGGTTTATTACTTTGGTGTGGTTGATTGAATCATACTCACATTCTTATACTTAATCTCAGACATCCTCCTCTGATGGTGGGACTAACATCACAGGGCCAGAGGGGTCTAGCTACCTCAGTAATATAATCAGGTGGTATCCCATGAACAATAAACACACTTCAAACACTAAGGAAATTGCAAAGGTTTAGAGTTTATCTACCAGGAACCTGGGGGAGAGGCCAGACCTTTTCTTGGGGGCCTAGCTAACTTCCTCACTCCACATGCACCAAATCCATTGAAGAGCTGAGGTAAAAGAAGCTATAGTAGTTACTGCCCTAGAGGCAGATTTTACTGGAAAGAAATAAAGTTGCTTACCTAAAGTCAGTCTTATTGAAAGGGTAATAAATTACATGGTAAAAAGGAGGAGAAGCAGCAGAAAAGTGTTGCAGGATTTGCTACCTAACCATTTTTACTTGCTTTTTTCAGCCTCAGGTACCCAGGTTTTCATACACTGACATGAAAAGTTGATTTGAATGTGAAATTTGTCACATTAAATCCCTGTTTTCTTCCATTTGTGTAACAACATTTTCAACTGTGTATGCTTGCATGCCTCGGCTTATTATAGATCGGCCTCCTGAAGCGTGCTGAAAGCACAAAGAAATGATTTTCTGCCTCTTTGATCTTTCCCCGGCCTTAGCAAGAGTTAGTATAATAAAACGTCACGGCCCCATTAGATTGTGTGGTCATGGGGTCTTGTGTGTCCCTTTCCTCTTGTTCTAAATAGTTTCATGCGTTCAATGATCACTGTTTCCCACTTAGATATATTCGGTTATGTTAGGAGTGGATCCAGGGAATTTCAAAATGTTGTTACATGCAGTGTATGGGCAAGAAAACAGGAAGGCAATATGAAAAAGACATAAAATGTTATTTTTATGGTTCTGTCTTATTGTATTATGTTCAGCTAAACTGTATGTGGTAAAAACAAAATAAAATAAAGGAGAGTCAGGCGAGGAAAACAGATTGGATGCCCTGTAAATTCATGGTAACCAACTCTGATATATTCTCAACACCACTAGTCCATGCTTCTGCATTGATAAACTCAATTTTCCGTCTATTATTTTGACCTACTGCGAAACACTCAAATCTTAACTCTCTCTTTCCTTCTTAAAATTAAGCAGATGCGGTCATCATTTAGTAACTAAGGGTTAAAATGTAGCTTCTCTTTATTCTCTTTTCTTTTTTTTTTTTTTGGCCGGGGCTGGGTTTGATCCTGCCACCTCTGGCACATGGGGCCAGCGCCCTACCCTTCTGAACCACGTACTCCTCTTTATTATCTAAGGGCAGTACCTTCCTGTGTCTTTTCAGCTTCTCCAGAGAATCGTGTTGTTTATTAATGTTTTTATTTCCTTTCTTTCTTAAGTGTTTAACACCTACCTGGATTCTTTTATTGGTATTTAAACATACCCAAGTCTCTCTCAATTAAGTATAAAACTCCTTCCCTCAATACTTCCCTCTGTACCGGTTGGTTAGTAGACGTTCCCTCTTTACCTTTAAGGCTAAACGTCTATAAAGAAATATTTACTCAAGGTCAATTATCCAACTCATGCCTTAGACTACTCTAGTCTGGAAGTTGTCTCTGTTATTCTACTGAACCAGGTTTCATGAAGATCACCCCCAAGCTCCTATTGCTAAATCCAGTGGATATTTTTAAGTGCTCATTGTACTTAAATGCTCAACACTTTTTTTCACTCTGCTGATCATCTTTTCCTTCTTGAGACACTTTCTTCTCCAGGATCCCAGGATATAATCTTACTTGATTTGGTCATAGCTGACGGTTCTCACTTTGAACACTTTTGCCTCTTCTACTAGCTATTTAATGTCAAAGCCCCTGAAAGTTCAATTAAATGGTCTCTCATATTGTCACTCTGCACTTTGTCCTTGGAACAATTATCTACGCCCATGTCTTTATTGCTACCAAATTTGGATGACTCTCAAATATGCATCTCCAGCTAAGGAAGAGCCTTTGTATTTCAAGTATGAATTTGCACTAGTCAATGTGACAATTTGTTTCAAAAACTCCCTAGATGAAATATACTCAAAACACACTCACAATCTCCCTTTTTTCACCAAAAGTTTTACCCTTCTTGTGATGGTCTATGTCTCATCCATTCAAATGAATAAGACAGAGAAATCTAGAGATTTCCTTTAACCCTTCCCTATCTCCTACCTTCTATATCCGATGCATCACCATGTTATTCATTTTATCGCCTACAATTTTCTTGAAAACATCTACTTTTTCTGTCCCTAGTAACACATCCATGACCTCAAAATATCACTACCAGACAATATCTAGTCCAACATGTATCACGATATCCATGTTTGTACATGTCATCCATCCCAATACGTTCAATATCCTATAGTCAGAGTGATATGATCAGGTCACCTCTGCTCAAAACACCTCAGTAGCTTTCCAATTCCCTTAGGACACAGATCAAAATCCCATAACATTTACATTTCTGTGACCATATGTGCCCATTGATTAGCTCCCAATTATTACACAGCCCATGTCATATTTTTCCATTCTTGAGATTCTTCACATAGAATAATGTTCTCTAGTTCCATCCAACTTGCTGCAAAAGATATTATTTCATTCCTATTTTATGGCTGAGTAGTACTCCATGGGGGGTGTGTGTGTGTGTCACATTTTCTTAACCACTCATGATTTGATGGGCACTAAGGTGGATTGTACATCTTTGTGAGTGTGAATTATGTTGTAATGAACATTTGAGTGCAGATGTCTGTTAGGGCCCTAAGCCCTTCCACTATCTTTCCTTCTAGAACAAAAGGCATGTCTGGCTTCACCCCAAGAGTTCAATTGGAAAGACCGTAGCCCGCCAAAACTTTCCAGTAACCTGTAGACTCTTCCTCCCCTAAGCTCGGTATAAAAGGAAGCCTCCAGCCATCCTCATGGCAGCTGCCATCTTTGCCCAGGTGAGTCATAGTCCTCTTTCATTAAATTTGGCCTAAACCTCTGCTGGTCTCATCTCTGGGAACACCACCAAACCTCTTTTAGCATCTTTTTGAAAATCACTTATTTTCCTTTGAGTAGATCCTCAGTAGTGGAGTTGCAGGGTCAAAATCTTTGAAGAGTAGCTCATAGGATTCTTTATGTCCTGTCTTCTCAACCCCACCCCTACCCATAGTGCCTGCACTTCAATTAAGCAAAATGCCGTGGTGCTTCTTGTCCTTTTTTTCCTAGGGAAATACCCAAATTCCATGCTCTATCCAGGTAACTCTTAAGTTAGCTTTAGATCCCACTTTATTCATCACCTCCCTGGGAAGCTTTCCCATTTCTCCTGTCTAGAGCAAATATCCTATCATATGCTGTCGTGTTAATATTTATGCCTCCTCCATTAAACACATCATCTTGGTAATGTTATAATTATTTAAGCAATCACATAATTAATCCTTGCCTCTCCTTTAGCACCATACAATTATGAAGGACCAGGAACAAATATATTTATTGCCCTTTCAGAACTTAGCATAATGCCTGGTTATCCTTTAAGTACACAGATAAATGAAAAAACAAATTATCAGTTTTTGAAATACAAAATCACTTGCAGAGAGAAGACTGTCTGCATTTGAGGGTAACAATTAACAGCTTACGGAAACGGGGGCATGTTGTGACTTTCCCTTTGCTGCCCTTATTTGTAAAAATGTGTTCTGCAGGAAATTGGGAAGTCTTAGAGGTGAAGCCAGAGGTCAACTGGGTGGGAGAGTGTGTGTGTGAATTAAGAGGGGAGGTTGCATGGCAGGGCCCTGAAGCCACCGAGCTCTCTACTCTACTTTAACCAGTTTAACTGGGACGCTGCCTGTGTCACACAGTAGAATTTAATGGGATATTTTGTTTGCATAAGTGTCTACTCCTATTCTTCTCTCTCTAAAGATTCTGAAAATTACTGAACTAGATACATCTCCGTGTACAGATGAGAAAAGTAAAGCCTATGTTAAAAAAAAAATGAAATAAGCCAAAGCTGTAGAAGTGGTTAATGTAGAAAATTAAAAACCCTCAAGAATAGGAAAATCCTCTGGAAAGAGTGTATTATTCTTCTAAAAACTAAGACAGAGAAATTGTTCCTTTCCATCCCCCCTTTTCCACCCTTATTAGTTCCCCTCATCTCTCACTGATTTTTCTTACTTCACAGAATAAATGTGACTATTTCATTTTCTGACTTTTTAAGGGAGGGCCACGTTGGTATCTATGCTTCTCGCACAATTTTCTTCTTTTGATTGCCAAATGGAAATCCCAGATATACTTTAATGCTGGAACTCTCCCCAAATACCTAGTCAACATTCATTTTTATTTCTGTAGTACATTTGAAAAGATTCGAGCACTAGATCTGTATAGATACCATTTGTCTATCCCAAAGAATCCTAATAAATAGAAAACATGCTGCAAGTAAAATGTACTGTTAGCTCTTCTTTGCAAACACCAGAGGGCAGTATACACTGGGGAAAAATTCAGAAATGCTGCAAAGTGTCCATAAATAGATCTTACCAGAGGAACTATACAGGAAAGGTTAAATTAATATACCACGGATGTTCATAAAAGAGTCTCTCTGTAAATAGAATACATATATATGCTACTTCAAAGTAGGAGACTGCGTATTTATTGTGATCTAGAGAAGCATGTTACCATCAGGAGAATGTAATGAAAATCAGTCAGGAAAATGATCACTTGCTCAGGAATTTGAAAGTGAAGTAGAATCTATAAATGTCATTACTTCTCTCTCTCCCTTTCTCCCCTGGTCTCTTTCTCTTCCCTGTTCCTCCCTTCTTTTGTGTTTTCCCTAGCCTTGATTTCTATCTTCGTCTCCAGCTTTATCCATATGTGTGTGTGTGTGTGTGTGTGAATATGTGTGGATCTATATGGATATCTGTCTCCAAAAGTATGAAAAACTCTAGCATCCCAATAAAAAAGTAAGAAGAGAATAAAAACAGAATTCACAGAAGTAACAATTGCTAATGGCAAAATGGCAAAACATGTTCAGTTACAATAGTAATCAAACGATCCCATCTAAAACAAAATAAAATTATATTATCCAATACAGGACAGGTACTCTCATACACAGGAGGAGATTTACCTTTTTCCAATGTAATACTGGCAGGAGTATTACATTGGTAAAAGACCTTTCAGCATGCAACGTGACGACGTGTGTTTAGGTAGGTAGGTAGTAGATATATTTTTGAACTAAAAATTTTTATCTTTTTAAAGTTACCTCAATTAAATAATCAGAGGTATGTAAAATATGTACAGGGAAATGTGCCAGAGAAATATCACGGTAAAAAAGTGGAAATAAACTTGATGCTATACAGTAAAAAGAAGGGTACATTCTTACAATCTGATGATAGTCATTGAATATTATGCTTTTACTTGAATTAAAGTCTTCAAAAATTAAGCGATGTAAAATAGTATTATGCTGTAAGGTGTTAAATTAAAAAAAATTATGCACAATATATTTTCAATATTTAAAAAAGTGCCTTTATTACTGATAGATTTATTTGTAAAATTACAGATACTTTTTATTTTCTTCTAAAACTTTTTTTTTTTTTAGTTTTCTTTATGGGCAACATGCCAATTTTATAATTAAAGGAAAGAAGTATTATTAACGTCTATTAAAAAAAATTTGAAGTTCCCCAAAAGATGCAAGAATGGTACTTATTAGAGTAGGTTTAAAGAGCTGGAAATCCTCCGTTTGAAAGATATTTAGCTATCTAACCACCTAAATCTTCATCCATACACACGAGTGGTTTATAAAAGCACCCATTTTGCTCTAATCTTAGCAGCATTAAATTATATAATTTTTGGTTATTTTTGTTTAATATTATATTGCTTAATTATTTTTGAAGCTGAACATATGTTTTTTAAAAAAATTTCTGGCCAGAGTGGAGCCTGTGGCTCAAAGGAGTGGAGCGCCAGCCCCATATGCTGAAGGTGGTAGGTTCAAACCCAGCCCTGGCCAAAAACTGCAAAAAAAAAAAAAAAATTCTGGCCATTAGGCCATTATTAATGTGCTTTAATCTACAATCCAAATTCAAATTCACCTCTATACCAATACTTTCCTGTTTTTTTTTTTGTTTGTTTGTTTTTTTCTTTTGTGGTTTTTGGCCTGGGCTGGGTTTGAACCCAGCACTTCCAGCATACGGGGCCGGTGCCCTACTCCTTTGAGCCACAAGCGCTGCCTCAATACTTTCCTTTATATAAGTTTCCTTATACAATAAACCAATTTACTACCGCACAATGCATTTCTTTTTCATACCTCCTTAGTCTCTGTTATGAAACAGTTCTCTAGGCCTTCTTATTTCCAGTGACTGACTTTTATTGAAGAAGACAAGCCAGTTGTTTTATACAATGTCTTTTTAACAATTTGTATTTATTTTCTTCCCATTCAATTCAGGTTATAATTTTTTTCTCTGGGATATTAATAAATTATGTTTTCTCATCAGTGAATCACATCAGCTTCTCCTTTTTGCCCACTAGTGTGTAATTCCTGAGAAGATGCTTTCAGACAATGTCTATGCAGTTCCTCATCACAGTTCACCAGGCGCTGCTATCATCCTTTGATATTTCACGCCAGAATCAATTACCATGATAATCACAAGTTGGTGAGTTTCTAACACAGTCATTTATTCTACTTTTAATAATTAGCATTCTACTACTTTGAAAAAAGGTTTCCCATTCCCCCCCATTTATTCATTTATCTATTTATTAATAACATGGGTACCTAGATTCTTCTTTTAGATAATGGATGATAATTCATTACTATCATTATTTATCTTGATATTTCAATCTTCCCATATTCGGCCCCTTGGAACTGCTTCAGGCTTGACCCACTGTACTCTTCACATGCCTTTGTTATTTTTTTTTTTTTCTTTCAGCATGTCCTTACGTTGTGACACCACAAACGCTCCAGGCTCATCTTGTACTTTTCCTTCCTCTGGAAAACTCTGCCGAATTCCAGTCCAACACTAATATATTCTCCCTAGCCTTATTCAATTCCATACTTGTATTTCCCTTCTCCACGAGTGAAAATACTGGTTGAAATCCTCATCAGTGTCTTTACCCTTTCATTCAATCTTGCAATACACAGAAAGTGCTTTCAGAATGGCTATACACAGACTGTTAGGAAATACAAACCTAGCAAGCAAGATAAGTTATAGGCCTTTTTATATTTAGAATAAAAGCATGTTTAAGTACAATGTTACAAAGCTATTTGGTTTTTAAAATGCTTTTAAAAGACTTATTGCATTAGTTGTTGTATCTCCTTTAATAGGGTTATGTTATTTGAAAAATACTTTTTACAAAGATGATTATGTTTGGTTAAATTTAATTTAACTTGAAAACATCAAATTGAAAGTCCTTCTGTACTTACTAATCCACTTCAGTTTTGACCAAATTGGAAATCTTTTCACTTACCTTTTCACACTGCTTATTTTTTTGCAGAAAATAAAAATCATCATATGACCCAAAGTATAAAATAAATATCATTGAGTATATACTGATATTAATAAATGGTTGAATAAGAATTAATGAAAATATTTCCTTGGAGAGAGGAATCCTCCTTTTCTAATGTGAATCCTTGTCCCTTACCTCCCCAAACCAGACTTAGATAAAATTCTTTTACTTAACATTTCTTAAGGACAAGGAGGTCTCACAGGATTATTCAGGAAACTAAAAATGTCTATATTCCAGTTGAGGAATGCTGAGGTTTTTAATAACCTCCTTTTGCAGGAACTAACCTATACCTAAGAGAGCAAGGTCTGATTTGTGTCCGGGAATGTCCATGTAGTCTACGGCAGCCAAGTAGAGGGAGCTGCATGGGGAAAGGCCTGGACTCTCAGACTTTGCTGGAGCAAGAGAATGAGAGAGGTTTCTCGTTGAACAGATGTAAACCTGCAGGAGGAAAAGGCAGTATTGGATCATCTTCAGTCTTGGCCCATAAAGCTGCCTAGAGGGAAGAGGGGCCTGAACTGCAAGAAACTGGCCATTCTCAACAGATTCCTGGAGCTAAGGAAACAAGCCACAAGTACCCACTGTAGCTAAGAGGGCATCCACTTGGGTTAAGGTAATTGCTGGAGACAGCAGCTCATCAGTGGTGATTACTAACACTCCAATAGCATCTGCCGAAGTCTCAGCACACAAAGCCTTCCAGCCCAGGCAGGACACCTCTGTGCCATTCCTCACCCCTACTTTCTTCCTTCTTTCCTTTGTCTCTGGAAGTGAGAAACATCAATGAGAAGGTGGGCTACTAGGAAAGCAGGGAGATGAAGACACCAACCATACACGCCCTTCCCTGAAAGCAGGCCTCTGCCGTCTACAGGCTTAGCATGAGAAAGGGAGCAAGAAAAGAAATCTCAGTTTTCAAGAAGTATTGAATCACTTAATAAATATCTGGAAATGGTGACATCTTAATCACTGAATTGAAAAGACCTTTTCAGTCTCTGAAAGTTAGAAAAATATTGAATTCTCCTTAAATACCATTTAAGGTCAGACAATTTACACTTCCTCTAAATAAATGTTTAAGCAACAGTGGAAGATTAACATGAATTAGTGTTTATATTGTGCAGAAAAACATGTTTGTTCATTGTACTAAATAAATATCAGGGTTGGGCTGACTTGTGGTCCCTTCTCTCCCAATTCATATGTTGAAGCCTTAACTTTGAGTGCCCCAGAAGGTTAATTTGGAGATAGGGCCTTTGGAGAGGTAATTAAGGTTACATAAAGTCCTGATGTCCTTACATGAAGAAGGAACTTGGACACAGAAAGAAACAGTGAAGATGTGTTCATAGAAAGTAAAGACCCTGTGAAGGAATAAGAAGTAAGTGGCCTTCTGTTAGTCAAGGAGAGAATCCAGAGGAAAAACCAAACCTTGGTCCTGCCTGGACTCCTACCCTCCAGAACTGTGAGAAAATAAACATCTGTTATTTAAGCCACACAATTGGTGGTGCTTTGTTATAGCAGTCCTAGCAAACTAAGACAGTAACACCTACATATGTTTGAAATATGTCTTAGTCCATGTGCACTACTGTAACAAAGTATCTGAGGCTCAGTAATTTATAAAGAATAGAAATTTAATGCTGGGCAAGGTGGCTCATACCTATAATCTGAGCACTTTGAAAGACTGAGTGGGTGGAGTGCTTGAGCTCAGGAATTTGAGACCAGCCTGAGCAAGAGCAAGAACCCCATCTCTATTAAAAATAGATAAATCTGGGCATTGTGGCAGGCATTGTGGCAGGCACCCGTAGTCCCAGCCACTTGGTAAGCTGGGCATTGTGTCAAGCATCTGTAGTCCCAGCCACTTTGGAGGTTGAGGCAAGAGGATTGCTTGACCTCAAGAGTTGGAGGTTGCTGTGAGCTATGACACTTTGGCAATCTACCCAGAGCAACAGAGTGAGACACGATGTATTAAAAAAAAAGAGAGACAGAAATTTATATGACACAATTTTGGAGTCTGGAAAATCCAAAATGAAGTTCCTGGCAAATTGAGTGTCTAGTGAGCATCTTCCTCACAGATGGCACAGTCTGGATGTCCTCCCATGTTGGAAATGGAAAGCAGACCAAAGTCCTTCCCTCCGGGCTTGTGATAAGGACACTAATTCATTCATAATGGCAGAGCTCTCATGGCCTAGTCAATTCCTAAGATTCTACCTCTAAAAACTATTGCACTAGAAATTAAGATCAACATGAATTTTGGGAAGGACACACACATTCAAACCATAGCAGCATATCACAGTTCTCCAGCATGATCTTCTTCCGTTTCTGACCTTGAAGTCGTCCCTTAAACTTAATTCACTGTCCTTTCCTCTATTATTGTTGTCAGTCCCTTTCCTTTGCTGGAGCTGGCACCCTCCTCTTGTATCAGGCCTGCTTTTAGCCTCTAAAGGTACAAAGTGACCAGATCTACGTCATTGCTTGCAACTCTCCTGACACCTCTTGTTCGGGCCTAATGCAAACACCAGATTTCATTCTCTTCATTCTCAATCTAAATCTTGGGATTGAACTGAGCCAAAGCCCAGTAGCCACACTTAACAAACTTCTCCTAAACTAATATTCCACTGAGACTTGGAGATGTGGACTTCCCCTAGGCATTGGAAATAATACAAAGTCACACAAAAGCTGGAGTACAAGTCTGAAATTTTCAATGGCTCATCAGCACAATGTGACTGGCTTTGGGAGAGGAGCTCTTTGTCTCTAAAGCTCATACTTGGTCACCACACAATCCTGTCATAGTCACTTAATGTTATTATAAAAGACTACTTGAATCTAGGGAATTTACAAAGAAAACAGGTTTATTTGGCCTTCAAGTCTGGTTACTAGAGAGTCCAGGTCATGGCAAAGGCATCTGTTTAGTTTCTGAGGAGGATCACTTGCTGATTCAATTCATGGCAGAAAAGGGGAAGGGGAAGTGGACATATGCAAAGAGAAACCACCTTTCTTTAATAACCTCCTTTTGTAGGAACTAATCTATATCTGAGAGAGCAAGGTCTCACTCACTCCCGGGAAACACTACTAATCATATTTTTCATGTGATGAAAAATATTCATATATATATTTTTCAATATATATATTCAATATATATATATATTTTTTTTCAATATATATATTCAATATATATATATATATATATATATTTTTTTTTTTTTTTAGACAAAGACTCACTATATCACCCTTGGTAGAGTGCCAGGAAGTCACAGCTCACAACAACCTCAAATTCTTGGGCTTAAGCAATTCTCTTGTCTCAGCCTCCCAAGTAGCTGGGACCACAGGTGCCTGCCACAACTCGCCATCTCAGGGGTATGTGGCCGGTGCCCTAACTATTGAGTTACAGGTGCTAAGCCAAGACCCCAGAAATCAATTCTTGAGGGAAACACTCCCAGGATCCAAACATCCCCCCAACACAGTAGGCTCCACCTCTGAACAGTACAGTTCTGGTGAGTAAAGCTCAACATGAGTTTTGGTGGGGATGAACCACTTCCAAACCACAGCAAACCCTTTCCTTTCTTTCTGTTTTTCCTTATGCAATAGCTGTGTTTCCCAGAATGGAGTTACCATTATTTCCCCAAAAATGAGACACTGTCTTATATTTATTTCTTCTCAAGAAGATGCACTAGGGCTTATTTTCAGGGGATGTCTTATTTTTATTAAGTATAATACAATAATCTATATTTATTCAAATACAGTTAAGTCATCTTCTTCTGGAATCTGACAGGAGGAGCCGACCTTGTTGGTGGGGCTGGCGCTAGTGATCCGTGAACTCCTTTCCCCTAGCCATTTGCGTGTGCACAATAGGATGCCTGCGACCATTGTTACCACAGGAGCACCTGCACAAGTGTGAATGGCTGGGAGAAAGGAGCTGTGGCAGGTAAAAGCTATTCCAGTCTTCCTTACTGCTTGGTGCCAAAATGCATCACTAGCTCTGATTATCAGGGTAGGGCTTATATTTAACAAATGCATAGAAATCCTGCTAGGGCTTATTTTGGGGGTAGATCTTATTTTCAGGGAAATACACTATATGTGATATTCAAGAGTACCCTTTACATAAATCACTATGTATGGAGACTTGCCTTCAGCTGAGGAACAAGGATTTTAGGATTTTTTTTATTTTTGTACAAAGTGCCAATGCAGTGGAAGGGATGGAGAGAGTAAAGGCAATGGGATCCTGTCGGCTGCCTACAAACCCCTTGTATTGTGTGAAGAAATCATGGAAGAGAAAGGAGCTAGAACCAGAACATGACAAAGCCTCTGAAATCAGGGGACTTAATGAGAATCTCAGAATTGGCACTGCCACTATAAATATGGGTTCAGACACAATTTCTTATCCATGCCCTGCCTCTTACCAGCTATAAGGTCTTATAATTAAGTTCATGAACTGATCCTAGACAAAGTGCTACCTACCTCATTGCTAGTATCACTAGGGAGAGTTAAAGCTCTGTCACATATGGTGCCGTGTAAGCTGGTGCATTGTCCTGGTGTAAAAGCCACACCTTTCTCATGCCAAGATTTTAAGTTAAGGTTTTCCTGTTTATCAATGTTTACTTGGTCTTCTATGCTTCTTACAGTTTTCCATAAATTCTGACACACAATTTGAGGAATGTCTGCAATATTTTCATCAGTTCTGCTTGTTACCGGCCACCCTGACTTCTCTTCGTCTGTGACTCTTTCTCTTCCCTCAGAAAAATGTTTTAATTGGTGCACTGCCATTTTCTTCACAGCATTATCCTCATAAATTTGAGTTAATGTGTCTCTGATTTCATGTCCACTCTTGCCAAGTTTAACAAGAAATCTGTGAATGTTCATTGTTCTTCTGACAGCACAAAAACATGCCACAGTAATAAACACCACTTAGCAAGACACCATCATACATCAACACTAATATAACTGTGATACACCAAGGTGGTAAAACCTTACTGAGTTGTCTGTATGGTGCTGCCATTGCATGCACAAGGTGGTAAGTTCAGGAACTTACTTTTCAGGCCTTGTTTGTGACCATGGCCAGCCCTTCACCTCTCTGATCCTCAGCTTCATCATTCACAAACTGACACTTACTACTATAGTGACAGTTTAATCTAATAGAGAATTCTGTTTTCTTTTTCTGTGCCTTCCCCTTTCAGAGGCACCAAATCCTGCCTGACCTCTCAGCAGTTGTCCTAAGCTCAAGGATTAATTTTCCTCCTTGGACCCTTGCCTAGCCTTAAATTCTCACCCCCATATGCATCTCCAAGGGGGTAATTTGTGATTCAAAATGAATGAAACTTTAATGGTGCAACTGGAGGCAGTTAGATAGTAATCTTTGTCAGGAACCCCCCAGAAGTATTTCTATAATGTTAACTGTAATAACGTACACATAAGAACACATCCTCTCAGTAGTAAGGATTTTTAGCAAATAATGTATAAAGTTAATAAAGCATGAAGAGGCAAGATAGAGTTATAGCACGATCTCCAGGGCCTCTCTACTCTATAAAAATCTTGGCTCCACCACTTACCAGCTGCATGATCTTGGGCAAATTATTAATACTAAAATTCTTAATGCCTCAGTTTCCTCATCTGAAAAGGAAAATGGAATAATGTCTACTTTAAGAAGTTGTCCTCAGAATTAAAGGAGCCATGTTGAAGTGTTTAGAATGCTGTCAGAGTAACAACTGAAATCACTTGAGGAAAATGATTAAGAGGAAGATTTCTAAATACAAAGAAAATAATGCATATTCTTGTACTATTACACCACTTTTATTCAAAATGGCTAAAATTACTGTGTAAGCAGATCTGCAAGCTCTATTCTTACCAAATACAGGCATGCAAAGATTTATGGAGAATGACAAACACCAGTCTCTCATTCATGTGTTGAGAAGAAAACTGTACAACCCAAGCTAGACACAGACATCTTTAGACTCCCCCTCTCTGAGTCTCTCTCTCTGTCACACACACACACAACCTGTTCATTTTTCTGTCTCCTAGACTACCTTCATATTCCATTGTCTCAAAGACTACATAATTTTTTTTTCATATTTTTGAGACAGAGTCTGAAGTGGTCACCTTGGGTAGAGTGGCATGGTGTCATCATAGCTCATAGCAACCTTTAAGTCAGGCTTAACTGATCCTCTTGCTACAGTTGTTTTGTTGTTGTTGTTTGTTTTTTGTTTTGTATTTTTACTGGAGATAGGATCTTGCTCTTGCTCAGGCTAGTCTTCAACACCTGAGATCAAGCAATCCACCCACCTTGGCCTCCCAGAGTGCTGGGATTATATGTGTGAATAGCACCCAGCCAGGACTATACATTTTTATACAAATTGATTTATTAGTCACTATGAAAACTATAGTATAAAATAGTATAGTATAATATACTAGGTATGAGTATGAGCTGTGAGCCATACGTTTAAGTTTCCTTATCTGTAAAATGAGGACAACAGTAATACTTGTCTCTTAGCTTAGAGAGGAGTGATTAAAAAATATGATCAAATGCTTTAAGAATTTTTTTCTAAGAATATCCTATAACACTTATGTTGCCTGTTTTGCAGATGAGTGTATTGAGAGGAAGAAATATTAAGACTCTTGCACAGGATGATTGGCAAGTGGGATATCTGCAATGAGCTAGAGATTCCAGAGCTCTCGCTTCATCTAAACCTCCAAGCAATCCTCCAAAAGGATATTATGCCCATTTCACAACCGAGGAAACTGAAGGCCAAAACTCAGAAGCGTGTGCAAGATTATAAAGCTAGCAAATTGTAGAGCTATGACTTAAACCCCAAGTTGCCCACATCCAAATGCCATTTATTTTTCTTTTTTGGTTCTTAACTTTTATCACTCTTCAGTACTTAGATGAAGTCATAGAAAATTGATAAGAAATAGACCCCAAATGATTGAATTTGGTAATTCCACATAGTTCAAAGTATGTTCAGAAATATACTGTGAAGAAATCATCACAACACTTGTTGGGCGATGTTTTTTCTCATGGGGAGAGAAGGACGGCTTGGCCACGGGTGCAAGCTCGCTCCTAGAATTGTTTGAAAGCAAGGAACGACTATATACTCTTAGATGGCACGTAGCAAAATGTCTTTATTTTCCACTCCCTTTTATTGGGAGCTAGTCATGTACACCACATTGATCAATAATCCTAACATCCTCAATTCTTATCTTAAACTATAGAAAAGAAAGAAAGTCCAGGAAAGTGAGATAACCATCATAAGATTAGCCTAAAGAAAGAAAGTCCAGGAAAGTAAGACAACCATCTTAAGCTAGCCTCAGACTGTTCCTCTCTTAAGACCTAAAAGAACTATACATTATCTGACTTCTATTGTTAAAGTTAAAGGTTAGGATAAATGGGGGAGTAAAGCCTGTCTCTTCTATGTACTCAATTAAATTTCTGAGAAACAGGCTCCATGACTGTTTTCTTATGGTTTGGAGACCCTGCAGTTACGATGGAGTATTTGACTCACATCATTACGATGGAGTTTTTCTTTTCACTCACATCAACCTTTGAGTCATGTCCTCTGCACAGATGGGTCGTTTCAACCCTTATCTGACAGGCTGACTTGACTACACATTTGAGGTTCCCTGTAGGAGGCTGTTAGGCCTGGCCTGCAAGCCCCCACTATGTTTTCCCAGGTTGCTTATGTCTCAACAAAAGCGCATAATACTCCCAAGTCTTTTCACTCAGTTTCTGGAATTAAAAGAGCACATTTCATTTAATTATTGTGGGAATTTACCCCACAAACACTCTTTTTTTCCTTGTATTTTCTTTTCCAAATTCACTGCTTAACAACCCACAGTGATCAACACTGATTTTCACAGAAGACCATTAGATGACAGCAATCTAGTTGGGGAGACTAGACAATCAAAAGGAAACTACTCCTTGGTGGCACCTTTGCTCAGTGGGTAGGGTGTTGACCATGTACACTGTGGCTGGCAGGTTCAAACCCAGCCTGGGCCAGCTAAACAACAATGATAACTGCAACAACAACAAAAAGCTAGCGCCAGGGTGTTGTGGTGGGTGCCTATAGTCCCAGCTACTTGGGAGGCTGAGGCAAGAGAATCACTTAAGCCCAAGAGTTGGAGG
>NW_003852396.1:50581695-50628255 GCF_000181295.1 Otolemur garnettii
GGAGTTGGAGGTTGCTGTGAGCGTGATGCCACTGGCACTCTACCCAGGGGGACAGCTTGAGGCTCTGTCTCAAAAAAAAAAAGAATGTGATTAACAACTTTCTCCTTAAAACAACCATGTAGCCTCTGGGTGGAGCACACCAAGGAGGAGAAGATCTCGTTAGGAGGATAAAGCCCAAGATGTAACCTCTGAGGCAAAGAAACTCTTTAATTTTATGCTTTTTGTATTTGTGGTTGAAATTGTATATACATTAGATATTTTCCAAGCAGACTACGTTTTCACAAACATATTTTATAAAATGTTTAATTTTAGCGTACCTATGTGGTATATTTTCACTAACTTGAACCTCCTGTATTTCAGTCAAGTTTGGCTTTCTAAATAATCCAAATTTTAAGGATCCTTTTAGAATTTTAGTAGTGGGTACAATATATCACAGGGAATGCAAATCGGCCAACAATGTATTCTAAACCAACTGTTAAATTGTATATTAATGGGAACTGACTATTTTTTCAGAAGCTTTTATTTCATTGCTTTAGCTATAAAGGTCACCAAAATACTGCTTAATGGAGCACTTTGATCAATCTGTGAGTTTACTGGCTCTTAAGAATTCCTGCCATTGTTTCAAGCAATATTCGTATTGTCGTTGTTATACGCCATGTGCTTCTTTTTAAAAAGTTCAGAAATCCCTGGCTTTGTGCCATAGGTTTCTACGAGTATTACAGGCTAATAAAAATGAATCCTTTTAAGAAAATTAAAGGAACGAGTATGGATTTAACAAGAAAATTCTCCAATATCTCTAAAACTCGATGGCTTAAAGTCAACTTTAAAACATAATAAAAGAAATATATAATAATATAATAATATATTATGTAAATATAATAAAATTAAAATAGCGTGCAATGGTTTGAACAAATGAAGACATGAGTTATTATACTTTATCCACAGAAAAATAGAATTTTTTTCCCATTTTATGGGTAAAGAAATAGACTTAGAAAGGCTGAGAGATTTATCATCCACAGTTAAAAAATGAGCTAAGATTGGAAATCAATTTTATCAAGTCAATACCTTTCCATTAAAAATACTGCTTTGTTGGAAGAAAGAAAATCAAGTAACAGGCGGTTGTAGGAATCAAAAGGGGAGATATTTAAGTGATGGCAGTGGGAAAGGAAAAACAGTGATGAATTTTGGATGTTTTTCAGAAATTGCTGTAGATTGTGGCCTGAGGAAATCATTTTCAATAACTGAAGAGAGTGAGACATTTTGAACGAACACAGGATGGGAAACTGGTAGGTTAAACATATTATTAACATATTGGACAACATCGAAGCTGACTCATTTCGTCCTTCAGAAGCAATATGTTGATTACGAAAATGCATAATGGACCTAGGCTATCCTGCATCCAAGCTCTTGCTCTGTCTTTTTAACAGTGATGCGCTTCTGGGAAGTAATTTAACTCTTTTTGGCCTCAACTTCCTGAACGATTTTTTAAGGGACATAGTAATAATGTTGTTTTATCCCAGATTTCCCCTAATAACAGAGCCTGAAATAAGACTTGTGTATGGAAAGATTATTTTGGAAAATGATCTCAGGAAGGGAAGCTGGGGTGGGGTTGGGAAGAAACAAACGTGAAAGCTGGGGAAGGCAGTGAGGCTGTTGAGCTGTCTCCCACCTCGAGCAAAGGAGGATTGGTCCCTCCAGGAAGCCCTGGAGAGCTGTGTAAAATGCATCTCAAAATTGTCCCTCCACATCCAAGAGGGAAATATTTATTCATCATCTCCAATTATTTAGCGTTTCCCTGTGTCGCGCTAACTTCTTCCTGCCTGCAGTTTTGCAAGCTTGTCTAAACAGAGGTGTGGACAAGCATAGGGAATCCTATGGTGGTGGTGGAGAAGCCCTGGAGCAGGAACCACAAGTACCCAACAGAGCTAAGGTAAATTACATGTGTTTACAACTAACTGACATAGGGAAGACTGGTGTAAAATGGTGGGGCCTAAAGCGAGGACCCCCATTTGGGAACTAATTCATTGATAGACAGCGTATCAGTGGTTGCTATGACTGACTGCAGAGGTAGTTAGGGTGGCTTTTGGAGATGTTCTATACCGTGAATATGGTGAAGGTTACATAGAGGTATCTAATGGACTTGCCACAAAACTTATAGCACACCTATAATTAGTGAATTTCATCATTAATATAATTATCAATATTGTTATGATTTAGATGCAGTTCCTCCCTGCCAACATTCATACCGAAGTTTGATTCCTAATGTAGCAGTGTTGGACGATGTGCTCAGTGGGAGCGCTTTGGGTTATGAGGTCAGATCTCTTATGAAGAGGTTAATGCCTTCCCGTGGGGGGCAAGTTCTTGCTCTTGCAGGAATGAATTACTTCCCACGATGGTGAACTGTTAAAAAGAGCCTGTTTTCCTCAGTTTCTGTCTTTCTTGCTTCTCTCGCCCTGTGATCGCTTTCAACACATCTGCTCTTCCACTTTATGTCATTCATTGAAGCAGGACAAAGCACTCACCTGCCTTATTTTGGACCTTCCAAAAGGAAAAGAGGACCTTCCTCTTTTATTTATAAATTATCCAGGCTCAGATTTTCTGTTATGGCAATACAAGACAGACAGACTAAAGGCAATTATAAATTCTATTTCAATAAATTTGATTTTTTTTTTTTTTTTTACAAAAAGGTTAAGATGTGCAGTGGTTATAAGAGGAGTCTGGGGATAAGTACTAGACTTCATGTCATCAAGAGGATTCAAAGCAGTGGAATAAACCAGGAACATTGATTGATACATGGCAAATACTGAAATCACAGTAGCTATTACAATTACTCTCACTAACTGAAGACAATCTTCATGATTTAGAAAGAAGTAGAAGAATTGGGAAATGGAACCAGTTTGCGGGAAGACTGTTTAGCCAAATTAGGATAAAATTAGAATATATAAGTGACTTGCACATTTTGTAAGTAAAAATTCTCCAATGAGGAGTATTTCTGAGTTGAATATTGAATGAAAGCTTTAAAAAAGTGACAGTCATGGACAAGATAAAAAGAGAATAACAAGGGAGACTTTTGAAAGAAGGTGTAAAAAACAAGGAAATCATAAAGGATACAAAAGAAAGATGAAAACTAACATTCTTTCAATGTTTACTATGTGCCAAAGGCAACATTCTTATTTAGTTTTCATAACCACACCATTTGGTGGATATAATTGTTTCCATCATATTGGTGAGGAAATTAAGGTTTAGAGAAGTGCAAGCACTAGCTCAAGGTGGAATTGTCACTAGCTGGCTAAATGAAGCTTCAAAACTGGGACAGATTTGCCTGATGGAGAGTGGTCTGACTTTCACTGCCATTCTGTTTCTTTTACATCGTGCTGCCTAAAGAGTGGAAGTCTCAATTATGGGAAGAGACTAGGAGTGGTGCAGGTGTGGAAAGCCATTGTGGAAGGTTTGGAAAGAAGCTCTGGATTTAATGACCGATACAGGCCAGTGAAGGATGACCTTTGAGTGAATAGTTTCCTTCAGGGGCATGGTACGATTCAAAACAAAATTCTATGGTAAAGAAAATACAGATTCCACCAGTGGGTATAAACTCTTAAAGTTTATTTGTGAAAGAGAGAAATTGTAATATAAATGTATCTTCTCAGGGCCTAAAGTCTAGACTCTTACTAAAGGATTTGCTGTAGAGTATCTGAATTTAGTTTTTGGCCCCTGTTAATGTAGATGCCAAAGAAAAAGAGCAAGCCTAACATTTGCCATTTAAATAACACAATGACAGATTATCATTTAAATAACAGAATAGCAGATTATACAAAAAGACACTTGTTACTACAGTAGCATATTAATAGTGGTACCAAAACAGAAATAGGTCTTAGCTCACCCCTTCTTGCTATTCACTGTCACTGCTTAATAAGGCCCAGCACCTATCTTCAGAGGAAAGTCAAGAGGTTGGTGCTCAGATAGTAAGGTGAATTCCTAACCCTGTCTCTAACTCTGACTCTAGTCACTTAGTTGTTTCTTTAGACACATTTTATAGTTTCTTTAGAATTAGAAAATTAGTTCTCAGAATGGCACTTGGTCATTCAAGCATATAATATTACTCTCCCAACTGCTTGAAAACAAGGGGTATTGGAGAAGTCAGCTGGCTGGACTTAGGCAGTAGGAAATTCAATGATATAACTTGGTCAAATCATTCATTTCACAAATACTTTGATCCTTTCTGTGTCATGTACCATTCCCGGTGCCACAGATACAATAACAAAGTGAACCTAAAACCTTGGCCTCACGGAGCTTGGATACAGATAAATGTGCATAAACAGATACACATTAAAGTCAGAAAGTGACAATTGCTACAAAGACAAATAACACAGGGTAAGTGGATGGTGCTGTGATGAAAAGCTGCTTGTTGTGTTTGAGGAAGAGCAATAAGACAGCATGGCAGAGTGTGGAGGGAAAGGGAGAGAGAGGTAGGAAATGATGGTGGAGATTTAGCCAGGCCCAGATACTGTAAATACAGCTTTTGCAAATCTTCTGACAAGAAAAACGTTTGGATGTTTCCTAGTTTGTGACAGAAGGCCATTGGACGATTGACAGCAGAAGAGGATCATTTGTAACCTCATTTGCTGTCCAGAAGGCAAGGGTGAGAATAATGCTTCCTTGCTCCTTATCTACTGCTGAGACAGTTCCCCATAATCTCTTTAGTCTTGGAAACAACGCCATCTTCCTGCATTCAAGGCAGAGGGAACATGCCATGTCAGGCATATATGTTGGCAAATACATGTATCAAGCGTATTGATGCAAGCACATGTATTAGTGTATGTGATTACTAAGTATTATATTCGTTTTACTAATGGATACTGTGGTTCCAGAAATGGGTTTGGAAAGTGAGCTTACTCTAGGAGAGAAAAGAATCCAAGATGGTAGATAAATATGAAGGTGCTAGTCAAGAACACTAGGGCTTATTGTAAAGCTCCATGGCCTAAAAAAAAAAAATCAGGATTCAAAGTGATCAATTTTGCAAATAAAAAGATTTGGTTCATCTCGCGAAACCAGGGAGCAGTGAATGTGTAGAATCACAAAGAGCCTGCAAATTCCAAATAAATAGTTGAAGCGGCATTTTGTGGGTGCCAATGATGGAAATACCCTCAACTAGTATTCCTATCTACTAGCAAATCCAATACTTTACTCATGTCAGTCAATAAAACTCCCTCCTGTGTGTTACTATTTTGTTGTTTCAGAAGCCCTTTTATGCACATGATTGATTTGACTTTGACAATCACCTCGAGGGATGGCTGGAATGAATAAGAACCTTATGTTCACAAAGAAGATACCTGTGTTCAAAGAGGACAACTCATCTGTCCAGGGTCATTGTGCTGTCCACCTTATTAAACAGTATAGACAGGGATATATGTCATACAGAGAATATTTCTCGAGATCTAAAAAGGTGTGCATAAGATAGAAACCGTTATCATCAGAACACTACTGCTTTTCGACTCTTTGTTAATACAATTTTATGGATGTTAGTAAAATATAAGCAAACTCAGCATCCAAAACTCCACTTAATCTTAGGCAAAATCATCAATATACACTGTCTTCTCATATAAATCATTTCAAATACAGTGCAGAAGAAGAAATATGAAATAGGGAATTATGAAAAACTATAAAAATGGTTTTATTGTCTTCATTTTAACCTACTGAATCTACAGCAAAGATTCAAACCATCTGCTTACTCACAAGAATCACAACAGCTAGTAGAATACTTGACATGTAAGAAATACTACAAAAAACATACACGTTATAGAAGTTTTGCTAGAATCAAACAAGGATTAATAACCAACAAGTAAATACCTAACACTTCTACCATAATTAGTCATTTATTACAATTACATGTATAGTAAGTCTATTGCTTGCTTGTGTCTATTAACCTTTCAAACACAATTCCAAAATACGTTGAGTAAAGAATTGCCTACAGTCTTGAACCACTTAGCCATAATTCTTATTTTCCTAGAATTTTAAGCAGGGAAAAGATAGCAAAGTACAGGGAAAAGGAGTAATTTCCAGTTTCACAGTTAATCATGACATTCACCAAAACACTCCTCTCTAGGCCTGTTCGCTCATCTGTAAAGGTGACGTTCCATTTTAAGACGTCAGTAATGGAGGAAGACAAGACACATATCTTTGGTCATCTCATCCTTATTCTCAAATCACCCCATCCCTCCCTCAAACTCAGGGTCACTCCCTCCTCAGCTCTTTCAGGGTTGTCAATTCAGATCTCTACTTCACCTTTTGGTCAGAATCAGCAATCTGAGTCCCCCACTAGACAGTGATTCTTAAGTCTCTAGTATTGCGGAGTTGGCAGCTTATAGGGTGTCAGCAACGTAGAACCAATTCAGAGGGGGCCTGTGAAGAGAAATTATCCATTCCCCTTGTGGTTGAAGTTGTGGGGGGAGTAGAGGTGGCTGGGAACACTACACAATCCTTTGAGGTGGAGCAGGAATCAATGTCACATGGATTAACTTTTATTCTAGATAATTTTTTTTTTCTTTTTGAGACAGAGCCTCAAGCTATCTCCCTGGTAGAGTGCTATGGCATCACAGCTTACAGTAACCTCCAACTCCTGGGCTCAAGCGAGTCTCCTGTCTCCACCTCCCAAGTAGCTGGGACCACAGGCGCCCGCCACAACGCCCGGCTATTTTTTGGTTGCAGCCGTTATTGTTGTTTTGGCGGGTCCGGGCTGTACCAAGCACTCTACCCCGCTGTCCTTACAACAGCCCCAGAAAGTGGGTCCTATTATCATTTCCATTTCAACAGACAGAAAGTGAAGCTTATCGAAATTTGACCTTTCAAGGGACTGAGACTAACTTAGAACTCAGACAACAGGGTTTCACCTTCCCACAACTGGAGAAAACAGGCGTCCTGTCAGCATCCAGGAAGCAGGCAGGAAAGTTAATACCTAAGGGAGAAAAGTCAAAACCTAAGTGCCAGAGCCAGAGGGGGCGGGTTATTTAGAACCCTGGGCACCCCTGCCACGCGCAGGCCTTAAAGGGGGGGAGCTTCCTTAAGGAGAGGAACTTTATCTCACCCGACAAAAAATAACTCCCGAACTGAGAGGGGTCCTCTCCGAGGGGCACCCTCGGCGGGGAAGGGCCAAGCCAGGATGGATGAGGACCGGGAAAACCAGCTGGGGGAGTATTTGGCCCATTCGAGGGGTTCAGAGGAGGAGGGTTCAGATGGCAGAGAGGCGGCAGCCCCGGAGAACCAGTTGTCCAGGGCGTCGGGTGACCCAGTAGAATTGGACCGGGTAAGCCTGTTGGGAATGGAGCTGGCCGGCCAAGACAGACGGGAGGACGAGGAGCCAGCAGAGCGGCAGGAGGCAGCTGGCCCGGAGGAGAGCCGAGAAATGGGCCCCGAGGAGCGGCGGGAGGCGGCGGGGCCGGAGGAGAGCCCGAAGGCGGCGCAGCAGGGGCTCGGGGGCGCAGGTCAGAGCCGAGAGGAAGAGGCCGGCGGCCGGCCAGCCAGGCCCAGGGGCGGGCAGAGCGCGGTCCCCCGGGGCGGAGCGGGGGCGAGGCTTGAGGTTGGGAGGCGGAGAGAGAGGCGGGGAAAGAAGCCGAGGGGCCTGCGGAGGAAGGACTGGGGCAAGAGGCCCCGGGAGCAGGACAGGTACTTGGAGAAGCAGGTGGAGGGCAACGAGGTCGAGGGGAAATACACTGTGGAGAGGAAGCCCCACTGGCAGAGGGACCCCAGATCCTTGGAGTCTGAGGAGGAGAACGAGGAGGAGAAACAAGTGCCCGACCTCTTCGAGGTCCGGCAGCAATCCGGGCGGCCCAGGATCAGATTCAGTATCTGCCCCAAATTAGCACGCCCACCGCACCGGTCCTGTGGCAGCTGCGTCTCAGGACTCAGTGCCTTTAACGAGCTGGCGAAGATGGGCGACCCGAATCTCCTGGAAGTGGTGGAAGTGGAAGGTAGGAGTCCGCCTAGGGGTGCCGAGGGAGAGTCGGGCTGCACGAGCTGACCCTGCCGTCCGCGGCACAGGGCCCCCCAGGGGACGTTGGCTGACCTGCGGCTCGAGTCCCGGGGACGTTCGTTGCGTGGCGTGCCCAGCGCGAGTCCCTGCCTGGGGTGGCTGGGATGGGTTTACGCGCCCTACAAATTTCTCTGCTGCTGCCGCGAGGTCAGGACCTGCGAGGTCTGTGACCTCTATGATTCTCAAACGCCTTCCCTGCTGCCTCGGACGCTGGGGAGTCGCGGAGGCTTCAGGGAGGCTTGGCTAGCGCGCTGCAGAGCCTGCACCGCTGAACCCCAGAAAGGAAGGGAGTCGCCTTTAGAAAGTGACAGCTTAGAGTGCACGCCAACTATCCCACGTGTAGGGAGATGGTCTTCAAGCCCTTTTGCCTCCTTCTTTTTGCCTCTTACTGATCTTGCTTTGAGGTGTTTGTAAATTATGAAAGGAGCAGATGCTAGGGTCTGTCAGCTTGAGATTCATCACGCATTGGGGAACGCTGCCGGTTTTTAAAAACAGCTTTCACTGAACCTTTGGTTCCCTTGAGAAATACTTGTCCACTGTTTGCTAAGGCCTTCACACAGACCTATAATCTGTGGGTCTATTTTAGCACACACTTTTTCCTTAAAATGCACTTTTTTTTTTTTTTTGCTATCTTTGGCACCTTGTTTCCCTCCATGACGTTCTATTCTATGTATGTCTTCTTTAGTATTAGATCTAAACATGGAAAGACATTTTTTAAGTGATAAAAGATCCATGAATAGTCGTGTTGTTAAGTCTTAAAAGGCATCAAGAAATAGTGTATCATTTATCCTCCTTGTTCCCCCTGTTAACAGCTTTGTTGAAATATAATCTATATGCCATAAACTTATTCATTTATAATGTACAGTTCAGTGGTTTTTAGTATGTTTACAGAGTTTTGCAATCATCACCCTAATCTTATTTTAGAACAGTTTCATCACCCCAAATAGAAACCTCTTTGGCAGACAATTCCCCTTCTCCCAACTTCCCACTTCTTCCTCTAGGTAGCCAATAATTTATTTACTCTATCTGTGAATTTGTCTATTCCGGACCCTTTATAGAAAAGGATCATGAAATATGTGGTCTGTTGTAACTGTCTTCTTTCTCTGAGCATAATGTTTTTCAAGTTTATCCATGTTGTAACTTGTATTACTGCATCATTCCTTTAATTGCCAAACACTATTCCATTGTACAGATATACCATGTCTAATCCATTCATCAACTGCTCTGTTGCCCAGGCTACAGTGCCATGACATCACCTTAGGTCGTCACAACCTCAGATTCCTATGTTAAAGTGATCCTTCTGCCTCAGCCTCCCAGGTAGCTGTGACTCAAGATGCCTGCCACCAAGTCCAGCTAATTTTTCTATTCTTAGTAGAGAAGAGGTCTTGCTCTTGCTCAGGCTGGTTTTCCCTCCTGAGCTCATGGGAACCTCATTCTTCAACATCCCAGAGTGCTAGGATTACAGGTGTGAGCCACTATGTCCAGACTCAGGTGAAAGTTTTTGTATGAGCATGTGTTGTAGCTTTTCTTGAATATATATCTAAGAATGGAATTGCTGGTGAACATTTTGAGAAACTGCTAAACTATAATCCAAGCATTCACAATTTTACAGTCCCACCAGTAAAGTATAAAGGGTTCCAGTTTCTTCACATACTCACTAACACTTGTCATTGTCATCTTTATTATTGCCATCCTAGTGGTTGTGAAACATTATCTCATTGTGACTTTGATTTGCATTTCCCCAATACAACGACTGAAGTAGCAAGAATTTTCATATGGTTATTGGCCATTCATATAGTTTCTTTAGAGAAAAGTGTATTTAAATCCTTTGCCCCTTTGAAAAATTGAGTAATTTTTCTTTTTATTATCGAGTTATAAGTGTTCTTTGTGTATTCTGGAGACAAATCCCTCCTTAGATACATGACTTACAAATATTTTTTTATCCTGTAAATTATCTTTTCTGTGATGCCTTTTTTTTTTTTTTTTTGAGACAGAGCCTCAAGCTATCCCCCTGGGTAGAGTGCTGTGACATCACCGCTCACAGCAACCTCCAACTCCTGGGCTCAAGTGAGTCTCTTGCCTCAGCCTCCCAAGTAGCTGGGACCACAGGCACTCACCACAACGCCCGTCTATTTTTTTCTTGCAGCTGTCGTTGTTTTGGCCGGCCCAGGCTGGATTCAAACCCGCCACCTTACGTGTATGTGGCTGGCGCCTTAGCCAGTTGAGCCACAGGCACTGAGCCACTTTCTGCCTTCTTGATGGTGTCACTTCAAGCATATCCCTGCTTTTAAAATCAAAAATAATGTGAGGACAGAAGGAAATAAAGCTATTGAAAATTTTAAGCTTTGATTAGTGGTTCTACTAAGGGACTTAAGCATCCTGATTAGTGTTCATTGGTGTAAAAGAAGTTAAATGACTTTCATAAGTACAGCATTGGAATTCCCTTGCCATATTCATTTGATGATTTCCTCCTGGGCTAAATATGTGTGTGTTTTCATTTAAAGTATTAAGTATATTAATCCCTTATAATCAGTCCTGAAGTAAAACTCAAAACTGTGTAAAGGTACAGAAATATATTTTTTATTGAAGAAGAGTAGAGGGAAAAAATGTGTATTATTTAATGTTCTCTGTGTAATGAAGAAAATATTTCAACATGGCATTATAGAAATTGACCATTGTCATCTTAATTTTGAAGTGTGATCTAGTTTAGCTTTAAGATTATTATTCTTAGTAGAATTATAAATTAGTATCACATAAGGTTATATGAAGCGTGGTTTTTTGTTTGTTTGTTTGTTTTTGTTTATTGATTGATCAATTTAGACAGTCTTGCTCTGTCCCCCAGGCTGGAGTGAAGTAGCATCATCATAGCTCATTGCAACCTCAAACTCCTGGGCTCAATCAAGCCTCTTGCTCCCGAGGAGCTGGGACTACAGGTGCCCTCCACCATGCCATGCAAGTTTTTCTATTTTTGGCAGAGATGGCATCTTGTTCTTGCTCAGGCTGGTCTGAAACTCAGGACTTCAAGCAGTACTTCTGCCTTGGCCTCCCAAAGTGCCAGGATTCTAAGTATGAGCCACAGCCTCTGGAAGACTTTAGAACTTTACACAAAATGCTTTCAATTTTCCCTTTTCTTTGAAAAGACTTTTATAATCTGTTTATGCTCTCTCCTATGATCATAACTGTGCCTGTGATTTGGGTGAGGTGAAGGAAAAAGGTAATGATGAGGAGGAACACCATATATTTTATGCTTGGGTCTAATGACCACATCCTACCCAAATTCCTATATACATATTTGTTCATAGATCCAGAACTGAAACATCAGAGAGGTGTGACATTGGTGAGAGCAAAGCCTAAGGAGAGGGATGGTTCAGGCTACTCTTAGGACTCTTATTTTCTTAGATGTTGCTCAACATGTCAGTTATTTTACTGGGTAATTTTTACTGCTCATTATTGAGATGTCTATTATTAGTATGTATCTGAGTCCATTTTCTGTTGCTATAACAGAATATCACAGCCTATGCAATTTGTAAAGAAAAGAAGTTTGTTTGGCTTGTGATTCAGGAGGCTGAGAAGTCCAAGAGCATGGCGCTGGCATCTGACAAGGGCCTTCTTGTTACATCATAACCTGTTGCAAAGGCAAAGGAGCCTGTGAGACAGAGGGAACTGGGGTAAAACTTATCCTCCCTTCAGGAAACCACTACTGAGATAAACCCACTCCCTAGATAATTGTTCCCTGCCATCTCAGGAGAGGAGCCCTTATGTCCTAATCTCTTAAAGGCTTCACCTCCCCACCTCCCCACCTTAGTACAATGGCACTGACATTTCAACATGAGTTTTGGAAGGGGCATTCAAATCATTGATAGCACTAGAGTTTTATGAAAAGCGTGTTGTTATGAGGATGCTTTTTTTTTTTTTTTTTTTTTTAATAGAGAGTCCAGTAGATTTTTTGAAACCTACTTCTATATATGTTTCCTTCTGCGGTAAAAACCACAATTATGAAAACAAAAGTGTTGCCTGTAGAAGACTAAAACATTCTAGGATACATAGTATCAATTTTTAATAGCCAATTTCATTTCTAAATTTTAAAATATAAACAGATTTCTCAGAGTACATTTACCTGTACAAGTAAACCTCAATCATTTTATATTATGTATTTCCTAAGACACCTTTGGGAATTGAGTGTGAGAGTATTAAACAGTTGATTTACATGTAATAACATTTCTCCCAAGAGAGATGGCATTTTGCCTTTTAGGTGTAATAATGAGATATTTTTAGGATTTGTTGCATTTTCTCTGAGTCTCTTTTCTTCCACAGTTGAACACGTTAGCAATCATCAATCTCCAGGAGGCTAATTTTCTGCTATCTACTAATTTTTTAAATTGAGTTTCTAATGGCAAAATATAATGTAACAAATAGTTACACAGACAAACACTGCTAGTAAAATGTCAATGTTGCTGAAATTGAACTATTGACTGGTTGACAATGCATGCATGTTCTGTTTGTCAGTGTATATTCTTTAGCTGATTTATAATATAGTCAGCATTGGAAAAGACAGTTGAGTGGTTTTAGTGCTGGAAAGGCAGTTTAAATGTTGAATGTAAAGTTGATTTCCCCTTACAGATACATTAAACATTGTGTTTAAACAACCTGTCCTTTAATAATGTGGCTGCTTCATTGCAAGTATTTTGTTCTATGCTGCTGGTAGGAGTGTAAACTGAGAAGATCGTTTGGTAAACGCAAGAGCTATTTTTGGGTCTGGGTTTGTTGGAGTGTGTATTCTTAGTAATGTCCCTTCAGTGAGAACCCAACCTTCAGTCTTCGGGCTGGATTTCCTTTTGGCATGTCTTTGATAATTCCTTATAGTGATTGGTACCAAATTCCTCATTGCTTCCTTTGTGAGAATGAACATAATCATCTCTATTCACCTTAGAGGAAGTTTTAACAATAGCAAGAAGCTGACAGTTTTGTCAGTTTCAAACCCTGTCCTTCAGTCAGGCCTGTATTTTTTGGACAGGGACTTGGTGATTCTGCATAGTTATTACATCTCTATAGTCTGAATAAAAAAGTGTATGTGAGTCCGTGGTATATGTGGGTATCTGATTGTATGTGTGTGCATGTGTGTGTGACAATGCTAGGGAGCAGTGAGAGGGAGTATAGTATATGGAGAAATAAATCTATCCTCTTGAATTTTTCAGCTTTTCAGAAAAGTATATGTTTGACAAAATGTGTTCTTGCCGGCTCTCAGGGAGTGTACAGTCTTATGGAGGGAAGTGTAATTGGGCAACGTGCCCAGAAAGGGAAATCATAATGGGTATTCTTCTTTCATGTTACACCAACATTCAACTAATAATAGGTTCTTAAAAGTTAGATGTAATAAAATTTGAAACCATCTAAATGTCCTTTTCATTGTTGGCTACATTCATTGGTCTGGTTGCTTTCTAAATGGATCTTTTACCTACGAATGATTTTCTAACGCCACACATTGGTCATCTGGAAAACGGTAGTTCACTGAGTTATGCAACCTGCCAGACATTAACATGTTTCATTACAAAACATCAAAAAGTCATGTTAACTTTTTTATTGATCTCCTCAGGACAGTCTTGGGAAACTGGTAAGCCCGTGACTTGTAAAACTTGTAACAGACACAAGTTTTCTGAAATTCTTTCATTTGAAACTCCAGTGTTAGTATTGGCAAAAAATACTGCCAGCTGTTTTCCATGAAGTGACAGGTTCATGTCATTAATTCTTGAGCTAACATCTACCCATTTGCTAAGTCTCTGTGACCATACTGTGTCTGTCAGCCTTATTTTCAATGAAAACAGTGTTTCATGAAAAACTCAGCTACTTCACTGTGTAATACAAAATATTTTTTTTCACAAAATAACAGTGGTACTGTGGAATGCAGCAGCAGTACCTTGTGCACAATCCTATTTCTTTATAGATTATTAAAAAGATCTGTGTTAACGTAAAGATTTAATCAAATTAATAATTTAACTGTTTTATCTACTTCAGACTGTAGTATTCTGTTCTAGCAGTTCTGAAGTTAAACTAGATTTTTTTCTTTTATTACTGAATAATACGTGTTGCTGGAGAATACCATGACCGCTAGTATAGTTTGGTGCTGTGGCCTTGATTTGTTGATGGCGCCAACAGTTTTATCCCACTGCTTTTGTACCATCAGTATACATGGCAACAGAATGAAAAGGCAAGTAAAAAGTATTAATATTATCATAACATAAATTAGATCTTGACAGGGATTGTTAGAGCATACTTTGAAAACTGCTGACATGGGATTTGAATTGTCAACTATCGAGTGTGTGTGTACATGGTGTGTATGTGTGTGTGTGCATGTATTATGTCTATGTATGGTTGTGTGTCTGTGTGTGTGTGCATGCACATAATCATTCTTAAATGTCTCAAGGGATTGGTTTCATCCGCAGATTCTCAAATCCCTCATATAAAATGGTGTAGTAATTGCGTATAACCTGTACACATCCTTCCATATACATTAAATCATCCTTCCATATACATAGATTACTTATAATACCTAATACAAAGTAAATTCTGTGTAAATAGATTAGTATTTGGCACGTGGCCTGGCACATGGCAAGTTCTCAATTTATTTTGGGTTATTATTTTGCAGGAACTGTAGGAAAAAAAAACTTGGCTCCTTTGCTGGCCTCCTCATTCAAATTCATTGAAACATTTCTTTCAATAAATGTTTGGGAAGGAACTGTCATCTGCTAATCTGCCTTTTCAGTATGTGAAAAAGACAAAATCAGACACTGTGTCCACCTTTCAGGGACACACGGTCTTTGGTGAGAAAAAGATACTCATCAAAAAGCACATGTATCCTGATGGAATTTGAAACTTTGAAAAGTACCATCCAGTAGAGATTTAAAATTATTTGAACTAGTCAGATGGGTGAGAGAGGGCTTCCCTGGGGAAAGTGACTTATGTGCTGATATCTGAAAAAGGTGAGAAGTGACCCAGGGTAAGGTGGGAAGAGAAATAGTGGCTTAGCCTGTTGTGTGCTGCTAGAACAGAATACTACAGTCTGAAGTTCCTTCAACACTTTGTGGAAACTCTGAGATTGCACGGCCACATCTGGTGAGCTCCTCTTTGCTGTCAAATCATGGTAGAAGGCAGCATTGTGTGACGAGAGAGAGCAAGTGGACTAAGAGGGCGGAATTCCCTTTGTAACAATCCCTTCCTGCCATCGTGCAGAGCCCTCATGACCTTAACACCTGTTAGAGGTCTAACCTCACAGCACTGAATGTTGATAGAAACCATTACAGGGAACCTGCCTTTCAGGGGTATAATTGTTAAGATACCACAAAAGGGAGCTTGGAACTGAAAGAAGGTACAAGAAAACTGATAAAACAAACAAACAAAACAAAAAAAACCTAGCAGGCTGGGGTTGAGAGAGCCAGGGCAGGTGGCTGGAGAAGTAGTTTGGTTTTAATTAAATTTTAAAGTCAGTAATCTGACAAAGGTAACGGACTTATATCAGGAATGATCTTTATCTTTTACTATTAAAGCTATGGGCCATGAATCTTTTTAATTTTTTAAATAAAATAAAATTATACGTAAAACAGATACTTCCTACAAGCCAGTATTTGTTTTCATATGTGGACTTGATTTAACCAACGAACAGACAAATATCCAAAAGTCCTCTCCGTAGAAAACTTTGAACTTTACCCCCGAGCTGACTTATAATGATTGAATTTATGTCAAATGTAGGTTTGTCTACACAGTGTGCGTTTAATAGTATCAGAGAATAACTAAGTGGTTTGCAGAATCTGTAAAAAGGAAGTAAGCTGTTGTGATCCAGGGACAATTAATTTCATTTAACATAAGTTTAATATTGTTTTGTAAAGTGAACTTTTTCCTCGCACTGTGAAAAAAGCTATACAAGGGGCGGCACCTGTGGCTCAAAGGCGCCAGCCCCATATGCCGGAGGTAGTGGGTTCAAACCCAGCCCTGGCCAAAAAAAAAAACTGCAAAAAAAAAAAAAAATAAGCTATAAAAATAGTAGATTTTTTTTTTTTTTTATGGTTTGGGGACACATACTAACTTCTCCTAAAATTGTAGTTACTGTGAATGGCCTTTAAATGACAGCAACATTTTAATTCATTTCCATTGTGACATTTTCTAAAAAAAAAAAAAAGTTTTCAGCCTAGGAAATTTTTTATTTGAGAAATATTTCTCAGTGTTTTTCCAAGTCGGAGTCACTAAAAGAATCTAAATTCTATTTTAACATATTTTGGCATCACATATTTATTTGAACATGTATTTTAGTCCAAATGACTAAACATATATCCATTACAAGTCTGTCTGTGTCAAGAAAGTAATTTGGCTTATTTAGTGCTCTGGTAGTGTTTTAATTACAACCAGTCTGGTTTAATTTCAGAAATAACGATGTGAGAGAATATTAAATCTCACAGGGTGAGAACTAAAAGATCCCAGTGGACAATGTTCTAATTGGTTATCGTCCTTTTAACATTTTTGTTGCTACGAATTGATAACTGTATTGATCAGAGTTTGTTTATTTTTGGTGCTAAAGATTATATTCTATGCATCCGTATTTGCTGATTATAGTCAGTTTTTGGTGAGGCTTTTTTTTTTGGAGGCTGTTTGGAACAATTTCGTTCCCAGAAGATATTGTATTTTTTTCCTTTCAGTATGTTTTCTCTAAATGTTTTTGTTTGTTGTTGAATTTTTGTTTTCTTCTTCTGCAGACTTTTGAACATACCTGAATATGAATAGTTGACTAGTTTAACATGCTTTATTCTTTCTTATTTCATTTAGGGAAAATATCCAGTAGAGATACGAGCTATGCTTACAATATCAATGAGGTAAGTTAAATATATATGTATTAACTTCCTTGTAAGACAAAGCAAAATATCAAGACAAGGTTAGAAATTTATTCCATATGAATAGTTAAGTATTTGTACTATGTTCTATTTTGTCTTCTAATGATTCATTTTGTTTTGTTTTGTTTTTTTGGTAACTAAAGCAAATTCCATGTTTCATGCAGATTTAATATTGGATCTTAATTGATGTTATATGGGGACAAAACTAATTTTATATTTTTTGAGGCTTTCTGTGAAATAAATTATTCAGAAATACTGAGCCTTGATATACAAGATAATAGTATTTGGCTTAATTGTTTGCAAGAATGTAATGCAGGTATAATATGTGACAATTTTTATGTTATAGTTATTAGTATGTGATTAGTGCTTATTAGCTATTATGCTAGAGTTCAATTGACTTCACTCTACATACCTTAATTAAATATATTACATAGAACAAGAAATAAAATTCAACCTCTAAAAATACATAATACTTTAAACTAAAGGCCTTATTTATCAAAACATTCCAAAAGATACAGACAATTTAGGTTCTTCTACACTAAGCATAAGTATTTTAAAGATATTTCAAAAAATAACATTTCTGTCAGGGTCCAGTTGATTCAGAACTCTCTAGTGACTCTCACAGAGGTTGATGTCTTTCAATGGGTTGCAATTGTCCAGCTCTATATAAACAGCGTCTTTAAAAAAGATTTCTAGGAATGACTGAAATTCCTCCTTGGAGAAATATATCCTTCAGGAATAGATTGGCTATATGCTAGTTGACTTGATAAACGGGCTGGATAAGATGGTTGACTTAAGATTTCCAGAAGTTCTAGGTTTCCTTTAAAAGTTCAGTAACCAAGATGCTCAGAGAAACAGAATATGAGAACCGAAAGAGACTACAAAGATCACATAGTCCAGCAATTTTTAATAGTGTAGTTTGCAGACCACCTCAATAAGAATTATATGAATAAATTCTCCAAAAGGAAGACTCTTAGGCCTATGCCCAGACTGCTTATTAGTATCTTTGGGGATGAGCCTGAAGGATCATGATTTTACAAGAGCATCACACATTATACCTATTGTCATTAACATCTCAAAACTGTTGTCATAAGGCAGAGTCTCCACAACTAAAGTGATATAATGTGGCACAGAGAGCAGATTTATTAAGTCAAGGTAAATATTTATGAGTCAAGGTAAATATTTTTGAAATAGAGAAAAGAAAAGATTAAATTTTTCATGTCTTTGGAGTACAGAGGAAAAGATTTATCTCATGAGATTGATCCAATTTAAATGATACCAAATATATTATCATGTCATTTTCATTTTGGGTTGATATAAGAATACTGTTCTCTTCACAGATCTTTACATGTATTATTCACGTTAACTTCAGTCACATCTTATGTTCTTTGTTCTCCGTGTGTCTTCCATATTCATGTACGTTGCAGACATCTAGAAGAGAAAAACCTATTCATCAAGTCAAGTCGTATGTGTACTGTGTACTGTTTTGTTTCACTTTGTACATTTCAGGAAAAATAGATATTGTTTCCTTGACTTCAAGTTCAGACAGATCTTCATTTGAAAGAATTTTGCTCAACTTTTTAAAGCTTTGTGTTTGGCTTGATGAATTGAAAAAAAAATATTTTATTAAATTAACACCATAGTTCTTCAGAAATATAATATCCAGATGTTTTAAAAATTAAGTTTTCCTTTTAAGGGAAAGGAAACAAGTAATAGATCTCCACCCTGGGAACATATTGCTGTCACATCAAACTCCCTCTAGACTCAAATTAGAGTTATGTTTTATGTGTCTTTTTCAATATAATGTACTTTGGAATAAAAATAATATCTCTCTGAAATAAAAACCAAAAAATGGCAGCTGACGTTTGGAGTTCTTAAGGGGCTATATTACCAAATTAATCATTTCAAAAGTAATTACCACTCTTGCTTCTGGAAAGATAGAATAGAAAATTTTTCTCTTCTTATTCTTCCAAGTATGGCTAAAACTCCTGGATGTTATATATAAACCAAACATAAGACTATGAAAGTTAAACGAGAATAAAGGCAGACCAGCTAGCAAGCATGAGACCCAAAGAATAAAACTGAAGTTAGTTTTCTGTGTTTGCTGTTCATTTGCTATATTGGACACTGGGTGGACGAGAGGCCTGCGACTGAGAAATGATAACTGATACAGACAAAATAAAGCCTCAAGACATTCCTGCTGTCTCTGGCCAATGAACCAGGAAAAGGGTGACCTAGAAATACAGAGAAATCTTAGTCAAACAGCTGCTCTATTTGGAACCAAACATCACACACACACACACACACACACACACAAACACACACACACACACATATCATGGCCCTAGCACCACCCTTTCCATCAGAACACAGATGAGGAGACTAGATGTTTGCTTCTAATTGGTTGTAACCAAGTGCCTAAATCTCTATTGGTTTGGTGTCAGAGAAGGTTGAATGGGGAAGCAGGAATTTTATTCTCACTGGGTGATAATACATCCCTTTCACACACACCACTAGGTGTCAGTGGAGTTGATGTGGGAAGCTTGGACTTCCACTCTCACCAGTGATAACAATTACCCAACCCTTTTCTGCTAGTGATACCCTAGTGAAGAGTCAACAATTTCATTGCTGCCTAGAGGTAGAGAAACCATGTCCATTCCAGCCCCCACTATGGTGACAGGAGAGGCCATATAGAGAGCAATAATGAAGCATCCTTGCCCTTCTCAGCCTTAGGATCAGTGGAGGATTATCAGCAACCTTGAACTTTGATCCTCACCCGGAGTAATGAGAAACTGTTTCGCACTACCCTGTGTCATGTCAACAAAGTCTGAGTTGGGGAACCATATTTCTCCCACTAGGTAGTGAGGCATCACACTGAGTACTCCACCAGAATGGCATAGTGGGGGGCTTGCTAAAATAGAAGACTTAAATAAAATCTAGGGTCTCATAATGTCCCTGAAGTTCACATTTCTGTAGAAAATCAGTAATAAAATAAGAACCAGAACGATCCCAACAAGAATGAGAAAAGATAGTCAACAGATGCCATGTGAGGTGACAGCAAAACAATAGAAGTTAGAAAAGCAAAGTGGACATTTTAGAATTAAAAAGTAGAATAACTGAAAAAACTCAACAGTAGAATTGATAGATAGAGGAAAGAATCATGGAATTTTAAGATAAAAGAACAAATTACTCAATTTGAACAGCAGGGAGAAGCAGACTGGGGAAAAAATGAACAGAGCCACAGAGACATGGACGTGTAAGATTATAACAAAAGATGTAATATTTGTATGCTTGGAGTCCCAAGAGAAGGGAAAAATATATTAAAAAACTATTCAAAGAATAGCTAGAAAGAGTACATTTGTCAAAAGACATAAACCTACTGATGAAAAAGATGGAAGGAACCACAAAGATATTTACACAAATCAAGCTAAACATAGTTCTAAAAACTAAAGATAAAGAAGAAATCTTGACAGCAGTGACAGAGAAACAATAACTTAACTATAGGGAAAAGTAATTAAAATGACAGTAGATTTTTTTATTGGAAACATTGGAGGCTGAAGGAAGTGGTACAAATTTTTTCAAGTGCTCAAAAAAAAAAAATAGCCATCTAGAATTCCACAGCTTTTGAAAATATCATTCAGGAACAAATAAAACATCAGGATATTCTTAGGTGAAAAAAGATTAAGGAATCACATCTACCATAAAAGACTGCTGAAGGGAAGTTCTTTTAAAAGTTCCTTTTTAGAAAAGAATAATAAAATAATTTCATAACATAAGGAAGGAAGAACAACAATGAGAGAAAAATATAACTATATAAATACTTTCCCTCCTTGAGTTTTCTAAATTATTTCATAATTGAAGCAATAATTTACACTGTCTTATATAGTTCTCAACATGTGCAGATGATTATTTAAGACAATTATATTATGAACAAAGATTCGATGGTATAAAGGGACATTAGAGTTATATACCTATATTTCATTTGACTGGTAAAGTGTATATACACATAGACAGTGATAAGTTATGTATTTATAATGTATGATCAAGATCAACCATTAACAAAGCTATAGAGAGGGTAAGACAACAGACTATAAGCAGCCAGCAGATGCCACTCTCAAGCGAGGATTGAAAGTTGCAGGTGGATGCCCTACAAATGAACCTTCTTGGAAAGAATATTATGAATCACTGAGCAGTGAAGAGACATTCAGGGTGAAGGAGAAGGACACAGGCTAATCCATTCAACAAGATACAATGGTACAGAGGAGACATCCACACATGGGAAGTACAGGAGAGAACCCAGGGGCTCCATGCTCCTCACATGAGCACTGCAGTCCAAGCTTGACAAGGCCACCACTGCCACTGCAGACTTCTGGACTCATCAGGGAGTTGCTTAGAGTCTCTGCAGCAATACCGGGCCAGAAAGCAGGAATACTGTGTTTTCTGTTTTGGGGTTGTAGAAATTGATGCCATTCTAAGCTCTCTTGTCTGCACAAAGTGAGTGTTCTGGCATGTCCCATGGCAGGAGCTGAGTATCCCTTCCCCAATAGGGAATATTAGCAGAAAGATGCCAAAGGTGCCACCTGGGAAGCCCTACAGTGACTGCCTCCATGGGGCATTGATAGCAAAAGAGCCTTGGTTACCCAGCAGCTGGCCCTGTGGCCCCTCTCTGTGACCCCCCACGTTATCACAGCTCTTCCCTTGAGGTTTCCATGCTGCTAGCTGGTATGAGGTTCTGCCTTTATAGTTCCCACTATACTGTCTGACCCTGTGCCCTGTGCATAACTCCTTTACTGCCTCTGGAGTCATGCAGGACCCCATAGTTCTGCACCCAGGCTCTAGTTCTAATGCAGAGCCCCAAACATCTGCCTCCCAAGGCTCCAATGCTGTTGCCAGGCCCCACAGTCCCATCTTTGACACTCCCCATTGGTATTTAGTCCCAGGGCCCTGTACCCAAGGCACCATGCTGCCTTTAGGGCCTGCAGCTCCACCCTTGAGGCTACAGTGCTGCCTCTGAACCTCACAGACATGCTGTCCAAGGTCTACCACTGCTGTAGATCCCTGAACTCTATCCCAAGGCTCCAGTGCTACTTCCTGCAGGTCCTACAGCTGATCTTGAGACTACAGGACTACTGCTCAGCCTGTGGCACTGCCCTGAGGTACCAGCACTGCCGCTGGCCCCATTAATCCTGCTCTGAGGCCCCGCACATCCCTTGGACCCCATGGCCCTGCCCTGGAGATTCCATGGCCTCTAGTGCTACTGTTGGGCCCTACAGTCCTGCCCCAAGGTTTCTACCAGCCACCTGGTAGGAACTGTTAGCTGATTCAACACTCTGCACTCTGCCAGAGACTCACTACACTTAAGCTGCGATCACACCTAGACCTGGTTGGAGTGAACACCAAGGGCCCAGATACCCATGGTTACTGCAAAATAGCATTAGTCAGTAATACTGTCATACTTGTAGGGAGACCCACGAGAAGAACTCTCCCACAATGTATGGAGAGATGTCTCCATGGAGAAAGTCTTGCCCAGCCCACTTCAGCAGCAACTTTAGCAACAAACATCAATCTGCACAAAGATCACCCAGTACAAGCATGGACTGTGACTATCACAGGGGAATGAGAACATAGAGCATAGATATCTATATTATAAGCTCTCAATGCATCTGCCCCTCCTTTTTGATCAATCTTCCAGTGTAGGTCACAAAAGCACTATCTACAGACTTCTCCTTCTTACTAAGTAGGAAAATTCCAAGCAAAGGAGAATAGGTGCACTGCAAACTTAACTGCTCTGATGTGAAAGAAAAAGTTTTAGATGAGAAGTAACCAGTAAAACTCTGGAAACACACATAAAAAAAAACAAGCTATTTTCATACAACGAAGTGATAGCACTGGAGCTACAGAAGTGGATCACAACCAAAAGGAAATTGTCAAAATGTTAGAGATGGAATTCAGAATATGAATGTCCAATAAAAGGAATGAGATTGAAAAGAATGCTAAACACCAACAAAAAGCCAAAATTTTTTCATAACATCAATGAAAGAAATGAAAAATTACTAAAGAGCTAGAAAATATGAGAAAGGATATAACAAAATTTAAAGAAATGAAAGTGCAATTTAGGAGTTTCCAAAAATTAGAAAAAGCTTCAGCAAGCTAAACGAATAGAAGAAAGAATCTCAGATCTTGAAGACAAGGCTCTCAAACTAACCCAGTCAGAGAAAGAAGAAGAAGAAAGAGGAGGAGAAGGAGGGGGAAAAGGGGAGGAGGAAGAAGAAAAATAAACAATCACTCAAGAAATATGGGCCTATGTGAAGCCAAGCAATATATGAATTGAAAGTTTGCCTAGGGCAAAGAAGTAAAAGCAGAATGGCCATTACTAAAAATCAAAAAAAAAAAAAAAAGAAAAAGGTATTGAGATTGATGCAGAGAGAATGCTTATATACTCTTTGGGGTTGTAAATTAGTACAACCTCTATGGTAAATGTATGGAGATTCCTTCTAGAAATCAATGTAGAGCACAGAGAGGGAAAGAGGGAGGGGTGGGGGGCATCATGGTGTATGACACACCTTTTGGAGATAGGACACAATTATAAGAGGGACTTTACCTAACAAATGCAATCAGTGTAACTTAGTTCATTGTACCCACAATGAATCCCCAACAATTTAAAAAAAAAGAAAGAAAGAAATGTAGACTTGTCATTTGACCCTGAAATTTCTACTAATGGGTATCTATCTAAAGGAAAAGAGATCATTTTATCAAAAAGACACCTGCACTTGAATATTTATTGTGGCACAATTCACAATTACAGAGGTATTGAATCAACCTATGTGACCATCAATTCATGAGTAGATTAAGAAAATATGATATATGTATTATATATGTGGTGGAGTTCTACTCTATCCTAAAAAGAATTGAAATAATGTTTTGCGATAACTTGGATAGATCAAGTCCATCATCATAAGTGAAGTATCTCAGTAATAGAAAAACAACAACAAATTTACTCTCTAACAATTGGGAGCTAAACACTGAGCAATCATAGGCACAAAACCAAGAAGGGAGGAGGTTAAGAGGTGGTGATGGGAACAAACTTACCTGTCGGGTACAATGAAAAATACTATTGTGACTGGCAAATGAAAAGCCCTGATAGCATCATAAGGTGTATCCATGTAATAAAAACATTTGTGTCCCTTTAATATTTTTAGATTAAAAACTGTGAAAGAACAAAAGCCATACTTTTGAGATGTGCTCAAAATATATCAAGATATTTAGATAAATAAATCAACATGGAATTATAAGAAAAGTGTGAATAACCCACAGAAAATCATGAAAAACAAAAGGAAACATAAAATAGAATAAACAGACAACAAATAATAAAATGGCAGAATTAGTTACTGACATATCAATAATTAGATGAAACATAAATGGTCTAAGTAAGTCACTTAAAGAACGTGAATTTGTGAGTGGATTAAAAAAAATTGAAAGTAAAAGGATCAAAAATTTATATTATCACAATGTACAAACATGAATAAGAAAAAGGTATTAGTATATTACCTATTAGTCTATTTATATAGAGTATGCTTTTGAGTGAGGAAAATCACCAACATAGAGTGTGACATTACTTAAAGATAAAAGGGCTCAGCCTTCAAGAAGACATAGTAGTGTTAAAGGTACATGCACAATATAATAGCATCACAATATGTGAAGAAAAAACTAATAGAAAAAGGAGTAATACACAAATCTATAATTGTTATTAGAGACTTCAACATCTCTCTCTCAATAATAATACAGTAACTAGTTAGAAAACCATCAAGTATATAGACAAACCCAACATAATCAATCAACAGGCTATAGTTGACATTTGTAGAACACTCCACCTAATACCAGTACAATACTCATTCATTTCAAATGTTAATGGAACATATATGAAAATAGACCATATTCTGGACCATAAAACAAACCTCAACACATTTAAAGGAACTGAAATTATACAGGGTATGTTCTCTGACCACAATGAAATCTATCTAGAAATCAATAACAGAAAAATAACAGGAACATCTACAATTGCAAACTAAACATTACACGTCTAAATAATCCAAAGGTCAAGGAAGTTCTCAAGGGAAAACCAAAACTAATTAAAAACAATTGAATGAAAGTGAAAATCCAGAATGTCAACATGTAAACCATGTAGCTAATGCAGCACTCAGAGGGAAATTTGTAGCCCTAAAATGATGATGTCAGTAGAGAGGAAAGGTCTCAAATTCATAGTCCCCTTCCAACTCAAGATAGTAGAGCGAATAAAGCAAGAAGAAGGAAGGCAATAATAATGAGAGCAGAAATTAGTGAATTGAAAACCAAAAAGTTTTTTGAAAATTATTAAAATAAAAATCTCCCTGTTTTTTTGAAAAAAACAATAAAATTAACAGATTTTTAGCTTGACAGAGAGTGAGAGAGAGCGAGAGAGAGAACCAGTATCTAGAATAAAATGTGACATAATAAAGAGATGAAAGAATACCGTGAACAGCCCTACACACATAAATTTGACAACTTAGATAAAACAAATTACTCAAAAAGAACATACTTCCACAGCCCACTCAATATGAAATACATTATTTATGCAAATTGGATGTGTAATTAAAAAATCTCCTCAAAAAGATATCTTCAGCAGGGAAATGGTTACAAGACTGTGACAGTCTTACCATGGAGTACTCCTAAAGAATTATTCTACCAAATGTTTAAAGAGGAATTAACACCAGTTTTATATAATCTCTTTAAGAATGTGGAAGAGGAACAAATATGCCTCATTTTATCTGTAGATAAAGATAGTTCTTTAAAAAGCAAGGTAGTGTCCCCCATTAATGTAGACTCCAAATCCTTAGCAAAATTTAGCAATATATATAAAAAGAATTGGGCACCATGACCAACTCGGCTTTATTTCAATGATAGAAGGCTTATTCTAAAAACAATAGATGTAACTCACCAAAGGCTTAAGAATACAAATATGATTTTATCAGAAAAATTATCAAACCATAATACCCATTTATTGCAAAACAAACACAAACTCTCAGAAACCTAGGAATTGGTAAAGAATATCTGCCAAACACCTATAGCAATGTTATCTTTAGTTATAAAAACAGAATGCTTTTTTCCTAAGATCAGGAACAAGGTCAGGATGTTCTCCCTTCCCACTCTTATTAAATATAGGAGTGCCAATTCTGCAATAAGACAAGAAAAGAAAATTGAAGGCATATAGATCGGAAGGAAACAGATGAAACTCTCTGCATGAGCTACGTATCTCAAGCAATCTACAAAACAAGAATAAAAAGCTCCTAGAATTAATATGTGAATTGAGTAAGATTGTAGAATACAGGTAAATCACACAGAAATCAGTTGTATTTCTATGTACTAGCAATGACTACATGAAAACTCCAATTCATGTATAGGATAATGCAATTCCTAATAAAAAATTTCTGCATGATGTTCTATAGATAAAAACAAGAGCATTCTAACATTTGTTTGGAAATACAAAGGAAGTAGAAGAGATAAAATAATTTTGGAAAAGATTAGAGTGGGAGGAATCCCTCTGCCCTATTTTTAAGACCTTTCAGCTGAAGTCTCATGAAGCTAAGGACTTGGGGAGGGAAAGGCATAGGCACATATATTAATGAAACAAAATTGAGATTCCAGAAATATTCCCACCTAAGTACATCCAAATGATTTTGGACAAATGTGCAAAAGTAATTCAATGGAGGACGGATAATCCTCTCAACAAATAGTGCTGGAGCATCTATATATTCACAGGCATACTCAACAAACTTTAAACTGAACTTCATACTATATACAAAAATTAATTCAACATTATCAGAGATTTACACGAAAACAAACTATAAAACATTTTTTTTGAGACAGTCTCGCTATGTCACCCTCTGTATAGTGCTGTAATGTCACAGCTCACAGCAACCCCAAACTCTAGGGCTTAAGCAATTCTCTAGCCTCAGCTTCCCAAGTAACTGGGACTACAAGTGCCCACCACAACGCCCAGCTATTTTGTTGTTGTTGTTGTTGTCATTATTGTTTAGCAGGCCCTGGCTGGGTTCAAACCCACCAGCCCTGGTGTAAATGGCAAGCACCCTAACCACTGAGCTACAGGCACCAAGCCATATACAACTTTTGAAGAATAAAACAAAACAAAGTTTTTTGGAAAATATGTTTTGGTAAATATTTGTAGACATGACAAAAAGCATGGTACATAAAAGAAAAAAGATAAATTATAGTTTATCACATTTAAGAATTTTTATTCTATAAAAGATCCTGTTCAGATGATGAACCGACAAGCTACAGACTGGGAGAAATATTTGCACATCCTTTACCTGACAAAGGACTTGTACTACATATTTATAATATATGAAAGAACCTGCAGAATTAAATATTGATATTGAATTAGCATTAAATCAATACTTCTTTAAAAAACCAATTAAAAATGGACAATGTATATATTGAAAGCTTTCACCAAAGAAGAAACTTGAAGTGGTGCCTGTGACTCAAAGGAGTAGGGCGTTGGCCCCATATGCCGGAGGTTGTGGGTTCAAACCCAACCCTGGCCCCCCCAAAAAAGAAAAACTGCAAAAAAAAAAAAAAAAAGAAAAGAAAAGAAGAAGAAACTTGGATGACAATCATTATGAAAATATGTTCAAAATGCATAGCCATTAGGGAAATACAAAATAAGACCAAGTAAAATATCACCATATACCTATTACATCATCTAAAATAGAAAATAGTGAGAATACCAATTACTGGTAAGGATGCAGAGAAACTGGATGGCTCATCTATTTCTTGTTGGAGTGTAAAATGGTACAGTCACTCTGGGAAACGCTGAACAGTTTCTTTAAAAATGTAGCTATGCTTACATTGTGACTTGGCATGTCCTCTTAGGCATGTATCCCACAGAAATGAAAACATATGTTCACATAAAAACCTGAACACAAATATTTGTAGTAAAAAGGGGGAACAACCCAAATGTCCTGGACTAGGTGAATGGTTACAAGACTATGACAATCTTACCATGGAATACTACGCGCCAATAAAAAGGAATGGACTCCACGGCATATTAGGCTGAGTGGAACAAAAAAGAAAATCATAAAAGAGCATTATGATCCATTCTTATCACATTCTTGAAATGACAGTATTATAAAGATGGAGAACAAAGGGGTGGGTCCTGGAGAGATGGGTACTGAAGGGAGGAAATGGGCATAATTTAAAGGGGTGGCATGAGGGAGATGTTTGTTGATGAAACAGCTCCACATCTGGACTGCGCTTGTTCTTACCCTAATGTACACATGAGACAGTGACATAGAACAGGACACAGATGTGCTCACGTCCGTTTCCTGGTTTTGACATTTTACTGTAGTCCTGTAAGGCGTAACCACTTAAGGGAGACTGGGGGAGGACACCTGGCATCTCTCTGTACTATTTTGGCAAATGTTTGTAAAGCTATAATAATTTCAAAATTAATAGTTCAAAAAAGTGAACACAATTTATTTTGCTTCCTGCATTGCCAAATTACATTATTTCTGCTGACAAATGCAATAATTTAAAAAATATATTGATGGTAGAATATTTATCCCAGTATTGGATTGAGGCAGAAATGACTAGAATCAATGGATTTAGTTCATTAGTCAGTTTATAGGTATGATGACGTTTGGGTTTTCACACGACAGAAGAGTATGCAGAAATTCTGGGTTTATTATTTCAATTTTTTTTTTATATTTTAAAGCATCTTCTAAACTTTTTATAATTTCTTATATTTTTAAAGGGCTAAATTATAAGGTGTTACCTCTGATTTACAATTAATATAGGTTTTGGGGATCTATAAAATATACTAGGGTTAAAAATTTATGATGCAATATGAGATTCATGATCTCATTGGAACATAAGCAAAAATTAATTTAAAAAATCTAACATTTTTCGAGAACTCCCAATGTATTATTTAATCCCAGATTTGTGGAAGTGATGGGATAGTGAGGTTAACTTGCTCAAGTTTACATATTTAATAAATTTTACATACTTGAAGAAAAAATGATATCAGGAATCTATAAATTGAAACTATATAAATCGGGTTATTGTTCTATCTTTAAGTTTTAGAGTTGGGGTTCTGAACATAGGGAGTCTGATTCTATAGTTTCTTAATCACTGCATAATATTACATCTTAATACAGTTTTAAGAAGTTTTTTTTCTGAATTTGCTTCCTATTCATTGCTACTTGTGTTCAGAATTTTTAGAATGGGTCTTTAGTTTCTATGATTGTTTATAATCTCTGAATATCACTATGGTTTTTTTTCTGAATTTAAAGACCCATTTTCTGAATGGTCTTTAGTTTCTATGATGGTTTATAATCTCTGAATATCGCTATGTTTTGTTACTACTGGAAGTGTGTCATTCATCCCTTTTTTCATTTCATGTCATTTTGTGCCATTTCACTCAATTCTCCAATCATTGGGGGGAGGGAAGTAGGTGATTTGAGACAGGAAAGCGGTGGCCACTGTAGAAAGTAATGAAGAATTAAGAACAGCATGGATTATTTTGCTGAAGGCTAAGGTCAGTGAAAAGTGAGACAATAAAATACTCCAAAAAACATAGAGGCAACCTAAGTTATTTTATTTACATTTGCAAACTGAAGATATAGCGATAGTCTTTGGCAAGAAATCAGAGCAACTGAAATTTATAGCATTAGGTGTTATTTACAAGGTGCTCTTTGAGTATTTTTCATATTCGTCCATTGTACTTTTTATCTGCTATTTTCAAAACTGATATACTCGCATCATCTGGACACAAGGAGATGCTGGTTGTGATTTTCCAAGAACAAGGTAAGTGGATTCTAGTATGGCATGAATTTCAGGTCATTTCTGTTGGCTGTTCCCTCTCTGTAGAATTCTGTTGTTCCTGTCAGTAAAATTGCTGAGAAGTGATTGGCTGTGATCTCAGGAGCATGTGATCTTAGGTACAGGTCCTGAGTGTGGTGTGCAGGCTATCTTGTAACACAAGGACTTGAAACCCATCATACACCAAGGGAAGTGTCGTTATTACTTTAGTCACAAGTGGTATATGCATGTATATATATACACATATGGCTTTTTTCTTGGGCTCTAAGTGCAATTTTTTTTTAAGAGTTCTGATGGTGCATTTTCCAAAGTATTCACTTAAATAATTTCAAATCAACATTGAAAGGCACATGGTAGGCAATGAACTGTGCCCTTCCTGTTGTTCCTGCTGTTCAGGATTCAGCATCCTTAAAAGAGCAGACCTCCTTGTTACCTTCTCTGTAATGTATTAGTTCTTATATCTGTATCACGGATTTATAAAGGTACCTCATAAATTCTCATTCTCTCTCAAGCTCTCTTTCTCTTCCCCTGCGTGCAGATACACACATACACAAATAACACCCACACGTGTGAACACACATGCATGTGTATTCACATAGGAACAGTGCATACTACATACAAAATTTTGCATACAATTTCAGGTATTTCCTAGCTCCCTTGAGTTCCACAAGTATTTCTGCAAAGAGAACCTAGAATTTTCATTATTGAAGCTTAACTGCTCCCTCTGCTCTCCCCCCCTCCGCATTATTATTAACAGCAGTATGAGTTCCCTGGGTGCTGTCTGCACAGTCAGAGCAGCGAAGAATCCAGCTTCTTCTCTGCAGATGAGTCCGTGGTAAGTAGCTCTCAGTACTATCCTTCCTTGCGTGGATGCAAATAGGGCATGGTTTCATAACCTTCAGTGATATTTTCCAGTTCAGTTCTTTTGCCAGTTCCAGTTATTTTGGCGGCCCTTAAACATGGTATCTGGGGATTTATTTTGTTAGGGAAAAAACAATCAGTTTCTTAAGGGAAAAAAAAAATTAACATCAGATATATAAGAATGGCACATTCAGCACAGCACTCCACTTGCAATTTCATATATTCCAGTTAACAGATGAGAAAATGAAGCATCTAAGAGGTTTAATGACTTGACCAAAATTATCCGTATGTTTTAAAGGCTTTCTGAGGCCCAGTTTTGTATCCTTTCTCCATTACGTCACCCTTCCCATCTGTAAATACATGCTGAAGAATAACCATGAAGTACGATTAATTTAAAAATAAAACTCGAATGCCAGTTCAGAGGTTAGTAAAGGGGCTTAAACACCCTTTGTGAGTTGCTTAGTAAATAAAAGATGCTACTTGGGAAGGTGGGGAAATAGAGTTATATTCTTTATACCTACAACTTTAATACAGGGGATGGTTTGCTTTTCACTTGATTGCTAATCTTTCGTAAAGATTGTGGGGTTAATAATGGAAATTTTGTTGGCTTGTTTCCTTTCATCATTTGTAATTTTGGTCACATAAAACATTTACATGATTACAAAGTTGAAAACCATAGAGTAAATTTATGTTTAGTGGTGCCCAAAGCTTATACAATTTTGATGTCACTTATCAAGATATAGTGGGACAAAAGTTTACTTTAAAAGGTTGATGGCTTTATTGTACCATGAAAATACCTTGCTAGAGTCCTTCCTAATCCTTGGATGGAGCAGGCACAAGTGAGAAGCCCTGAAACCTAGACTTTATTAGCTTAAGGGTTAATGCATCGTAGGTTGAATCTATGAAGCAAAGCATTTTTAGAGAAATCTTTCTTCTTTGTCTTCTCAATCCTTTTCTGGTGACCATTTTATATAGTTTATTTTGCCAATGTTATTGCAAATGTTGGTACAATGAAGGCCATTGGTAATTAGTCTTATAATATTTTGGCTGTTTTATCCTTCTCCTTGGTTTTTCTCTATGGAAGAATATTGTAATTTTGCCTTAGATTGCCAAAGCTGCTATCTTGGATTTCCAACAAATGTGTGAGAATGCCTGTTTATCCATAGCCTTTCCAGCAATGTGTTTCCATGCTTTTATTTTGCCTGATGATAGTGAGATAGTGGCTTTTGGGAGCTATTGCAGTTAGCATAGTACCTTTGTATAATTTAAATTTGCATTTCTTGCAACATGAGTGAGATATTTACCTTTTTCTACATTATACCGCCATCTTTATTGGCTAGATCACTGTTTCAATTTTTTGTCCATTTTCTTATCACTTGTTAGAGTTTTTTTTTTCTCTCTTAATTTTGTCTGGTGGGGCTTTTTACATATTTATTATTATCCCCTTGCCTGCAATAAAAGTTGCAAATACTTTACCCATTATACCGTATACTAATAATTCAAATTTTAAGTTCTAATGTTAAAATGACTTGTGATACTTCGTTTAATATGTTAGCTACAGAAAGCTGTCAAAATTTAACAGGTTTTATTTTTTAAATGTTATTTTAATATGGTTTTAGATTTGTATATTTATTATAAACACTCACAGAGTTCCTTATATTTCACCTCCATTTTCTTCTCCCGTCATTAGTATCTTACATTAGTATAGTACATTTGTCACGATTAATGAGCCGCTGTTGGTAAATTATTATTAACTGAAGTTCATGCTTTATTCCTATTTCTTTGGTTATTCCCTAATACCCTTTTTCTATTCCAGCATCCTACTGAGGATGGCACATTGCATTTAATAATCACATCTCCTCAGGATCGTCTGAGTTGTGACAGTTCCACATACTTTTTTTTGTTTGTTTTTGATAATCACAGTTTGGAGAAGTACTAGTCAAGTATTTAGAGACTGTCCCTCAGTTGGGACCTTTCTGACGTTTGCTTTATGATTAGACTGGCATAATGTGTTTTGGAGAAAGAAGACTGAAATAAAGTTTTATTTTCATCACATCATATTGAGGTTATATATAACTTATCAGTGAGATTTATCACTCTTGATGTTCTAACTTTGATTACCTGGCATGCAGTCGTAGTTGACATTTTTCTCGACTGTAATGTTGCTCTTTTTCCCCCCATCCTTTTCATATTGTTTTCTTTGGGGAAAAAAAAATTACTGTGTGCATAATCCTGTAGATAAGGATTGGGCATTATATTCCACTTCCTTAAGGGTAAAAAAATTATCTAGAATTTTTTGTATGGAAAATTCTTCCTTTCATTCTTTCTTTCCTACCCTCCCTCTCTCCGTTCCTCCGTCCCTCCCTCCCTTCCCTCCTCCTTCCTTCTTTTTTTCCTTCCATTCCTCTACAAATATGGAGTCATGGACATTTATTTTATGTTTTCTTTGAGTTTTAAACCCAACACTCCCTTATTTATCTTCTTCTTCAAATTTGTTCTAATTTTGGCTGTTGAGAGTTCCTCAGTTGATGCTTTTATTCATTTGAGAAGCCCTGACTGTCGTGTTTTGTTTTCAGCATTTCTTCATCTTCTGACATTTCGTGGTGCTCCAGGCTTATCTTATACCTTTCCTGTCCAAGTCCTAGAATCAACCATTTCTCCAGGGAAATTTTCTTTTAATATTCCAGAAATATCACAAAAGAAAAATCTATTATCAATCAGGGTCCTGTTAGGCACATCCAAATTAGGATAGTTTGAGAAGAGTTTAGTAAAAATACTTTTACCAAGATGGAGTGCAGTAATATCCCAGTATGTATAGGTCTAGTAACCATAAAATTATTATCATTCATCAAACTGAAAGGAATAGTGGAGGGAGCAGTTATGGGGACCCAGAAGGAAAACGATATGTACTAAAGGCATTACTGAGAGGCTCGATGACCTTTAGTGCAGGAATACAGCCTTCTCTAATTCAACCTTAGGAAGGAAGACCCTCTGTCTTTCCCTCCCTGTAATCATCTGTAGAAGTCAGAGATCAAAGGGTATCTATACTGGTCACACTCACAAGACAAAAAACAGGTTGAGAGAAGTGGAAAGGGGGCTAGGTTAAATCAAAGATATCTAGCAGAATATTACTGGACATTTTTTTGGAAAAAAAATGGAGTCTTGTGGTTTCTAGTTTGATTAATATGATGGAATTTAACTATTAATGATTCTACAAATACAGAAGAATTAACATAGCATTTTATTTGAAATGGTCAACAGTTGATTGGGTTGAGTATCTAAATGGTTATTAATTTGCCAGTATGGAAGGGGCACTAAAGCCCTTACATGAAGTATAAGAAGGGGAGACAGTTGTACTCAGGAGAATGTATCTTAGAGTGACTGTCACATGTGATTAGGAAGGAATAGTTTGGTAAATACTCAAGAGTTTCATGAGCAAAGAATGAGAATTGAAAAGGCCCACCAGAAGTGTGCTTTAATTTTGACAGATGTGAAATTAGGTTTTGAAGGTCTATGGGTTTTGTTAACCTCAGGGAGGATATTCCAAATATGTAACAGCCAATAAGGCACAGGCACAAAACAATCAGCTAGGGACCTTTGAATAAAGCAATCATTCTGAATCTAAGTACAGTGTATTTTACTGATTTACATGCAGTATAACCTCCATACTTGACCACCTCCCTACATGCAACACTGCCTTAAGTTGACCTAATTTCCATAGACTGGACATGCACCACATGTACTTAATGGAAGTTCCTTGGTGACCAGCTCTGTATGTCAATCGGTTTGTTACAGTCCCTTGGGTAGTCACTTTATAGAGCTTCTTCTGTATATACTTAAAATGAGTGCTTTTTATTGTATCTAATGTATACCAATATAGATTATAAATTTTATTTAGTTTGGTAAGTTTTATGAAACTACAAATAAAATGAAGAAAATTTCTGTTACCCTTACAAGCTCCTTTTTGCTGTTTTACCCCTACCCTTACTGTAGGCAGCCACTATTTCTTTTTTTCTTATGTAATATATAAATGGAGTTGTTCAATATATACTCTACGATGCCTGGCTTCTGGGTTTTTTAGTAAGCATGTGTGTTTTGACGTCTCATCCCAGCCTTCAAATACTGGCACACTGTTTTTTGTTGACTGCATCTACAGTTTTGTTGTGTGTTTTATTTTGTTTATTTGCTGACTAGTGTACTGAAATTTATCCATCCACTCACTGATGGATGTTTTCACTTTGGGGACCTTTAAATAAAGCTGTTCTGAAAGGCCATTTAAGAAACATTTGTATAGATCTACGTTTTGCTTTTGGATAATTTCCTGGGAGTAGAATTTCTGAGTCATGTGGAAAGTATATATGCTACTTTTTGTGAAACCAAAAAGCTATTTTTAAAATTGGTTGTACGTTTTCCATTCCAACCATCAATGTAGGAAAGTCTTGGTTGCTCTAAGTCCCCATTAGCATTTCATATGGTCAGCTTCTTAAATTTAAAATTCAAATGGATGGGTAGTATTATATTGTGATTTCAATTCTCATTTCCCTGATAAATAAGAATAAAGCCCATCTTTTCATGGGCATATTGGACAATCATCTATTTTTATTTATGAGCAGTCTGTTCATATCTTTCCTTCATTTAAAAAAATAGATAAATTATCTTTGTGTTGCTTTGTAAGAGCTATTTGTATATTCTAGATGCAAGATCTTTGTCAGCTGTATTTGTGTGAATATTTTAATCTGTTATTTTCATTTACAGTGTTTTTAGAAAAGCTAGTTTTTTGTTTGTTTATTTGTTTTTGCAGTTTTTGGCGGGAACCAGGTTTGAACCCACCACCTCTAGTATATGGGGCCAGCGCCCTACTCTTTGAGCCACAGGCACCATCCAGAAAAGCTAGTTTTAAAGTTTTGAAATTCAGTATCTCTTCTACTTACTTTTATGATCCATGCTTTTCGTGTTCTAAGAAGTATTGGCCTATAGGAAAGGAGGGGAGATTCTTTCAGATTGTCTTTGTTCTATGGTTTTAGCTTTTATATGTTGTGCTGTGGTTCCTTTTGAGTTGCCTTTGGTTAATCCAGAGACCATGAAAGTCATAGTGTAGTCCTGCTGCTCCCTTAATGTAGTGCTCTTTCATTTTCCTTTAATAATGCTGTAAGGAATTTAGGAACAACATCGGAGAAAAATGGTAAACTTATAAATCTCATGGAAGATACCAAGAGAAAGTATGGAGGTGGAAAATTTCTGGGCAGCAGAAGAATATCATTTAAAATACTCTTTATACAGCGAGCAACATTGGTCTTGCATCTGTTGTGTATTAAAATAACAGCAATATTAACTCCTCTGTCTGTACATAGAAGACTGATTAGTTCAGCAAGCAGGAATTTCCGTTCCATTAGTCACCTGTTACTTGGGTCTCTTCTGTCTGTTCTAGGAAGAGACTAGTTTAAGCAAAACTTAACAAGAACCGAACTCCCATAATGATAATTGTATTAGATCATTTCCTGTTTAATTACACTATAAAATATGTATAACACTTGCCTATGGTATATAAGTTTGTTCTTCTTTGAAATATTGTTGGTATTTTTAGGTGATTGCCTTTGTAATAATGACCATGGTAATTAAAGATTGGAGACAACTCAACGTTTGAATAATTGAATGACTTTTCCTTTTTTCTAGTATTTTGAGTGGTCATGAAATATCTAAAAATAAACTCTAGGTAAACTTTCCTACCATACATCATCCCCACATAATTGTGGTGATCTTGATTTCTTTTCCTGGTACACATAGGCTTACTTAACAGAATATTTTACTTTATATTTTTATTATTTTCATGCCATCTTCCTGATTCATTATTCTTTTTCTCTCTCTTGTCTTCCTTAATTCAAGTCCACAGATATTTATTATTTAAAGTCACTGTTTAAAGGATTTAGGGAAATGGACATTAAAGCCTTCTTATTATTTTTCTAATTTTTTCTTCATTTTTCTTTCTAACGTCTACTCTCAAGCTTGAAATCTCTCTCTCTCTCTCTCTCACACACACACATGCTGTATATGTATTCCTGTATTTTTATCACCCTTTCTGCAGTTCCAGACAGGATTTGCTAACTCTTTCTTGCTTGCTTCACAGCCTGCAAAGCGATACAATTTGTTCCTGAGGCGGCGTCTCATGGTAAAGCCGGTGCTGAATGGTCCTGCTTTGCTCTGGGCTGGCTGCGGTGATAGCCTGGGGTCTTTTTCTCTTCCAGTGGACACTAACACTATTGATGTGGGGGGAGTTTGTCACTAAGTCCTAACTGCAGACAACTGATGTTTGAAATGGTGATTCCTAATCCTTTGGGGATCTAATGAAATCAATAGACCCTCTTCCTAAAATGTTTATAGCACCCGCTCACACACAATTGACGTTTCAGAGGTTTGTGAATCTCCATTAGGAATGCAGGCTTATGAACTACCTTATTCAAAGAGAAGCCACTGAGTTGTTGCTTCCTTGTGAATAGGCATTTCTAAGAACAAATGAAATACACACACACACACATAAATATGAGAAAATAGGATCTTTATGTCATATTTTGAACAAAACAAAAGCATGATATTTTTTATTGGAATTCAGTGATAGGTAACATATTATCGGGGTGGGGGGTGTTTACCCGTTAGCTTTTAACTAGTTTTTGTAAACAGTCCTGAAACATGTACCTCATGGTAACTTACAAGGCTGCCGGGGGGTTTTCTCTGTGTGGGGATTTAATTTACAGTTTACCATCAGGGCATGACAGAAGGAGAGGAGTTTGAGTTTCCCTAGGTAGCCTTTGGCTTTCAGGACAAGGAAAGTGTATTTACCCGTTTTGACTGTGTACTCCGGAAATAATTTGACTTGCTATTTTCTTAGCTACTGTGTCTATCCCCTAATTTTCAAATATTCGGAGTGTGATTTTTATGTGGCAATCTTCTATTACCAAGACCTGATCTTTCTGTGTCTAGAGTTAGCTAGTGTAAGCCATATGATCGCTTGTAAATGTATTCGTCATTAATAAAATTCAAAATATGGCTGTTACGAACTTGGAGCAAAAGGCCCATTGTTTTTTCCCCTCTAGTTTTGTGTTTTTGTGTATACTTAGTCTAAGTGGTATTTTTTTTCTGCCTCAGTTGGCTTTCACAAATTTTAGTGAATTGCATAAGATATGTTAATATTATGATGATTTACAGAAGTGCCAGTGATGTTTTTGTTTTGTTTTTCTTTCTTTTTCTTTATTTAGTGATTTCTAATCAAGGTGCCACATGATGTTTGAGTTTTCTCGGGTTCTTTGATTTTGTTTTAGGAAAGGGGAGAGGATTATGCATCCTTCCCAGACTCCCTAGATGTTCTTTACTTCACTTTTTATTTTTAAACACATTTCCTACTGGGCACTGGGAGGTGGTTCTTTCTGAAAGACCCCAGCTATGCTCTTGTATGTAAACATCCCTGCTGTCTTCACAGACCATAGTTTGAACGTGAGATTTGTGTTTCATTCACACAAGCTTGATATACATCCCTTCCCTTTTATGGGGTGCTCACCTGGCCTGACTTGGATGATAAATGACATAGGCTACCATAAAAGAAACTCATAAGCTTATAAAAATCCCTGGGTTTGAAAGTTGAAGGCATCTTAGTTAGTTCCTCATCTTCAAGCTAGCTAAAGCAATTGGAAAGTTGTCTCACTGACAACTGTTACGTCATCTTTTGCCTAAGTATTTTCAAGTATTAAATGTTACATATAATTAAATATAAAGTGTGATAAAAATCGAATCAATTAACATGATTAGAGCTCTTCCATCTGAAGCTCTCTAGTGTTTTCACTGTTTTGCAAGGGAAAGAATGAATGAACTATATAACCTGTGAAAGGTGAACTTGTACATTTGATTATTATACTGAGAGAGTTCACACAGATTTAAACCAAGGATTGATTTTGGCTCTTCTGCGACATTGATGTTGAAGGGGAGAGTTGCATGAGAGCTTACTTGTGAGAAGCTAGCTAACATGCTACCTGCTTTCTAATTTTTAACTGCACCTGGTTTTTATTTTAATCCTTTAAAAGTTGAATTAGAAGCGATTTTGTGAAAACGTAGCCTAAACATTAATTGTAAGTTTATTTTCTTACAATGATATGTTATTAATCGATCTGTTCTTAATTATATCTCCAAAGTAGTATGTAAAGATGAATTGTTTAGTGGACTAATTGATGTGTTGTTTAATGAAGATAACAGGTCTTCCTCCTAAATATGCATTTTGAGGTCTATGTGTATATAACCATCTCATGTGTTGGTCTAATTGTAGCATTTATGGTGTGCGTGCCTGAATGTCATATGCTCACCTTCCTCCTTAGTTGTTGTCGTTTCATCCTTTATATGGAATTTTACTTTATAAAACAAGCATAAACCTTCTGTTGGTGAAAACTCTGGTTATTTGTCTTGACCTATCATTTCAAGAGTGAAAAAATAATTCGGTGGAGACCAAATTTAAATAACCCCTTTTATGTTTTTGCCATTTGAGAATAAAACAATAATTGAGATCGTGTCATCTATGTCTCTTGCAGTTTCAAAAACTTAAGCAAAGCAGAGATTCTATCTTCTTCCGAGACGGGATTAGGCAGATTGATTTTGTACTTTCCTATGTTGATGACGCAAAGAAAGATGCAGAGATAAAGGCAGTAAGTACTCAGCTGAGAGAAATGGGGATAAGAAAAAAGAGGCATATTCTGTTAGTTTGACATGGATATTTGTACTGAACTATGTTGTGAAAGTCAGAGATCCCTTGAAGCATTAAAGGTGAAACCAGGTGGGAGACCACACAATACACAGTTTAAGAAGGGACATGTGAAGCCAGTGGCATTTTGCTGTGTTTTGTGGGCAAACTTCTTTTTCTTCTTCCAAGTTACTGACATAGCTCACCTTAGATATTGAATGCAACCTCCAGAACGTGAGATGTATGTTTAAAAATAAAATTTACCATTTACATACTTTTATTTTTAAGATGTATGACTAATCCATCTTATCTGATGCAGCCTTCCTGTTGCGCTTTATTCTTGATCCCATTTTATTTTTACGATAATATTTAAACCACTTTATGAACTCGTATGATTTATGCCTTTCTTTATTTGTTGACCTGTTAACACCGTAAATTAAATTTATGAAGCCAAGGGCTTTGTCTTGTGTTGATTTCTGTATCCCCCAAAGCCTAGACCAGTGAACACAGCGTAATGAATGCTTAATAAATATTTGATGTTTAAAATAATGAGTGAATAAATTAATCTGTTTGTGTAAGTAGGTACTACTCCCTACTTGTACTCCTTTTCAATGTTCTTGGCCCCTACTCTCAACTCAGCCATTCCCTCCCTTCACACATACACACATGTACTTAGCTAGTACAAAGTAAATGTCATATAAAACAAAAATTAAAAAATGTACATATTGACCCTATAAAGCTCTGTACATATCCAGATCTGTCCCTTGCCTTCACTGTTTTCTTGGAAACCCTTCCCCCAGGCCTCTGAAACTCATGGAGTGTCCTCATTATCATCTCTTCTCTCTGAGTGTTCCCTGCAAACCCATGACGACTGGGGATTCTTGCTGTCATCAGCTGTCCTTGGGTCTTCTCCTTTGTTTCTCAGCAGTTTTAGCTCCTGGCTCACTGTCAGCTCTCCACTGGGAATCTCAAAGCACACATAGACGATGACTTTGGCACACTGGCCTCACTGATCCTCGGAATCCTTTTCCAATGTTCTTGCCCTCTACTCTCGACTCAGCCATTCACTTCCTTAGACCGTGTCATTGCTAATAATTGCAGCTCTTCGTAATCTCATTCCATGGTTTCAAATGTCCGACTAACCTCAAAGCTGATTCATACCCTTCTTCCTTCAACACTGCCAGGACCAACCAGATACAATGCGATTATCTTACCACTTTTTTTTTTTTTTTTTTTTTGGTGACAGAGTCTCATTTTGTTGCCCAGGCTAGAGTGCTGTGGTGTCAGTCTAGCTCATGGCAACCTCAAACGCCTGGGTTCAAGTGATCCTCCTGCCTTAGCCTTCTGAGTAGCTGGGATTACCCGCACCTGCCACAACACACAGTTTTTTTTTTCTAATTTTAGTAGAGATGGAGTCTCACTCTTGCTCAGGCTGCTCTTGAACTCCGGAGCTCGAGCAACTCTCCTGCCTCAGCCTCCCAGAGTTCTAGGATTACAGGTTTGAGACACCGCATCCAGCCTAGTTTATAGCATTTTTACTTCCCCTTATATTCCTCTTTCCTGTCTTTATCCAGCTTTAGTCTCATGGATGATGATTGTAATGACTCTAATGTGTGTATGTCTCTGTGTGTGTGTATATATATGTATATAATATATGTATATGTATATGTATATATATATCACCACTTGCCCTCTCTTAATTATATTTACTTGACAAAACAAGTCTAGTTAAACCTCCCCTACACGCCAGCACCCATGGAAGAAAGAAACACACAGTTCACGGATTCATTTTACCTTCTATTTGTGCCCATGGACCTCAACGGGGCCCTGTGCTGTCTAGAAGTCGTACTTTACTTGCAGATTCTACCCTCTCTCACTGTCCTAGATGACTGCTGTGTAACTTTTTCTCTTTCTTTATACCTCCAATACCTCCTCCTGCCATCTCCAAGCTAGCTGACTGCTCTTGTGCTTCCCTGAGAAAATGGAAGCGCGTGGAAGTGATAACGTGCACATTCCTTCCTGAAACCATAGCTGCACTCTGATGCTTCTATCTAAAGCCAACTCCTCCACTTGTGCCCGGATTTTGTTTATTCTTGGGTCCTTTCCAGGGCCTTCTCAGGTCATCCTCAGCCTTAGGGATTTTATTCATTAGAAAGACTTGTGGGCCTGAGCACATAGCCATGCTCACGGCTGTGTTTTATTACAGTGAAATGATATAAAGTAAAAGCAGCAAAAGGAAAAAGAAAAGAAAAAAACCTTATGGGGCAACGTTTAGAGAAAACTAGGAGCAAGCTTCTAAGAGTCTTCTTCTACTAAAGTCACAAAGAATATCCTGAATTGCTCCAGCAATGATGTGTGCTAACACATATGAAGAGTTATCTATTTGGCAAACTCATTAAAATCTCAGTGTCTTAGAGTTTAACTGAGGGTTAACTATCTTGTCACATTTTGCCTGTCACATATCAAAATTCCATACTCCCAGAAGAAAAGTAGATGTTCAGCATAAACCACACAGTTTGAGCAAACAGTTTAGGTAAAGCAAGCTACTCTTCACGGTGCTGGGAATGGCGAGAGACCCCCAGAAAGCCAAAGTCCCAGACACCAGGGCCAGACTTCCTAAAGTTTCAGGCAGGCCTTTCTAGGGATGGCAGTTTCCTGCCCGCTATATTAACCCTCTTCTGTACGCCTCTTTAGGGATGTTGCTCCTATGATAACTTCTTTCTCCTAAATGATCCTGCATTTCATTCTTTACGGGTCCATTTCTTTCAACAAACAAATAGACTGTGAATTTTTTCCGTATTAAAATATAGCGAGTAGGAAAACCTCTTCATCCTAGTTACTGTTAATTCATTAATTTATTCCTCAAATTCCTTCCATCCCAGTCCTTTCAGACCTTCCCCCCCCCACCTCTGTGTATAAACCCAATGGTCAAGTCTCTGCCTTCCTCTCGATAGCATTTGACACTGTTCATCAATCCCTTTCTTGTTGTGTATGTTCTTCACTTGACTTCCAGGACTCCACATTCTCTTGGTTTTGTTTCGTTTTGTTTTTTTCCCACTTATTTTCCTAGTTACTCCATCTCAATCTTTGATTCTCCCAGATGCCTCATTGTTTTCGTGCTTCATTGCACAGTTGTTAATCTTGTCTTTTCTCGGTTCCCACAGATTTCCTTGATGATATCATTCTGTCTCACAGGTTTAAGATCATGTCTGTGCTACGTCCAAAGAAAACCTTTCCAGTTCATGCTTCTCTCCCACCCGTGCATAACTAAAGGGCCACTCTGCATCCCGGTTTGGAGTCTCATAGACATGTCCGACTCAACAGGTCCAGAATGAAATGACTCTCTGAACCACCCACCAAGGACTGGTCCATCTACAAGTCTTCCCTAACTATAATTCTTCCTCATACTTTTCAATAGTTGTTGTAAAGGATGCAACTTACAACACATCATAAATGGTCCTGGTCAATTGCTTTTCAACATATATCTATAGAAAATAAATACCATGGAAATTTGACACCCCACAGCATTCATTTCTAAAAAATATATAAATAAGCCCATTTTTAACAGCTGACATTTTACATCGTTTGTTTTTTCCATTTGCCTAAAATTTCTCTTTGATTTCCGATAGATAATTTTTTCCTAGTGTAAATATATTATTCTTTGGAGTTTTTTGTTGTTTGTTTTGTCATAACTTTTGTACAACAAATATGTGATATTGATTGAGTTGTTTTTATTAACTTTAACCATAACACTCTAAACTTTAAAAATAGTCTTTGGTATTGAATTGTTTTTATAATGGGACATTTGCGTAGTTGTTAATGCATCATGAATCTATTGCAAAATTTGAGAAATAATTATCAAACATAAATAATAAAATCATCGTAAAGACATCAATTAATGATATGAACGGGGGGGTGGTTTAAATCTTTCTGTTTTCATGAATGAAAAAGAATGATTTCTAGGATGAGATGGTTCTACTTCAGTAATATTTCTCTCACCTTTTTACATATGTTAGTTTAAAGGAAAGTTGTTCAGATAAGTAAGACACTGTCCATCACCGAGCAAATAAAATGGAAGTGTCCTACATAATTCTATTCATTCATTTTGCCATAGGAAAGAAGAAAGGCATTTGAACAAAATCTGAGAAAAACAGGTCTTGAGTTGGAAACTGAAGATAAAAAGGTAAATGTAGTTGTCACTTGATACAAGAATCTTGTTTTTTTGAAGTGTTATATTCTTCTAATACGGCCTTTGACTAGGTAGACTTTATATGGAGGAGGGGCAATCTAATAGCCCCTTTGGCTACTCATGTGTGTACTGAGCACGGTCGGGCCTACAGGCACATAGATTAAGTAGATCAGTGTTCTGAATATGAGACGCTTAGTGGAACACGTGTACGTCATTTTTGTTCAGAAGGCAAAGAAAAAAAGACATGGCCATTGTTTCATATCTCAGTTTGAAGGTTGCCTATAATCTGATAATAGTTAACCTTTTCTTTAAACCTTTTTATTTATTGTTTTCCAGAACTTACTTGAAAATTATTTTTAAAGACCTATTTTAGGTCTGCCTAGGAAACTTCTAATAATCTCTTGTTTTTATAACTCTGTAGTTATTATTTCTCTAACGTTTGCTGAACTAATAAATATCTATTCTACCACACCATCTATAATTTAAACCTTCTCCTATGTAATGAGCCTTTATTACCTAAAGTTCTTCCTCTTTGTGTAGGCCACGCCAAAGGAGCTGGGTAAGAAGAGTGAGTGCATCTTGTAGTTTGTATGTATCCCTCACATAATCTAAACAAAATTCTTTGCTCATAGCTGGTCACTAAAACTTCAGAGATGGCTCAGAACCACATATGTAACTGTGGATTGAGGGCTGAGTGTAAATTGACCCTGAAACATATTTTAAAATATATCCTCTGCCTCTGTGTGTCTCTTTATGTTTCTATTTCTCTTTCTCTCTCTCTCACAAATATAAATAAAACATATAAATGTACATATATTTAAATATAGGTATAAATATAGATCTGTTTTTTTTTAAGTTTTGTTTTCTTAAAGTCGTGCTAAAAAAAATTAGATTTTATAAAATTGTGTTTCTTTCCTTTAATTAGTTGAATGATGGACTGATCGGTAACCTTTCTGTTATTTTGCTATTTTATGCAGGACTCTGAAGATGGAAGAACTTATTTTGTCAAGATCCATGCCCCTTGGGAGGTATTACTTACTTATGCTGAAGTGTTGGGAATCAAAATGCCTATTAAGGAAAGTGATGTTCCTCGAACTGAGTGGACTCCCATAAGCTATATGCTTGGGGCTGTGAGACTCCCACCTAATGTGAAGTTTCCTCATCCTGAATATTTCACTGTCCAGTTCAGCAGACATCGGCAGGAGCTCTTCCTCATGGATGATCCATCAAAGTTCTTTCCATCCTCAACAAGAAACAGAATTGTAGGTAGAGAAGACCTCTGGGCGCAACCCTTCCATTACAGGATGTGTGCCCGTGCATGCTTTCATACGTGTGCAAGGTCCAATATTATGTCTGCAAGGGGGTTCTGTGTAAGATCTAATAAGCAGGTGGTATTGGGCAGGTTTACTCTCTGTTTGAACCACTTACATCGGTTAACCTCTCTAACTTTCAAACTGTTGTTTAAAAATGAGTGGTTGACAGTGTGGGTACAATGAGGAAAAAGGCATTGTGCAATCCTAGCAAAACCACTTAATTGAAATCCAGAGGACTTTGATTTCATAAGATTTTTGTAAAATCATTTCATAATCTTAGAGTTCGGGTTTAGAAATTTGGCGCGTAGCAGAGGGAATACTGTTCCCAATGAGATGGGATGTGTCACCATGTGTATATATGGGTAGAGTCTGAGAAACCTCACCATTGTTTTCCTTCATGTAAAACTATTTTCAGATTTTGAACAATATTGTTTCCTCTCCATTTGAAGTCAAACTCCATTGGATCTTTAAGTTTCCCATTAAAAACCTCTCTCCTAAAAGATCATAGTTTCTGTGCCACTGTTTCTTTGTGCTGATATAGAAATGATTTCCACTTCACGGGTGACCCTGGGAATTGAATTAGGAAAGATGCCGAAGTCTTTGAACAGTGATTCACATACAGAAAATGTTCAGCGATGTGAGATATTCTCATTATTGATCTGACTTCCGAGGGGGAAAAAATGTAGGTTCTGGGTTGCTCTTTTTTCTATTTGTTACTTATTTTATTAATGCGTGATTGACACATAATAATTATATACGTATTTATATTTGTGATGTTTCAATACAGGTATAGTGTACAATTATAAAATCAAGATAATTAGCATATTCTTCACTTTAAACAGTCTGTCATTTCTTTGAGGTAACCTTCAAAAGCCTCTCTTCTGGTTATTTTGAAATATGCCTTATGGTTAACTGTAGTCCCCCTCTAATGCCGTAGGACGTCAGAAGTTCTTCCTCCTGCCTAACTGTAACTTTGTACCTGTTGATCGATTTCTCCCCATGCCCCCCACAAGCCATCCTCATTCCCTAGTAACCTCTACTTCTATGAGAAGTAAGGTATTCAGATTCCACATATGAGTGAGATCATGTGGTATTTATCTTTCTGTGTCTGGCCTATCTTACTTCACAGAATGTCTTCCAAATTCATCTGCATTGTTGCCAATGCCAGCATTTTGGTCTTTACATGGTTGAATAGTATTCCATTCTATGCTTATCTCACATTTTCTTTTCCTAGTCATCCATTGGGGCACATTCAGATTGCTCCCATATTTTGGCTATCATGAATAGTGCTGCAGTAAACTGCAGTGCAGGTCTCCCTTTTATCTACTAATTCCATGTCCATTGGATACACAAAGCATACCCGGTAGTGGGGGTTGCTAGATCATATGATAGTTCTGTTGTTAATAGTTCGAAGAACTTTCCTCCTGATTTTCAGGATGGCTATTTTAATTTGCAATCTCACCAACAGCATCTAAGGTCTCCCTTTTCTCCACATCCTCATATTATCTTCAGATTTTTTGATTGCAACCACTCTAATTAGAGTGAGGTGATATCTCATTATAGTTTGATTTGCATTACCCCCAAAGACATTTGAATCCCAAAAAGGTATTTGAAAAATTGCTGAGCATCACTAATCATCGGGAAAGGCTGTGATTAATTTAATCACCAGCATTCCAGCAATCGCAGGACCCTTTACCTTGATATAT
>NW_003852396.1:50628275-50639373 GCF_000181295.1 Otolemur garnettii
TTTTTTTTTTTTTTTTGGCTCTCTTTTCCTGAGGACCGACAGGCCTGATTCCATTTTTACCTGGTTCCTGAATAAATATTTTTAAAATCTATTAGAAAGAATATGACAGAAAGTTTAATTCCTAGAATTTAGGTATGAAATAGGAATCTATAAACTAAAAATCGTCTTGCTCCTATGGGGAATAAACACCAAAAAAACCTAAGAGGAAACCTTTCAAGGAATAAGGAGCACATGGTATGGAACCAGAAGAGATGGTTTCAAGTCATCATTCTTTAAAACTACAGTGTACTTTCTAAACATTTTCTAGAATGTCTCTTAAGACAGAGATAATAAATGCTAATAATGGCCCCATTGTGAGAATCAAATGATAGAATGTACGTGGAAAATGTAAAGTACCTTAGAAATAGTTGTTGCATCAAAAAGTTGCGAATAAAAGTGCAATGACCTCATAGGAACTTTTAATAATTAGGAACTTGCTGAGTAGTAGAAAAGTCAGCATTCATTGACTTTGTTTTTGTGCCAATACCGTAGGCTAATTCAGCATTAAAGCACAATTTCCCTTCCTTTGAAGTAGAGCAAAGCTAATTTGGCTATCCTGAGGAAGTTATTTGGCATATTCATGTAGAAAAAGGCCCGTCCCTTCCTTCCTTCTTACCCTTATCCCAAACACTGTAGTGTACGCGTGTACAAATTGAGCACTATTCCAAGAGCATCTGGCATTAATACAGAAGCTCGTGTTTTCAAAACATCTCACAACCATCAAGACATCTTAGCCTTTAAAAAACTCTATTAAAAATGTAATACTACATATATACCGATAACAAATGATGAATATGAGCCACATCGAGCACCTCTTGTAATTACAGAAGTGAAATGTAAGTTGAGTATTACAAATTTAATGTAGTTTTTTTTTTTTATTTCTTAAAATGTGTATACATTTTGGTACCCTCTGCATATGGGTGTACATATACATATACATCGATGCTTTGATGTATATATGTGTATATGACAGATGTCTATGTGATAGGTATATACATTTTGTTGCCGAAAGGGGCCAGACTTTTTAACATGAAAAAATCTTTAATTTATCCAACTGTGTAGGTGGAAACGCTCACGCTTTCAATATGAGCTTTAAATTGCTCACATGACCAAAATTTTCTATGTGTATAGAAAGAGAAACAGATAGATAGCTGATCATTTTAATTACAAGGACCCTCCTGGGGAACAGAGAATTGGTTCTCATTGCACATTGAAGCCGAAGTTTAATCAATACTGGGACATTTTCCTTTGCACTGACAATGCCTGTCATCAGGATTTGCGTCAGTACTTTTCTGGTTGAATAATGTTTCACAACTTAAGTTTATAATTTATAGGTGGACTCCTTCCCAGCACAGGTGCTTTTTTTTTTTTTTTTTTTTTTTTTTTTTAGACAGAGTCTCACTCTCGTCCCCCAGGACAGAATGCCATGGCGTCCATCTAGCTCACAGCAACCTCCAACGCTTGGGCTCAAGTGATCCTCTTGCCTCAGCTTCCCAAGTAGCTGGGACTACAGGCACCCACCACGATGCCTGACTCGTTTTTTATAGTTTTGGTAGAGACAGGATCTCATTCTTGCACAGGCTAGTCTCCAACTTCTGAGCTCAATCAATCCACCCACCTAGGCCTCCCAGAGTGCTGGGATTACAAACTCCCAGCCACGCAGTAGCTTGTTTGGTGGTGCTCCTTAAAATTCTCTTCTCTTGAAGTTTTCAGAGTGTTCCAAAAGTTTCAGACCCTAATACCCAACCGCCTGGGAATTGTGTTTGTTCCCATCAAAGGTACTCACACTTGATTTGTCTAAAGCCAAACTTTTTAGCTGCCATTTTCATATGTCCTCCTCAACATCTCCACTAACAAACAGATTCAAACCATCCAGACCTGGTCCCCTTGCAGGGGTCCTCCCCTCCTGAGCAGCCCCTTATTTTCCTGCATTAGCAGGAAATCTAAGATTCCTTTATTCTTCCTTTACCGACCAGGTTCAACCATCGCTAGGTTCTATCAGCTTAATGTCTAGATAGCTTTGAATCTTGGACATTTCTATCTTTATCTTTATCATTACCAAATTGTCCAGTATTACAGCTGTTATTCATAAAATATAAAACAGGGCTTTTAAATTCATTTCCCTACTTAGACTTTTGCTATCCTCTAATGAATACACCCAGCATGATCTTTGTAAAATCAGATCTGATTGTGTGACCTCACCTCACTGGTTAGGTCAAAACCTCACTATTACTCCTATTCTACGGGTCAGATTTCTTAGTGTGGCTGAGAAATACATGATTTCATTATTTTTATTTTTTAACAAAATACAATATTTTAATTTTAATTTTTTAAGTGTCCATTTCCATCCTTGACTCACCATTGTATCCACAGTGCCTGGTACTTGAAGTGCATAAGTATTTTTAAGTAACGAGTAACCGAAGTAATTAATAAGATGTAAATTATTTCTTCACATCATTTTATTTTATTTTATTTTGAAAAGTAAATTTATTTCAGGTTAACGAGAGGGTACAACCAGGTCAAAATATTTGATTTTGTTATGTAGAGTCCCTCTCACATTTACACGCAAAAGTGTGCCAGATACACATCATTCTATATTGAAAGCATTTTCCAGGGCAGTGCCTGTGGCTCAAGGATTAGGGTGCCAGCCCCATATACTGTGGGTAGTGGCGGGTTCCAGTCCAGCCCCAGCCAAAAACTGCAAAAAAGTAATAATAATAAAATAAAAGCATTTTCTATTGCTTTAATATAATCTCTATGACCATTACCTTGTTACATTTTTTGAATTGTACATATAAGGCACAATTTCATCCTAATTGTAAAAGCACCAAACATTGGGCTAGGCTAGGGGTGGTGACTCACCCCTGTAATCCCAGAAGTTTTTAGAGGCTCGAGACTAGCCTGAGATTCCCTGTTTCTACCAAAAACTAGAAAACCTTAGCAGGCTGCAGTGGCATGTGCCTGTAGCTACTCAGACTGAAGCAGGATGATCACTTGAGCCCAGGAGTTCGAGGTTGTAGTGAGTTGCAATTGCATTGCTGCCCTCCAAACTGGGCAACAGAATGAGACCCCATAACATAACATGAAAAGATTCCTCATGTAAATATTTATTTTACTTGTTTTATAAGTTGAAAACACTCTGAACAGTTACGGTATATTCCTTCACCTCGTTTTCTGGTTGTATATATTAATCTCCCTGTTCATTTTAACGGTTGCTTAATAATCCGTAGTGTGTATGCCATCACCTTATTACACATTTTCACTTCTGATCACATTTGAGATTTTATTCAACTTTTCTGACATTACAAATAGGTCCATGTACCGCATATAATATACGTCTAAAACATATATATGACACTATCACTCTTTACTAAAAGGTGTATTCACGTAAGGGTCCTAATAACAACATATGAGTACTCTATTTTCCAGACATATTTTTCTTAACACCAAAAGTTATCAATCTTTTTTTCTTTTTTAATTGAGGAATAATGTAAATAGAGGTGGGTCCACAAGGCATGATTATGAATATTACAAAACACAGCCGTCTGACCATCACCAAGATCCAAAAAGAAAACCTTGTTACGTTCCTAGCCACGCAGAAGCCCTCGCTGTCTCTGAGTCATGATTTCCTTTTTCCTCAGCACAGGTAGATTAAATCTGAGCAGAGATGAGTCTGTTTTGTTTTTAAGCTTTATAAAAATGGACAATATTTCTTTTGATTCTGGCTTCCTAACTCACCATTTATTTGGACAATCCGTATAGCTTTTGTATGAGCTCTCGTATGAACTTTTAACATTAATTTTCATGACTTTCTATGGAAATTTCTTTTTCTGCGTGTCATGTTTTTAATTTTTATTTCTCTACTATAAACGAGATGGGTCCCTTGGTATATGTTGATTGACCATTTAGATAATGCAATTTATGCCGGCTAAAGCTCCTGGCTTATTTTCAAGTAGGTCTTCCCCTATGGATGTGGAGGAGCCGGTTATGTATTCTTTCTATAAGTCCTCTGTTTCTGATATATTTTACTGGTCTTTTCTTAATTGATGCTTTTTTTCTTTCAGGGGTTTCTTCTGATAAGTATATGCTTTTAACTTTAATGCAATTCACTTCCTTAAGCTTCTATCATTCTAAATAATGCTCTTAATCTATTACTCTAACCAACATAACAAAGTTCATTTCCTATGTTAGCTTCTAAAAGTTGTAGTACTTTCCTTTTAACATTGAGCACTGTTATCTACCTGGAATCAATTTTGTGCATATTAGAAGATGTAGATCATTTTTTTAAACTTATGTATAGTCAGTCAACGTACACTGATTTTTGAAAACATTCAACTTTTGAGACTGTTTGATAATGCTACGTTTATCATAAACCAAGTCTCTATAAACATCGTATGCATAGTTCTACTTCTGGACTCTGTTCTGCTCGTTTGCTCTTTTTCTCTATTTTTGTGTCATTACGGTCAATGGCGAACTTTACCTGAGTTCTGTCGTCCTGGAAAACAGGGGTAGTTAAAGAAATCTCTCATATTTCTCCTAGGAAACTGCTTATTGCAAAGAACTGCACTTCCTCATATTACTTAGATAATAATAACACTCATAGGAACCCCTTCCCACCAGTTGGACTTGACCGCTTAGCCTGAATTCACCTGATACTTGAGATCTTCCTCTGTGATAGTTAACTCCATTTATACAAAGAAAAAAAATAAAACTTCTCATATTTCTATGTCAAAAGGTGGTTACAACTTGCAGCCAAGTGTCTAAGCTATATTCTCTTGAAACTGGGAGAGAGCTTTGCTGTCTTTCTTGATATTTCCATTTAAAAGAATTGGGAAAAAGAAAACTTAAGAAAGACGTTCCTGGTTTGTAAAACTGGCAAGAGGCTTATTTAGCTTTCAGAAGATTTACGTTGTACTTACTGGGTCTCCAAGAGATAGGAAAAATTTACAAGTTCTCTAAGAAAAGGGAGGTGAGGCAAATCTCTTTCCCTTCTGCACCATGGAAAAGTCAGGTCCTTTAACTCCGCTTTTCCCTTGCAAATTCTTGCATTTCTGCAAGACCTGCTGTCTCCCAATTCTTATCTTCTGTTTCATAGATGATTAAACTGTTTGTGCCCATTGAGCCATTGATCCATCAGAACAAAGTGGTTGTCAGCTTACCTGACCACGTATAACAGCTTCCTCCTTAACACAAAGAAAAATCATCTCTGAACCTTGTTTACTTACTTTTCTGCCTGATTTTTCAGATGTTTGCATATCTCCTGATGGAGACATTCTTCCTAGTTCAAAATTTCTTTCTCCCTTTTCACATAAAGTCTTTTCTTATCTAAACCCAGGTTTGTGTCTATTTGACAATGCCACACTTTACTTATGATGGTAGTTTTATAATACCTCTTAATGCTGATAGAGTAAATTTTTCTACTTTGTGAACACCCCAAGACAGAGTTCTGTCTGGGGGTGAATCTTTCCTAAGGAAATAATCCAAAAAATGTAAAGTAGTTAATATTTACCATATTCTTTATAAAACTTGAAACTACCTTGCATAAATTAGGATTTATTTACCAAGATAGAATATTGAGCTGTCCTTCAAACGAAAGACCAGATCAGAGAATAATGATTCCAAGGCAACCACTATTCCAATCGGCAACTCCTTAAATTACGAAACATGTAAGGGAAGGGGTGTGGATCTATCTAAAACAATGATAAAAAGACCAAATTCAACAATGCTGAAAAGTTGCTGGAGGACAAAAAAGAAGATGAAATTGAGTTGACAGAAATACAAGAGCAGCGGATACCGAAGCCCAAATTATACGCAGGAAAAAAACTGATAGGAAGATACGAGTGATTGCCAAGATCGTGGAGATAAAATATTGAGTCAATAAGTTGAGATACTAGGAAAAGGCCTTTGAAATCTTGAGAGATTAATCAAAGAAATATTCACAAGAGCTTGGCTACTTATCCGTTCCTCCAATGGAACTATTTGCAGTGATAGTAGAGTCCAAATTGAAGCCCTGAGATAATAGGAATCTGGCACAAGGGACTCACAGAGGAAAAGAGAAGCCAAATTAATACAAACTCTAACCATCCCACTTTCTGTGTCTTGTCCCACACAACACAGGAGGCTTTGGTCTATAATCAGAACCTGTGTCAACGTTCAGACAGAGTGGACATTGTTAAATTGTGATTGAAAGAGAAATGTAGAAAACATAAAGCCTGCACTGTGATAACGTCTCTTTGTACTTTTCTTTGGTAGGTATACTATATTCTCTCAAGGTGCCCTTATGGTATAGAGGACGGGAAGAAAAAGTTTGGGATTGAGAGACTCCTCAACTCTAACACGTATTTAGCAGCCTACCCACTCCATGATGTGAGTATAAGGGGGATTTTCAAGTACTGACTCTGTTTTCTCTCTCCCACATTCAGAGGTTGCCTTCTTAGGAGGGAGGATCTTCCCACTCGTTTCCCTTTTTATTACAAATTGCTTAATTCTCTCTCATGACAAGAAATCCCAAAGACTCCCTGGTTCCAAGCTGATAACTTTATCAGCTATGCTGAAATATAGTTAATGTCTCTTGACATTGAAGTTTCAAATAGAAATCATTAAACAAATTATTAAATTTACAAATCAACTTTCTTTATAGCTCATTTTGAAAACAGTAGTCACATTAAAAGAACATTTCGTTGATTTATCTAGTTATTTAATGGGAGGGGTCCTGTGACACAGGACTTTATAGCATGAGTAACCTATTCTCTCTTTCTTTTTCTTTTTTTTAGTTTTTTGAACCAGGTTACATTGATTTCATTTGTTAGATAAGGTCCCTCTTACAAGTGTGTTCCGCCCCAAAGAACATTTTAAAATATAGTATTCAGAAATTTTTTATCTGAACTCGTCAGTTTTTTTTTTTTTTCCTTTTTTTTTTTGGCCGGGGCTGGGTTTGAACCCACCACCTCTGACATATGGGTCCAGCGCCTTACTCTTTGAGCCACACGCGCTGCCCAACTCATCAGTTCTTTTCTCATTTATAAACTGCTGAAGCTATAAAGGATTTAAATTACATGCATTTAGGTATTTATTCATCAAACACATAATTTGCTTTGATCATTACATGCAAACCATTTTTTTTAGGTATTGGAACATAATCATGAATCCAAGCTCACCATCTAGGGTTTTCTTAGAAATAAAGCATGTGTACAATTGCAATGTGAACTGAAGTCTTCAGTTTTTAACAGCAAATCAGATGTTATAACAACTGAGATTCAGAACGTTTCTTTGGGGCTAGGAAATCATTGTACAATATTGAGCTTTGTAACCTTAACAAAGAGACGACATTTTACATGCTTTAATTCAACTAAAACTGCAAAGTTGGCCTGGCAACACAGGCCTCGTTTCTGGGGCTTTCTGAGGTAAACCTTCTAACTTGGATAGCCAGTGTTTAAATCTCACCACCTGTTGGCAGTATAAGTCATGTGGCCTAACTTATATATACTATTTTGAGATCATCCCTTGGAATTTTTCTTTCTTTTACTCCCATTTTACTCTTGCATACTTATAAAAGACTTTTTTAATGATGTATTCTTTTTGCAAGAAACACAGTTCCCAGGAATATAAAAGAAAATGAATATTTCCACTGAAACAAATGACAGTCAAATCATTGACCATTTTTCTGAAGGTAGCATTGCTGGAATAGTTCCAAAAGCCCAAAGCCAACCTCTTTTTTTTCGAGGGCAAACTATTACGGCACCATTCTTCTGCAAATATTGAATCAACATCATAAAAGTTGGCTCCAGTCAGTTCAAAACTGATTAGCTCGTTATTTTTAATGCGTTTCCTATAAGGGTAGAGTGGTCTTTTCCAGAGTAGCCATAATACTAATCTTCCATCGTATTGCCAGTTTGGGTTAGTTTAAGTGCTAGAGAAACCAAACAACCCCCTTCCTTCTCCCCAAACCCCACTTCCCAACACATACAGTTAGTATCTGCAGGGGATTGATTTCAAACCACTTTCCCCACCTGTGGATACCAAAATCCCAAAATGCTCCAGTTACTTATTTGAAATATGTATTTGCATTGAACCTCTCCTGTACTTTAAATCGTCTTTAGATTACTTATAATATCTAACACAATGTACATGCTATGTAGTTATTATCCTGTTCTTTTAAGTGTATATTTTTATTGTTGTCTTGTTATGTGTAACTGGTTTTTCCCCATGTATTTTGGATCCACTGTTGGTTGACTCTGGGGATGTGGGACCCTTAGAGACAGAAAGCTCACCTTATGCATTGTATTCCCTGGGGGAAGAAAAGCTCCTGGAGGATTACAGATCCTGAACAATGGCGTGAGCGTTTGGTAAAGTAGAGACAACTAAAGTAGATGAGCAAACACGTTGCCATGTATCCTTTGTCAGTCTTCCTGAAAGGACTCATGAATTTTTTTGGAAAACTGAGAGGAATCTTTTGCTTGTTTATTCATTTTTAGGGCATTAATTCTGTTCTTACTATGCCATATCTTAAAGCCAAACTAATATCCTTACTTAGCAGCATTTTTTTTTTTAATTCCAGGTTTTCTTATTTTCCCCTTTTACACAAACCAAAGTAGAAGAAATAATACAGGATTAAAACTGCCAATGTAGAAGAATTAGTAGAACACGTATACACAAAAACATGCACAGGAAGATGGGCTTATTTACAGTGAGGAAGCAAATGTAAAGTTAAGTTAAACGTTTCATGTGTAGACAAATGAACTGCTAAAAACAACAAGAGATGACTGTCCAGTTTACAATTGAGCATATAATAAGAGCTCTAAATAGTTAACATGTAAGATTGTATATCAACCAGTTTGTACCATTTTTCTGCTTCTGTAGCTAATCCTACTGAAACGTTTCCCATGAAATGTTAAAAAAAAAAAAATCAAGCATGTGCTACACTGGGTACCACCATTTACAGCAGCATTGAAAGGGGAGCTAACAGGCAATAGGAACAGATATACCACGAGGGACAGAATTCATAGCATCAGTGCAATACATTCTCAAAACTATATTACAGCTAATCAGTTTAAGACTTCTTCCCAAATGTGTCACATTTTGGGGCCCTCAGAGGTTCATTCCTACAGATGTCAACTACTCTAAATTTCTAGCTACTAGGAAGGAAAGAGTGATTATAAGCTTTCCAAGGAGTTACGGAATCTAAGTAGACCAGAGGCCAACTATCATTACCTCAAATCTGCTCTTACATTTTTCAGAGAAATATCTGGTGACTTCACCAGTGTAGTCACTACCTCCTACACCAAACCTACAGGGACTGAAATGGCCAGGTAATTACAATAAGATGAGAAGTTTGAGGATTACCTTTCAAGGTGTATTCTCGTCTCAAAAATTAATCAGATAAGATTATTTCCTATTGAACTGAATCTGAACTAAACATAGAAGGCTTCTGGCCTTGACTGGAGGATGGTCTTGGAGTAAAGGTCATAGATATGAGTCTTAACCTATGGTATGTTATGCTAAATTTAAAGTATGCTAAGTAGAATCCCTTTTAACCCCAGCCTTTCAGTGGCGTCATTCAGGCTAACCAGAAATTCAATATTACCGAGCTATCACTGGTGATAGTCACAACTGAATGTTAATTTTACCTTTTTCTTTCTTTTCTTCTGAATGCAAGTTTAGGTACTAGATTTTTCCTTTTGTGCTGTGCAGAATCAATTTTACAATATGCCTGTATAGGGTGTTCTTTCCTTTTTTAAAATTCTATTTCTCAAGTTCAGTAGGATAGCTACAGAAGCAGAAATATCGTACAAACTGGATGATATACAATCTTACATGTGACCATTTAGAGCTCTTCTTATGTGCTAAGTTGTAAACTGGACAGTCACCTCTTGTTTTTAGCAGTTCATTTGTCTACACAGTTTTTAAAAATGTATTAAACGGCTACTATGTATAGAATACTTCGGTAGGCTGTGAAGAGACATTGTAAAGCCACTCGGCATTTAACAATGGGGAAGGAATTTATGTCAGAAACAGTACTGAGGCTCTTACGTGCTAAAGCGTGTCATAACCTTTTAAGTTCTTTGGCAAATCGTTACCAGTGAGGACCAGAATCTCTTCCCGTAATAGCGGTATGACTGTGGATCAATTACTTCATTTTGCTTGTGATTTAAGTTTTCCATTTATAAAATAAAATTGTCAGCTTATTCCCAAAACTCCTAGCCAGTTGTAGAGGGATACGAATCTCTGAGCTGTGATGATGATGTCCTAATTTGAGTAGGGAAGAAAGGGCATTCTGGGTGACGTGAACAGCTCAAGTAAAGCCTAAGCCTCACACCTTAATTTGTATTTTTAGATAAGTGGGTGTAAGAATTTAACCAATAAACCACTATTGTTACTTGCTCTTAATATTAAAAAAAAACAACACTATTGTGATAGTTTATTATAGGTTTTAGTAACTAATTTTATACCAATGGAATAGGAAATCTAAACCTAAAAGTAAACGAGAGCGTTAGCCCTGTTCACTTAGGAGCTTGTTATAAAAGCAACACTAATTTACTTCCCCTTGTCTTCTGCTTTTCTGTTTTGCTCCCTCATCTTGAATATCTCCAGGGCCAATATTGGAAGCCATCAGAACCTCCCAATCCTGTGAATGAAAGGTACATACTTTACCAGAATTGGGCTCGATTTTCCTATTTTTACAAGGAGCAACCTTTAGATTTGATTAGGTAAGTTTCTTACACAGCATCAGTTAAAACTTGATGATGTGATTTTTATTCACATGGCATGATACTCTATTTTTTTTCTACCATTTTCACACACTGCATTTCACAGCTTTTTGGCTTCATATCTACACTATAGCTTAGTCATTCATTTGGGAGCTGAATGTTTTTGCCAAAGTATGGGAGAGATAATTGGAATGAATGACACAGTGGTTAAGAGGCTGGGCCCAGGCGTTGGCCATGCTGGATTCAAACCTAAAGTCTGCTTGTTAAAATTGGTCAAGCTGGCTTGGTGCCTATGGCTCAAGTGGCTAAGGCGCCAGCCACATACATCTAAGGTGGCAAGTTCGAATCCAGCC
>NW_003852396.1:50639393-50657430 GCF_000181295.1 Otolemur garnettii
CATGTCTATTGATTTAAAGATCTAGCTACAATAGCAGTAAGTACAATATTTTAAATTAATAAAGGTAGGCCCTATATGTAAACAGCATGAGCTTTTATGTAAGAAATAACTCCAGTCTTCCTAAATAGAAAAGGAAACATGTATATTTTGCCCACAAACAACTGAAAAAAAAAAAAAAAAAGGCATTGTGGCGGACACCTGTGGTCGCAGCTACTTGGGAGGCTAAGGCAGGAGACTCACTTGAGCCCAAGAGTTAGAGGTTGGTGTAAGCCGTGAAGCCATGGCACTCTACCCAGGGGGATAGCTTGAGGCGCTGTCTCAAACAAACAAACAAACAAACAAACAAACAAATTGGTCAAGCTACTTAATCACCAAGAGGTTTATCTTTAAGATGGGAATAACAGTAGTACCTTCCTTTTTGGGTTATTTGATAATGAAGTTATCATTTGATATTTGATAATGAATTATAATTGACGTTATTTAACATTTCCAGGTGTCTATTTTTAGCATAGGGTCTAGCATTCAGTGCTTAATACATTATTAGCTTTGTTTTTCTTCTGGAGTCCAGAAATTTAAAAGATAAGAGAAAGGTTGTTTATGGAGGTTTGTGTGTTGATCTCAAAGAGCTGTGAAGATATTTGTTCTATAACCCAAATCTCTAAATAGCTTGATTTGTCAAGAAAGATGATTGTGGTTGCAGGTACTTGCTTTGAAACATAATAGTCATACGTACATACAGGGTGACTTCTACTATGCTTTTGGTGAGGGAACAATCAGATTACAGATCACTTGCTTTAATAACTTGTTTCTTAAGTGACTATTTATGTTTTTGCTGTGTTTGCACAGCATCACAGCATCTGTTTTGCTGTAACCACCCAATCAACTGACATGCTATTTCCACAGTTTTGTGTAAGGCAACTAAGAGGCAGTATTTTAAAAAATAAAGAAAAGAAGGTACATAACCAGTTTCTAAACTGGTGCTTTCAGTACATCATTGTATGAACTCTTTCTGGGTTGACTATTTTAATTGTTTTAAGTAATAGTCATTTGATTTTTTTTTTAAGTCATAAAATTAGAACACTTAGCAAAAACATTTCAAATAACAAAGAGATGTGAAGTGTTTTAAGTGAAAATTCATCTCCACTTAAGTCTACAAAGATATCTTGTCTTTGGTAATATTGATTTAATTTTAATTTTATGTATGTATATTTAAAAAACACATACACAAATACATTTGTTACTCTTTTTAAAAATGTTTTTGCAGTTTTTGGCCAGGGCATATGGGGCCGGTGCCCTACCCCTTTTAGCCACAGGTGCTACCCACATTTGTTATTCTGAAAGCAATGGTATCTTGGTCTCCTCTTCTGTGGCGACACTTTCTTTTTTTCCTAAATAGTGTGTTCTTGATATCCTTCTCTGTGAATGTACAAAAATCTATCTCATACTTTAAACAGAACACAGAATGCCTTATTGTGAACTTTTCATAATTCAATTATTGATTTTTCTATTAGAAAAACATTAGGCTGTACCAAAATTTTCAATCAGTGTTGCCAAGAACATCCGCAGACACTTTTCTCTTGCAGCGTATTTCAATAGGATATGTTGAAAGAAGCAAAGTTGTCGAGATGAAGGTTTACATATCTTACCTTGTTCAAAGTACACTGACTATTTATTCACCTAACATTAGTTAACATCTACAGGTGTCTGTTTTACGACAAAGGGAAAATTCAGATATTTCACAGGATAACGAGCTTAAATTTAATGACTTACAAAAATGTTCATTTTGTTATATAATCACTTTCCCATTATAGCAAGTTATACTACTTTTCCATGTCAACAGTGACATTTTTTTTCAAATAAATATTTTCAACAGGAAGTTTAATGTAAAGAATTGATAACTAGGTATAAAGTTTTTAACTAAGTGAAAAGGCAAAAAAGAAAGACTATGTTATCACAGAGGTAGCAAATGTAGAAAATAGGCTTTTTTGCCCTTCCTTCCTTCCTTCCTTCCTTCCTTCCTTCCTTCCTTCCTTTTTTTTGAAACAGTCTCTCTTTGTCACCCTTGGTAAAGTGCCATGGCATCATTGCTCACAGCAACCTCAAACTCTTGAGCTCAAGTGATTCTCATGCCTCAGCCTTCTGAGTAGCTGGGACTACGAGCACCTGCCACAACACCCAGCTATTTTTAGAGATGTTGTCTCACTCTGGCTTAGGCTGATCTCAAACCTGTGAGCTCAGGCAATCCACTCGCCTCGGCCTCCCAGAGTGCTAGGATTACAGGCACGAGCCACTGCACCCAGCCAAGAGCCATTTTTTTCTAAGATTTCTTTACAGTGGAAGATAATATTTTTATTCTTAAGAAGACAGGGAAGTATTCTTAGGGATAAATGACCACAATATGTTCACCTTACTTTCAAAGGATTCAGAAAAATATCTTTTACATATATATATATGCGCATATATACATAAGTGGATACACAAACACACACACATACGTATATACATATATGTGGTTCACTACAGAAGTTTTGAGACAGACTGTGATACAATATGTTCCATTATTTCCCCTGTAAGAAGCACAGTCCACAGCACCCTTTTGGATTGATCTGTTGCAAGTTCCAATTGGATCAGTTTATTGCTGTTGCTAAGAAGGCTTCAATTATTTCTGTCTGTGCAGATTTTATATTTCTTGATTTTTACATATTGTAAAACTTTCAGAATGACCCACGTGTATGTGTGTGTGTATACATACGTACAGGTATATAGAAACACATGTACACATGAAGAGAGAGGGCAAATGAAGCAAAATGTTTACCTTTGAATGATTCTTGCAAGTTTTTGTAAATTTGAATTATTTCCTAACAAAAACTTGAATAAATGGGAATTTCAGAAATATATCTATATCTATCTATATGTACATATATATGTGGTCAATTAATTTTTAACAAATGTGCTTACTGAGAAATGTGCTTAGTAGATAATGCATAGTCCTTTCAACAAATGATGCTGAAACATATGGATATCCATTTGCAAAAAAAATGAATTTTGATCCTTTCCTATATAAAATTTTAAATTAACTTCAAATGGATCAGAGAACTAGATGTAAGAGCTAAAATTATAAAACTTTTAGAATTTATAAGAGAAAATCTCTGTGACACTGGGTTCAGCATAGACTTCTTGGATAATTTGCAGAAAGCATAATTAAAAATATGATAAATTTGACTTCATCAAAATTGAAATATCTACTCTTTAAAAGGTACTGCTAGAAAAATAAAAACACAGACCACAGACTGGAAGAAAATATTTGCAACCTACATTACCAAAAATGATGTTTCCCCAGAACAGAGAAGGAACTCTTACAACGCTGTCTACTGAAACACAAAATAATTTAAAAATAGAAAGATAGATATTTCTATTAGTGAAAGATATTTCACTAAAGAATTATTGTTATGAATGGCCAAAAGTATATTAAAAATTCTTAACGTTATTATTCTAAAAGAATAGAAATTAAAATATTATTTAGATACCATAAAACGCCCACTAGAATAGCTAAAATGAGAAGTGCTGGTGGGATCCAGAGACCTAAAACCTCAAACTTTGCTGGTGGAATGACAAAATGGCACAGCCCACTATGGTTCTTTGTTATAATTTTCTTTATGCTGTAGTTAATATTTTTTCCCATGCTTTTGAATAAGCTATTCATTTTTATATTTATTTCAATGTCTCAGTTAAGGACTGGTTTGATTTCTCCACATTTTAAAATTCACTAGTAATAAGCCATCTGATAGTATCATTAATATTTCACCCAGACTTAGCACTTTTTTTTTCTTTTTTGAGGCAGAGTCTTGGTTTTTCACCCTGGTAGAGTGCAGTGGATGCATCAGAGCTCACTGGAACCTCCACCTCCTGGGCTCAGGCAATATTCTTGCCTTAGCCTCCCAAGTAGCTGAGAGGACAGGGCCACACCAGGACACCCAGCTAAATTTTTTTATTCTAATTTATTTATTTTTATTCTAAATCTCAACAACATTGACCCATTTACTCATTTGCTCCATTTTACACCATCCAAATAGTTTCAAAAATGGTTCTTTTATGTTGCTACAAAAACAAAGCCTCCTGAAGAATTTGGTATTTGTTTTCGGTACCCTCCCCTATAGCCTCCTCCCTAAGGCTAAGAGTATACGGTCCAATTCTTTGTTCATGAATTACCGTATTTTGCTGTATATCACATGTAATTTTTTTTTCCTAGATGTTTGAGGGAAAAACAAGGATGTGCCTTATACATGGGTGGTACTAATTCTGCATCCACGAGGTGTCCCAAGTTCTCCATCCATAGGGGGTCAGGAATGGGAAATTGTATTTTACTTACAAAATATTCATTACAAAATTATACAAAATATTCTCTACTTGTTGGCCACCGTTTTGCTAAACTTTATTATGAATATTTTGTAAGTAAAGGTACATCATCTGCAGTTTTCCTTGTGTATGGCAACTTTTAGGATATACTGTTCATACGTGTTTTTAATTCCAAAGCTTATACATTGACACTGTAACTCTAGAAAGCAACAGCAATATCCCTATGCAAAATGACATCTTGGACTACAGTAATCAGATTTGTTGAACTTAGGATGGGATGAGGAAAGTGTTCAAAGCCACTGCTAATGGTGACACAGCAAATGAAGAGGACAGTAATTCTGATACTCAGAGTGACAAAAGCTCTTGGCCTTCTATGATGCCTACACACCATACATCTGTCACCGTCACATAACATTTCTCATATTTTCTACCTGTTGCTGCGTTTTGTAATAGTTCATGACATAAAATTTCTTTTACCATAATGTTAAAAAATAAATGCTAAAATTCCTTTAGAATACAAAAACAAGTACCTAAAAATTTGAGTTAAAAATCAAAGATTTTTTTTTCCTGAAATTTTGGCCAAAAACATAGGTGTGCGTACTCTAAAAGGTTGCTTTTCTACCCCTCTCTGTTGCGGTTCTTCACTTGAAATTAAGTTAGCTTCACCTGTTTTGGTGGGCTTTCCATTAGACGGCTCACTTTAATCATCTCATCTCCGTAAGTTTTATTTTCTTTTTGAATAGATATACTATTCACCTAGTCCCAAAAGTTAAAACTTCACAAAAAGTTACACGTTTTGAAGGAAAGCTACACTCCTTTCACTCCTGTCCCAGCCCTCTTTCCCCATTACCTTGTGCAGCAAACCTAATCCACGGCTTGCTTGTTAATTGTTCCTGCGTTTATTTGTATAAAAAGAAACAGATGTATTAATTCCTCAAATCTCTCCATTTTTCTTTAAGAAAAGTAGCATTCTATGTAGATTCTTTTGCACTTTCCTATTTCCACTCAACCATATGTACTGAAGATAAACCTACATTTCACAGAGGCATCCCCATTCACTTTGACAGCTTTATGGCACCCCAGTGCCTCAAGATGCAAAAAAATGTTTAAATCCACTTATAATAAGGGGAAAGTAAATTCAAACTACGCTAAAATACCATTTCTCACCCACTGGCAAAATTTCAGAAACTTGTATTAACAGGTATTGTTAGTGGGAATGCCAGACAGCCCTATGAGAGTGAAAGGGGCTATTTAACACAACTGTGCACAACCTCACGTATGCAGACTTACCCTGGAGATGCTCTCACAATAATGAGGGAACATATATGCCTGTGGAGCATTTCCTTTTACAATTTGAAATTTATTCCAGCACTTTTTACAAGCATGAAATTGGAAACTACCCAAATGACCGATTCCATGCAAAGACATACTACATAAAACTATAAAAACGAATGGGGGCAAATAAACATCCACACATGTTTATCTCAGAGTCTCTCATTCAGTTTGTAGTGTTTTTGTCGTTGTTTGTTTGTTTGTTTTGTTTGCACTTTTTGGCCGGGACTGAGTATTAACCTGCCACCTCCAGCATATGGGGCCGGCGCCTTACTCCTTTGAGCCACAAGCGCCGCCCCACTTTGTAGTTTTCATTGCAATATTTTTCAATTTCATATACTTTGGGGAGAATTTTTATTAGCTGAAATTATTTGTTCTGCATTTTCTGGTTTTTATTTATTTATTTACTTGTGGTTTAGGGATGTGATGGCGTTCCAATTTGTCTTTAATTCATGGACAGCGTTTAGCACTAGAGCGCCCACTGCTGGTGCTTCTTTCCTCTTCCACACAGTTTACGGATAATGCTGGGTGGTTGGCACAAGCTTTTTCTTTTGTTCCTATGACTAATTCTACCCTCCTATTTTCTTTTGTGTTTTTACTCCCACACCTCCACGGAGTACCGTTCTTCTCTGTATCTGATTATTCCCTGGAAATACTGCTTCTCCGAGTCTGCCATTTTCAGTGCTGCTCATTTTCTGATCCTTTCTTACAAAAAAAAATCCAAACAAACAAACAAAAAAACCAATAAAGTATAGCTCTTTTCTAGTGGTTGTTTTTTCTGTGCCTGGCTACATTCTCCACGCTAGTTTACATTTCCCCCCTAGACTGTTTCAGCATTTCTTTATCCACTTTCAGTATCTCAGGTTAAAATTAGGCTGATATCTTTACTTATAGGTCATTTGAAGTCATGATATTCTCTGTCATGATACTGAAGACCTGTAATGAAGGTGTTTTTTTCACCTTGTTGATTTGATGGCTTTTAAAAAAATGTAATACTTGATAAAAGAGAATTTTTTAAAAAAAAGAGAAATAATTTATTCATAGGAGCATAATCACAATTCAAACTTTTTTTTAGAATCTTTAATATTCTGTCACTTTTATATCTGTAATTCATTATGGTGTGAAAGATATGGTTTCCTTTGCTTTCCTTTTTAAATTTAATTTCACCCAGTGAGACTGGCCCTCATCACATAGTAGCAAAGCTGCAGATGCTGGCATGGGTGTGGAGAGAAGGGAATATTTATACATTGTTGGTGGGATTGCACACTAACTAATACAAACTTTTTGGAAAGAAATGGGGAGAATCTTCAAAGATCTAAAAGTAGGACCTTGTATTTGATCTTGCAATCCCATCACTAGGTATTTACCCAGAAGAAGAAAATCATCTTATTGATTCACACATCTTTATTATTTATTTATTTATTGAGATAGAGTCTCACTGTCGCCATGGTATCACAGCTCACAGCAATCTCAAACTCTTGGGCTCAAGTGATTTTCTTGCCTCAAGCCTCCCAAGTAGCTGGGACTACAGGCACCTGCCACAACACCGGCTATTTTTTTGTTGCAGTTGCCATTGCTGTTTAGCAGGCCCGGGCTGGGCTCAAACCCGCCATCTTCCGTGTATGTGGCCAGTGCCCTACCCACTGAGATATAGGCGCTGAGCCAATTCACACATCTTTAAATGAGAATTTATTAAACATGACTACATACCAGGGAAGGTAATCAGATCATAGTTCCCTGACATGAATTTCTCACAACAACAGATACAAATGCATAACAGTTAGAGTACAGTAGCACTCACAAAAGAACAAAGCACAGAGGAGAAAGCACTTGCCTGTATAACAACCTCAGGGACAGCTTCACAGGGCTCATTCTTGAACTGTGGCATGAAAAATATGTAGCAGGGTGCTAGACAAACAAGTTCGGTAGAAACGTCCCAGGCGGAGAGAATAAATGCAGAAGACTGGGCTAAAGAGCACAGTGCATTTCATTTTCATATAGGGGTGTCTGTCTGCAAAGGAGATTTGAATAGTTACCAGGAGCAAAATCATGAGAAGCAAAGCTCTTGAAGATGAGCTCATTTCTCCAAGATGAAATCTTTGGAGAAAAAAGGAGATCGGCAAATTTTTCCTTTAGAAACATCACTTGACTGAAAACAAACAAGACAGTTTATTTGAGAGGGATCTAAGACTGAACTCAGAGAAGTTAGGAGGCCGTTAAAACTGCCCAGCAATAAATATTGAGGATCTCATCCAAGACACTGGTAACAGGAAGCAGAGGATACTATGGATTAGAAAAAGGGTTTTCTGGCAGAATTTATTGGACCTAATGGGTTACTGGATATGGAGGGTAAAAAAAAAAAGAAGGCAAGATAATGGGGTACCTAGAAAGAGATTTAGAATATAAAAATCTGAATTCCTAGATTTCACATGACCTGTTATCTCTATACCAAATTTCACTTTTTGTCCAAATATTTGTAAGTGCTTTTCCTGCATTTGGGACACTGATCTTTTTTTTTCTTTTTTTTTTTTTTTTGAGAACATATTTTGGGGGGACGTGATAATATTAAAGTTGCTATTATAACATACCAGTCTTTAATTATACATGCTCTATCAGCTCTATTGTTTTTTTCTGTCAATATAACAACCCCATCTACCGATATCTTGCCACATACTAAATAGTTTAGAATACCTAGAGGTGCAGTGTAGTACAATGCCACGGTAATCTAAGCTATGTTTCTCAGATGTCTCTGTATTCACTGTAAAAACGAATCCCTTTACAACAAGTATTAACATTTGTTCATTCATTACTCGAGACGGTATTCATTTTAATTCTGTTACCCTTTTTATTATTTATTATGTCTCAGACTAAGTATTATATCCTATAAATACAAAAATTCACCAATTCTTTCACACAATATCTCACAACCCAAATTCTGAATCCCTCCTACCTATCAGAGACTATGTTATATGGTGTACTGCCACACATCAGTCTAAAATTTGGTAAATAAAATGGGCAGGTTAAGAATTATACCATAGATATAGGACACATTTTTTTCTAAAAAAAAAAAAAAATACTCAAAACAGGGCTATCCTTGTATTTGAGTCTTTATAGTATCTCATATTATTAAATTTCTCTTATTTGCTTTGTTATGAATAAGATAGCTTAGTTTTAAACTTAAATGTTAGTTCAAGGAATCGGTACAATTTTACTATAATATAAATCTAAACTATGTCATTTCTTTTCTGCACGTCTAAAATATATTTTAGTTGTTGATCTGGTACCATTAAATACACAAATCCAAAGTTTAGTAAAATAATGTCTACCTTTCCACCTATTGTAAATGTTTGTCTGATTTTGTTTAGTAAGTGCTAAGCAATTTCTCTTTTTGAGAATATTTTAATAGCAGTTATAGATCTAGAGTTCTTGAGAGCTGTATGTTTTTTAATTCTCACAAAATAAAATTTTTCAAATTTGAAATAGAGAAAAAAGTGGTCCTCTAAAATACAGTTGGCAAAATGTTCAACTTTCTTAGGAATTTCTGAAGAATTTTTAAGTCTATAACAATAGGGATCTTATAACACCTTCTGAGAATTATTGATTCTGTAATTTTTGAAACATCAAATGGAAATAGACATGATAAAAAGTAAATTCCCCCAAATAAAATATTTTCATACTTTCTTATGTTGATGTTATGTAGTTTTGTAGTACTTGCTGTATGTTTTTCAGTAAAAAGCTAAAACAAAGCAAGTTTATTCACTCTGAGTAAATCTGAGGAAGTTGCGCATGCCAGATTACCAAGGGGATTTGATAGCATTATAATTTAATTTCAAGTTTATAGTTATTTGGAAAGCAAAATAAGAGAAAATAATGCAAAAATTGTTTATTATCATTGAAAATAATTTAAAAAGATAATGCAAGTAGAAAAATGGCTAATTAACAGTAGCTTTGAAATCTGAAAAATAGGAGGGTCAATAAAGTAAATATTGAATATAAGAAATATATTTTAAAATCTTCATATTGGGAAATGAAGTTTATAAACTTTATGTTACAAGTTGCCTTTCTTTGAACATATGTAGAAATTATAATTTAATATTAAGTGCTTTCACAGAATTGTATAACATATTCTTAGAACCCCAAAAGGGTCACATCTATCTGGCTAGGATCTGTAGAAAGGCTCACAGATTCAGTAAGATGGATTCTTTCTACATGAATGAGAAGGAGAGTTAATCCTTTTAAATAATGATAATAAAACCTAGTTTTCAGAGGTTGAGAAAACTATATTCTCTGGCTCCTAAATGGAGACTCCGTTGTTTTAAAAAAGAAAAAAATTAGTTATGAAACTTGAAAATTGATGCCAAATAATATCACAACTCTTCAAAATGTAAGATCTGAGCTGTATACTTCATAGAATTTTTTTTTTTTTTTTGTCGTTTTTGTCTGGGGCCGGGTTTGAACTCACCACCTCCGGTACATGGGCCTGGCGCCCGACTCCTTTGAGCCACAGGTGCCGCCCATTTGTAGAATTTTTGTTAGTCCTTTTTTCACTCCTTGGGTTGCTACCTGTGTCATAATTCCTTAAACAAACATTAGAAATCCAAATTTGGAAATTTACACCTATAATGAGTGTGGCCAGAGTACCTTCCTTCAATTTTAGAAAAGAGAGGTAAAGTGAAAGTGCACACAGGTGATGCATGAGATTTTGGTTTGTTAATTGCTAGCAAGTGACATTGCAGAATATTTTACAGTTTATTCAGAAAAACATGTAAACTCCTCATAATGTAGAGGCTCTTCAGATTAGCTTATTATGTATAATAAAAATTGGAATGTCATTCAATTGGCTTCCTACCGATATCTTTTATTTCTTTTAATGTTTATGCCATGGAATAAGTATTACCCTGTGCTTTATGATGTGGAAACTAAACCTTAGCGAATTGAGTAACTTTACCAGCATTAACATAGCCTCAGAGTCCTGGGGTTGAAATCAGAACACGTGCCTGTCTGAATACAAAGCCATGGCTGTCTGGACTGTAACATTCTTCCAACCTCTGATTCTGTTTTGTTCTCTCTTCCACAGGAATTATTATGGAGAAAAAATTGGCATCTATTTTGTTTTTCTGGGATTTTACACGGAAATGTTGTTAGTTGCAGCTGTCGTTGGCTTAGGTTGTTTTATTTACGGTTTATTATCAATGAACGGTAACACAAACAGGTAAGTGCAAGTGAGGTGGCCACACAGAGGAAGCACAGAGAGCAGTACAGAGCATTTTGTTCTTCTACTAACTGGGACTCCTGCTGTTATCTCCCTGATTGCTTCAGAATGTGTCCTTGTGGCAGCAGATAACTGATGTTTTTAGGAAAGACCTAGATGTAGCAGCTCTCCTTCACCTTGTGTTTTATGGGGCATCCGTTTTTCATGATGAGCCGTTAAAGATTCTGTCTCTCAAAGCGTGCTACAGAAATGGCGGCTTCCTTGCCCCTTCTGTCCTATGTAAGAAGCTACGTAAACACTGGCTCTCACGAGAACAGCTTAGCTTTTCACCCAAACACCTGTCACTTTTAAGATGACTTGGCCGTTCCTCCTGCAGCATGGAAATCTGTGACCCTCAGATTGGAGGTCAAATGATCATGTGTCCACTCTGTGACGTACTGTGTGATTATTGGAGACTAAATAGTACTTGTTTAGCGTCAAAGGTATGTAGACCTTGGGGTATGTTGAAAAATTTGGAATTTCTCTCCTTTTGTGTGGCGTTTCATACTAACTGTCTTGGTGATGTTACTGTTGTTTTTACAGATCTCCCATTTGTTTGATAACGAATCAACAGTGTTCTTTGCAGTATTCATGGGAATTTGGGGTGAGTACATACTTCCAAAAAAAAACCTTTCTCCATATCAATGTGTCATATGGCCCATCCATATACCATATACAGATGGCATATCTTATATAAAAAAGGTGGTTATAGATTGCTTCTTGCTCTTCTATAGCTCTTCTATTGCTTCTTGCTCATTGCTTCTTGCTCATATCAGTACACTGATGGCATCCACATTAGTGATCGTTGGTTCTTGGTCCAAACATCTGCTTATTTTTTAAAGAGACAGTATAATTTTTGAAACATCAAATTTATTCATTTCCCACTGTCTCCCAGTGCCATGGTGAAAACGAGACCCATAAGGGCTCAATTCAGGAGAAACTAAACACAGATATTTGATGGCCAGGAGGTACTGAGGATACTGAATCACGTACACAAATGGAAACCATTATTAACAAGTTGAAAACCCATGCCAGAACTTTGAGTCTAAATTCTGTGTGTCTTGTTCTAGTTTTAGCTCCCACTTTCACTTGTTAAAAATCTTCCACATAAAATGGAGCACCTTTTAACTTTGGAAGTATCCCACCCCATACTTCACTTTTGCAATTTCGGCTGGGAAATTGAAGTCGCATGAAGTTGTTCCTCTCATCAGTGAGGATAATATTTTCTGTAAGAAGAACTCTTCAAGAGGGGACCCAAAGAATGGACTAAACTATATCCCCAAACTTAGAGTTTTTAGAGAAAAATAGACATCTTTTCTTTCCAACTTAAAAAAAAAAAAAAAAACAAAAAAAAAAACTCTAGTAAGCACAAATCAGTGAATTTCAAAACTAGGCAGGAGTTGCTTTCCCCAATGAAAATAACATCAAATTTTGTGGGTGTCTTTGCACACCAAAAGTATTTTTGGTTTTCTGTGATTTTCAGTTGGTTGCGATGACCTGAAGAGAGCAGCCTAGGTTCAAAGTGAGGACAAAGGATCCAGAAATCTTACTCACAATTCACCCACCACCCTAAGTTTTTGATAAGTTGGTATACAGGAATCTGTTCATCAGAAGGCTGCCAAATACTACCCATCATTACTTGGAATCAAGATGAAAGATAGATGCACAAATTACAACAAATTATATTGCAAGGGTTTTCAATTGCTTCTATTGGGAGAGATGTTGCACCAACCCCACCCTTATATTTCATCAAAAATAGAGCGGCAGCCCTGTGTAGAACACCCAGCTAACATCATAAAATGGGCAGTAATGAGGAAGTAAAACCATCAGTAAGTCCTTCCAGAAAAGTCTGTCGTTGTAGTACATTGATTTAGCTTTGGCTTTTGAGACTCTTGAGCAAATTCTATAAAAGCAGAAGTTCAAGGACATTTTTATTTTAGTACAGTGTCTGATACAAACAGTTAAGCTGAATGAAATGATGAGTTGGCAGAGAAGATGTAAAGAAAAGATGATAATACAGGTTAAAGGACCAACACGAATTTAAGGGTTTGAGGCCTGAAGATGCATTACAGTGGAGGGTTAAGAAGAGCTTTCGAAAAACACTTCTAGTGGCCAGGAGCAGCGCTTCACATCTGTGATCCTACCAGTCCTGGAGGCCATGGTGGGTTGGTCCCTGAGGCGGGTGAATTGCTTGAGTTCAGGAGTTCAAGAGTAGCCTGAGCAAGAGCGAGACATGGTCTCTACTAAAAATAGAAAAATCAGCTGGGTATTGAGGTGACACCTGTAGTCCCAGCTATTTGGGAGGCTGAGACAAGAGGATTGCTCAAGCCTAAGAGTTTGAGGTTGCTGTGAGCTGTGACAGCACAGCACCCTATCCAGGGCACAGAGCAAGACTCTGTCATAAACAAACAAACAAAAACACTTTTGGTTTGTTTATGAGGGAAATATGTACCCATTCATAGAAAATTCAAGCACTATATAGAGTCAGGAAGAAAAAAATGTTAAAATCACAAAAAATATGAGCATTATTTTGACCATCTTTTTTGAGCATCTTTCATTCTGTGTTTGTAAGCACATGTGTTCATAAAATTTTACATAAATAACATAATATTGACATAGCTTTAAGCTGGTTCTTATTATGTAACAAAGAATGAATGATGGGGCGGTACGTGTGGCTCAAAAGAGTAGGTGTCGACCCCATATGCCAGAGGTGGCGGGTTCAAACCCAGCCCTGGCCAAAAACTGGAAAAAAAAAAAAAAAGAAAAGAAAAGAATGAATGATGGAACGTTTTCCATGTTAGTGACTATGTTGTATATTATGTGTGTATAACTGTGTATTTATGAGTGATTTATGAATTTATCACACCTTTTTTTTTAAACCATTATAAGTTAGACTATAATAAACTTCTTGCTATACTTGTATAATTACCTTCTAAGAATAAATTCTTAGCAGGTAAATTACTGAGAAGTATTTATATTTGCAATTTTGAAGCTTTATTCTATATTTTGATATTGCCTTACACAAAGTTTGTGCTAATTTATATTTTTACAAATATTGTATGAGTTTTCCAGGGTTTCAGCCCTAGAAAAACTTTAGGATTGGCATTTTTTTGTTCAACAGTCTGATAGATAGGAATGCTATTTTGTCATGGTTTCTATTTACAGTTACTAGAGCACAAGTAATATTAACCATGTTTCCAATACTGTATTTATTGACCATGGGCTCTCCTTGACTTTGTATTTGATTTTCATAATAATTTTATAGGTGCTTTTGTATAATGAACACAGTAACCCTTTGCCACAAAACTCAAAAATATTTTTTCAATTCATCATTTACATCTGCCCTTTTCTTTAGTCAATACAATTTTTTAATATACATAACCAGATCACAAAACTATCCTTAATGGTGTTTCTTATTTTTTGTTTTTCTTCAGAATAAAACGTTTCCTTCTCCAAGATAATTATGTTCACCCATATTTTATTCCAGAAGCTTAATGATTTCATTTTATTTACACTTTAATATAATTCAGCCATTATATTTTTAAAGTTTCCAGCCTGGGACTGGTGCTATTCTAGACAATAAGGATTTGCCTATACACGTACATGGCCCTTGTCGGTAAGGCAGGTTTTTAGTATACATTGTCCATGACTATAATTCTTTGTAAGCCAATCTCATTGCTAGATTACTTGCTCCTTTAGGGCAAACATTATGGATTTTGTCTCCCTCCTTACAGTTCTAGTGTCTTGTATGTATTCAAATATATTATGAATGAATAAATAATTTTGATGCTAATTGCATTCATTCTTCTATGTGAAAAAAGTCTTGTTCTATTTAGGCGCAATCAGTAAGACCTAAGTCAAAGTTTTCTTTAATTTTCAGAAATCCTTTTCAGGGAATACTTGAATCCTGTGATCCCTACATACTCATATGATCACAAGAAGTCCATGAAAATCCTAGGAACAATTTTGTGTTTACTACGTGTCTTTTCCCTTTCCCTACAGCACTTGGTTAGCTATTTTATATCATTCTTAATTTCTGTCACATCTCAACTCTGTTGTCCAGTTTTCTTATTTCCACTTCAGATTTGCAAACTTTGAGACAGAAGAGGTTGAACTGTTTAGTGTAGTTGAAAGTTGCAGCAATATAGATAAAACAGCCAATGGGTTGCATAGCCATGATCACCAAATGCTACTATGTCTAAACATTATGGTCGTTGTAGTATAAATAAGCAAACAAATATTAAAATGCTTGTGAATGGTACCAGGATTTGAAAACTCCATTCTCCCTACTCCTACTGCATATAGGAGTAAAGAAATGAATAAATTAAAAGTTTCTGCCTCATGAAATTCTCAATGAACATGAAATGATAGGATGAGCAAATAAATGAATGACTGACATATAACCTGTTATTTAAAAACTAATATTGGTATACAATCGATCTAAATCCTACTTTTCTAGGCTGAGGGGGTGCACAGGAGGACTGAATTACTTTTTGACCAGAGGAGTTAAGGTAACTTCTTGGAATACATGGAATTTGATTCGGATTTTAATAAAGAAATAGAATTTTGATGTAGGAAAGGGTGGAAAATATTCTAAAAATAGGACAATCTGGACTGGGCATTAACTCCCACCAATTATCCTCTGTAGTTTCAATATCATGAACTATCTCTGAGTTTTTTTTCCGACATCACTTCCTCTGTGATATCTTCACCCTTTTCTTCCCAAGTCCTGTCCTCATTTGTGACAATAAGTATGCCTTCACTAAATTCATCTGCTGTATATACAAAGTCTCCTAATGGCGAGAGCATCTGCATTCTCACAGTCACTGTTTCTTCTGTAATTCCATTTAGATTTGAATTTCACCTCTAGCGTTATCACTTTTTATTTCATTGCTGCACTTTCATCTTTGTTGGCCAATTCTATATTTCCATTTTTCATTTTATAAAATGTCACATGAATTTAGAGGCAAGGAGACAGTACAAATACATGGTTTCCTCTTTGTACGTGTCCTAGGTAACAGATACATAGTGAGCAATCACCATCAGACTTTAAAAGAAGTGATGTGGTTACTCACCAAACACAATGCACAGAGGTTGCTTAGGTAGTGATTTTTAAACTGAAGAACTAACAGCAAAATCTGTCCTTTTTATAATTGCTCACAATTAATACACGATGGGAACTGAAATTTGAGTCATGATAGGGGAGAGATATCAGTGAACTAATTTGTGGATACAGAAATTCATGCGTATTAGAACCACAGGAAACAAGGTCTGCCTGTATTTCTAAATGCTTAAAGGAATAAAAAAATGTGCCACCCAATATTCATGAATTGAAGACATAGAGGTGTAAAAATTTCCATACTACTCAAAGTTACCTACAAATTCAATGGAATCTCTCACCAAAATCCCAAAGGAACTTTTTACAGAAATAGGAAAAACAGTTATGAAATTCATGTGGAACCACCAAAGAGCTGAAATTGCCTAATATTCTTCAGAAAGAGAAAGAAGTCTGGAGGCATCATATTTCCTAATTTCAAAATGTATTATATTACTATAGTAATGAAAATAGCATGGTACTGCATGAAGATTAAAATGGAACCTTATTTTACACCAGATACAAAAATCAACTCGAAATGGGTTAAAAGCTTGAAGACCTAAAATGTTAAAGCTTCTAAAAGAAAACATAGAGGAAAAGCTTCATGACTCTGAATTGGGCAATTTTTTTTTCATGGAAGTGACATGGAAAACACAGGCAGTAAAAACAAAAACACATAGGACTGCATCAAACAGCAAAGGAAACACTTAACAAAATGAAAAGGCAGCCTATGAAATGGGAGAAAATACTTGTGAGTCATTAGTCTGACATGGGGTTACTATCCAAAATGCATAAAGAATTCCTATTATGCAATAGGGGAAAAAATGTCCCAATAGTCTTATTAAAAAACAGGTGAAAAGACTTTAAGTAGACGTTTTCTTCCAAAGAAAATATTCAAATGGTGAACAGGCATATGAAAAAATGCTTAGTGTCCCCAATAATTACAAAAACTCCAGTCAACTCCACAATGAGATATTACCTCACAGCTATCGAGATGACTATTATTTAAAAAACAACAACAACGAAAAACAAGAAACAAATGTTGGTGAAGAGATGATGAAATTAGAACCCTTGTAAACTGTTGGTAATAATGGAAAACAATATCGCTTGTATGAAACAATATGGAATTTCCTCAAAAACTTACAAATAGAGCTACTATATCATTCAGCAATCCCACTTCTGGGTATTTATCCAAAAGAATTAAGATCAGGATCTTAAAGAGATATTAGCGTCTTCATGTTCATTGTAGCACTAGTCACAATAGCCAAGATGTGGAAACAACTCAAATGTCCATCGGCAGACAAGTGGATAATCTGTGGCATGTACATACGGTGCAATATCATTCAGCCTTAAGAAGAAAGAAAGGAAGAATTACTACAACATGTGACAGCATGGTTGAAACTTGAGGACATTGTGTTCAGTGAAGTAAGCCAGTCACAGGAAGAGAAATACTTCATGATGCCACTGACATGAGGTATCTAGTCAAATTCATAGAATCAAAGAGTAGAATAGTGGTGACCAGGGGGTGTGGTATTGGAAGTTCAGGTGTTACTTATCAGTGGACATCAGGTTTCAGTTAAACAAGATGACTAAGCTCTAGAGATCTGTACAACATTGTACTTCTAAATAGCAATAATGAATTCGGCCTTTAAAAATCGATGAAGAGAGCCGGTTGATGTTAAGTGTTCTTACTACTTAACACATTTTAGATATTTATCTAAATTTTAATAATGGTCAAAGGGACGCATAAGCAAATGTGTACATGAGCAAATGAGCAAACTAACAGCTGATAGATAATATTTGCAATGAAAAAAAAAACAATTAGAAAGCAGTGATACTTAAAGAAGGATGTGATTGAGACTCTGAAGAAGACAGGTGCGTGGCCTACAGACTATATGAAAAAATTCTCATCATCCTTAATCATCAGAGAAATGCAAATCAAAACTACTTTGAGATATCATCTAACTCCAGTAAGATTAGCCCATATCACAAAATCCCAAAAC
>NW_003852396.1:50657640-50659243 GCF_000181295.1 Otolemur garnettii
CTAAGTCATGGAAGAAGCTCAAGTGCCCATCGACCCATGAATGGATCAATAAATTGTGGTATATGTATACCATGGAATATTATGCAGCCTTAAAGAAAGATGGGGACTTTACCTCCTTCATGTTTACATGGATGGAGCTGGAACATATTCTTCTTAGCAGAGTATCTCAAGAATGGAAGAAAAAGTATACAATGTAGTCAGCCCTACTATGAAACTAATTTATAGCTTGCATATGAAAGCTATAACTCAATTATAGCCCAAGAATATGGGGAAAGGGGGAGGGAGGGGAAGGGAGGGGAGAGTAGGGGTGAGGATGGGTGGAGGGAGGGTAATTGGTGGGACCACACCTATGGTGCATTTTACAAGGGTACGTGTGAAACTTACTAAATGTAGAATATAAATGACTTAACATAATAACTAAGAAAATGCCATAAAGGCTATGTTAACCAGTGTGATGAAAGTATTTCAAATTGTATATAAAATCAGCACATTGTGCCCCATAACTGCATTAATATACACAGCGATGATTTAATAAAAAAAAAGAAGAAAAAAGAGACTTTGAAAATGTACAGATAGAATCATAATTCCTTAAAATTATTCTAAAGGTAGAGAGTGATTCAGAAGAAATTTTAAATGTTGAATCTTTTTCATAGGTAATAAAAGTATAAGTTACCATTGATGGTATCAGTATTCTATTCCTGAAAATAAAACCAATATAAAGGCTTGCATACGCCCATCAGAACATATGTACAGAAATGTTCACAGCAGCACTATTTGGAATAGCACCTATCTGGAAACAAATGTCCATCAACTCGAAAGTAGATAACAAAAATTGTGATTTGATCATGCCATGGAATACTATACAACAATAGAAGTGCCCTTTTGCTATGTGCAGTGACAATGTTGAAGCAAATAGAAAGCTTAATACAAAAAAAAAACAAAAAACTACCAGTTTTATCCTATCATTTATAGGCAAAGATACACTATAATATAAGAAACTAGGATACTAGTTACTTTGATGTCCTAGAAGAGCTGCAAGGAGGGTCTCTGGGGTGCTGGTTATATTTTTTGTATTGGTGCCAATGACATGGGTGTGTTTATTTTGTGAGAATTCTTTGAATTATACACTCTGTCTTAGGCACTTTTCTGTAAATATCTTCGATCGAAAGTTCTGTGTATATATAGATAAGAAATTCATATATATATATATATATATATGTAATATATATAACATAGTATCTTTATACAGGTGCCAAAAATGTATGCCCATTTTAAGAAAGGACAAAACTGTTGTTAAGATTGTTGTCATCACTATATACCAATAACAAAAGAAATACAGACCACACTGAGCACCTCTTGTAACTGCAGCAGCCAAACATGACTTGAGTATTCCAAATACAATACAGATTTTTCCTTTCTTAAAATGTGTGTACATTTTTTGGCTCTCTGTATATAAAAAGTTTTATATACATGTATAGAGAGGGCGGGGGAGAGAGAGAGAGATTATGGTGAGGAATGGCTCTCATGTTTTCATAAAGATGATTCATATGGCTTGGTGCCTGTGGCTCAAGTGGCTAAGGCGCCAGCCACATACACCTAAGGT
>NW_003852396.1:50659263-50687875 GCF_000181295.1 Otolemur garnettii
CTGGGATAAAAGGACAGCAGCAGGATGGAGAACCATAGTAAATGGAGGGACAGTCTTGCAGCTCAGGCTCCTTGTCTAAAGAGGAAGCAGCTATTGGGGTCCACCATCAAAAAGGGAAATAAGGGCAGCGCCTATGGCTCAGTGGGTAGGGCACCAGCCCCATATACTGAGGGTGGCAGGTTCAAACTGGCCTCTGCCAAATTGCAACAAAAAAATAGCCAGGGCTCGGCACCTGTGGCTCAAGCAGCTAAGGCGCCAGCCACATATACACCTGAGCTGGCAGGTTCGAATCCAGCCCAGGCTCGCCAAACAACAATGATGGCTGCAACCAAAAAATAGCTGGGTATTGTAGCAGGCGCCTGTAGTCCCAGCTACTTGGGAGGCGGAGGCAGGAGACTCACTTGAGCCCAGGAGTTGGAGGTTGCTGTGAATTGTGATGCCACAGCACTCTACCCAGGGGGATAGCTTGAGGCTCTGTCTTAAAAAAAAAAAAAAAAAAAAAACAGATTCAGACGTGTAGTTCTCTTAAACTAGGAAGTTGGAACAATGACTAGAAGGATTTCAGTAAAAGACACGTGCAAAAAAAAAAAAAATCTGTGTTTAGTCACAAGTTAAGTTTGTATACTATTTCAAATTATCTGAATAAAAAAAAAGAAGAGAGTTAAGTGCCAGGCCAAAATAATTTCCAAGAAATTAATCTGAATCTTTATATATCAGTTGTTTTAATGTTATCCCACAGTATAATACCAAGGTTAATAATTGATCATTTTTCATTAAACGTGTCAATATAAACGAAAAAATATGAACTATCATGTAATCAAAGTAAGTAAAGAGAGAAGAAGGAAAAAAAGTAATTTTCTTGTTAACTTGATTTTCTACGTCGTGATGATGTTCGCGGTTCTGTGTTTGTCTGTCTCCAGTCACATTATTTTTGGAGTTTTGGAAACAGAGACAAGCCCGACTGGAATACGAGTGGGACCTGGTGGACTTTGAAGAGGAACAGCAGCAGCTTCAGCTGAGACCCGAATTTGAAGCTATGTGTAAACAAAGGAAAATTAACCCAGTGACTAAGGTAGATTCTGAAACTGAAATGAGCGGCACGACCCCGGACACACTGCCATAGGTTGCCTCTTAAATTATACTTCACTATTCTTTCCAAGTATTGGCCAAAATATAAACCATGTAAACTTCTTTACTTGTTTCTGATATGTACATTCTTATGTGTGTGTGTGTGTGTGTGAACATTTTCAAACAGATACAAAAGTAGGTAGTAAAGTACAATGAACCCCATGAATGTGCCTAATTACCGATCTTCAATCATTTTTAAATTTGTGAACGATCTGACTTCCTTTATACTCCTAATTCCCTTGTGCTACTAGAGTATTTTGAAGCAAATCAAAGGCAACATAAAATGAAATATATAGGTTTAATAATCAGTGAGGAAGAATGGAAAATGGTGTGCATGCTGTGGGCTTGCTAGACAGACATGGAAATAAAACTGTTAATGTGAAAAAATTAAAATAGTAAATAGAGTAAAATGTAAGTCTTCTGAGTATTTGATTAGACCAAATTCTTTTTTTTAATTTATATATATATATTTTTATTAAATGATAGCTATGTACATGAATGCAATCATGGGGTACAGTGTGGTGTTTTCATATACAATTTGAAATATTTTCATCAAACTGGTTAACAAAGCCTTCATGTCCTTTTCTTATTTATTGTGTTAAGACGTTTATATTCTACTCTTAGAAAGATTCACTTGTACCCTTGTAAGATAAACCATAGAAGTGATCCCTCCAATCCCCCTCCCTCCACCCATCCCCATATTCTTAGGCTATAATTAGGTTATAGCTTTCATATGAAAGCTATAAATTAGTTTCATAATAGGGCTGTTAGACCAAATTCTTAACTGAGAAAATGGTCACATGTTCTTGTCTGAGTCATCTGATATCTTGTTACCTCATTTTTTTTTCACGTGATCATGGATGTTACTTTATCTTCACACATCAGAATCTTGGCTACATATTTTTAGAGCCCCTATTTTTCCATAATCTATAATTGCTGTATTGCCTACAGCTATTTAAAGAAGAATAGATCGGGCAGTGCCTGTGGCTCAAAGGAGTAGGGCACTGATCTCATATGCTGGGGGTGGTGGGTTCAAGCAGAGCCTTGGCCAAAAACAAAAACAAACAAACAAAAAAAAAACAATAAAGGGGAATAGAGTTCATCTTATACTCTCTTCGGTATAATTTCCTACACTGTTGAAGACATAATTTTTGCAGTACAACCCTCAAAATTCTTTCCACAGTTTAAACATACACTAAATGTTTATTATACTGCATTAAAAGATTACAAAAATATAGTAACTGAACAAAAGAGAAAAAACAGAAAATACGTTGACAATTTGGGTGGCAGTTTGAAATTAAGAAACTATATGAAAAGATATTGACAGAATAATGACATAATGTTTATTCCTATTTCATGAGATAAAAAGGAAAACAAAAGCAGCTCTATTGGCTTTGCCAAAAATTGACAGAAAAAAAAATCTCTATATATCGAATGCTTACCTCTGAAAGCAGAAAAGCACTATGTATTGATTTCCTGTGAATCACCTCCTTCACTTAGCTGTAAGGGTTTTAAAATCAAGGGACAGACTTTTTTGTAGTGCTTCCTCAGTGTCACAGCACAGCTCTCTGTTTTGGGAACACAGGTGCATGCATACCCCCAAGAAATATGCAGATGCATGCACGAGCACACACACGCCTTGAGTGGACACACCTGCACACAGTCACATAGTGGCACTCACGCATGAAAATCTTGAAGTTCCATTGAACTCTCAGACAGCCCATTCTATGCACTGGGAGTTCTGATTATAGTCAGAACACCCTGCAAGTCTATAAAATACAAAGTGTTATGTAAAGAAATTACGTGATTTGGATCTCTGCTGACAACTACTTTTTACTTCTTTTGGGTAAAATCGACCTACCTCCTCATGTACCTAAGAGTGTCAACTGATATAATTAATATCTTCCATTAATAACTTTTAAATCTTGAAGGCAAAAACGTTGGGCTCCTAAGCGATGTGGAAAAACAAAGTTTATCCTATAAACATAAAGAACACATCCAATTTGATTCTAATGCAGAGCAATTAGAGAGCAATGCAATTCGATTCACTCAGAATAAAATCCTACCATCATTTATGCATCAGCCCTCATAATAGTCAGGAAACAATATGTATCCATTACATTTCATGTTATGTACGAGATACCTTAGCTAGGAGGCCTGAAGGTTTCTACTTCAAAAGAAAGAACCATTGCTGGAAGGCAGCTTTCCATGAGTAATAATGGGCCTTCGGGGAAGGTTGCTACATAGTTATGGGCTCTATAATTTGGATTGCTGCTTGGAGTCCCAACTTTGAAAGTAGATTTAAATTTTTTCATTTATTTTTTTCAATATTACAGGAGCTGGAACCCCACATGCCCCTACGGTCCCGTATTCCATGGTTCCTGTGCTCAATAGCCACAGTAGTGTTATGGGTGAGCATGTCTTTAACCTCTGTTCTCTCTTTAACAGGCAATTAGGATGATCTCAACAGTTTCACCTGCCATGGCTCTTGACTCTTTCTCTCTCACCACCCTGGTCTTTATCTTGGTTACTTCTCTTACATAAAATAGACTATAATTTACATGAAATTTTCCGTACTGAACTCTGGCAAAAGACCTAGAGGAGGAGAGGAGTGCTTTGTTTGAGAGCCTGTCCCTCTGTGCCTCACAACATCTCATTAAGTGACCACTTGAAATAGTAACAGAATAGCAAATTTACTTGGATGACAGACTCCTTGGTCAGTTTCAGAAAATTGTTCATCTCTGTCTCCACTTAAAATACCTGCACAAAATGAATTAATCCCCCCCCCTTCAACTTTAGTTCATACTGTTACTGAGATAAACAAGAAACTGTTTCTGCTCCTACTTGAATAATTTAATTTAATTTTAAGGAGTACATCACATTGTGAGGGAGTCAGGTTTTCTAAATTCCTTTTAGCTAGTAGATTTCTCTACCTTTATAGTCTATTCCCTGCCTTCCCTTTTTCAAATGTGTGCCTTTAATTTTTGGAAAATTCATCTGACAGTTTAGAATATTGAAACACACATAATTAACAGTTATAGAATATAATTTAATATCACCAGGCCATAAATCCTATTCTTTATCTTTAATATTTTTGTTAAAGCTATTATTTTCCTATTTTAAAAGAGTTAGTAGAGGACCGGGTGCTGTCACTCATGCCTATAATCCTAGCACTCTGGGCCTGAGCTCTACTGAAAATAGAAAAATTACCCAAGTTTTGTGGTGGGCACCTGTAGCCCCAGCTACTGGGGCAGCTGAGGCAAGAGGATTGCTTGAACCCAGGAGCTTGAGGTTGCTGTGAGCTATGACACCACAGCACTCTATCCAAGGTGACAGAGTGGGACTCTGTCTCTAAATTAATTAATTAATAGAAATATGTTTTCTTAGATTATATAACCATCATTGAAGAGATGTGACAGAATAAAGGGGGGACAATAACCAATCAGGATGCTTTTTGAGAAACATTCTAGAGTATGGTCCCAGAAAGATTATTCTGTTTCCAATTTCTTGTTCTCATTCAATTTGACTCACTTCCTCAACTTTTAGAATAAAATTCTCTGATGAATGAAATAAAGCCATTTTTGTGCTTTTGCGATATTGGAAGAGTGCAAAATTGTATCCAGAACCTACATCAATATCTAAACTATCAGGTATTAGTGGCACATTAGACCAATAATCTTAACAGTCTGAGGAGAAATGAAATGTAATCGTCAATGTATTTTTCTTGGGCAAGTGGGTGATCTTCCTTCAACAGGCTTGACTACAGCTAAAAGCATGAGTCAGCAAACTGTTTCTCTAAAGGAGCCATATATATTTTAGGCTTTGTCTCCACACGTAGTCTTCAGCACAAAATTTTTTTGTATTTTTCTTTATAAGCTTTAAAAATGCAGAATAACAATCTTAACTTTAAGGGCTTTGTAAGGCGAGGCAAGGCCTTGGCCAGGATTTGGCCTGCTGCTGTCATTTTCCAATGCCTGCTAGAGGGTCAGCAAGGAATCTTTTGCTACTTTAGACTTGCCTGGTCCCGTGCACCTTATCTGTAACCCTTTTATTTTGCTGCCATCCATTTCCTGCCATCTATAGTAAAAGAGTCTGACTTGGTTTTCTTTGCACCCCAGGGCTGCTAAACTTACTAGAATGAGATGAACAGAATGATGAGCGTTTAGATGTGGATGCAGCTCAGAGATACAGAGACCCAAGTAACCAACCCTATGTTTCCCCTCCTCAGATGGCTCTCGTCCTCAGCAGCATGGTAGCTGTCATTGTGTACCGCCTGTCAGTCTTTGCGACATTTGCTAGCTTCATGGAAAAGGATGCATCCTTAAAGCAAGTCAAAAGTTTCGTCACTCCCCAGATAGCTACATCACTTACAGGATCATGCTTCAACTTTATCGTCATCTTGATCTTGAATTTCTTTTATGAAAAGATATCTGCCTGGATTACAAAAATGGGTAAGCTAGCCAAACCATTAGTATGACCCTGAAAAGGGGTTTCTACCAGTGCTAGTCCAAGCATTTCGGATCATCTCCTAGGGAGGTCATTTTCCAGGGATACATTTTGAGGCAGTTTGCTCAGTGGGTAGCCCCGTAACTTGATAGTCACATTCAGAAACTGAATTCCATTATAATGGAAGCAGGAACAAGATTTGTATGGGACTCTCTAGATCTTTGTGAGTATCCTTGCCTTAATCTTCCCTTGACAAGTCCAGTTGAATCCTAAGGAAAATGTTCACTCTACTCAAGACCCAATTTTTACAAGTGTTTTACAATTTTTATATAAGTTTTAAATACACTTACAATTTGTAAATATACACTTACAATTTTTCAAGTGTATGATTCTAGAAGGCAAGAAGCCATCGACGTGATAAACACAGCAATGAGTGCCTTTTAAGTAAATTAAACTTTAGCACTCTTCTTTTCAGCTGTTATCTCTTAAAACTTGAATGATTTTCTTGTTAATATATTACTATCCTCTAAATCTACGAGGGAAAGTGAAGGGGGTCATAGGGGAAGTAAAGATTCCGTCAGAGAGAGAAGTCTTCTTAGTGAAGAGCTGGAATGAGATCTAGAGATTCCACGTAGAGCGTCAGCCTCTTCCCTGAGCGCTTCCTCGGGAGTTGAGCTCCTCCTCTGAATCTGCACCCCGACATCCTCCATTGGCAAGCAAAAAGAGCACTGGGAAGTCACCTTCATGACATACTATCTTCAAGTTTGGAATTCCCGCTCTCAGTTTTACCTTTCTCTGCTAGCAGCAGCAAGAAAATGACAGTCGATAAACTGCTTTAAACGTCACAGCTCTCTTCGGTGAGAAAAATCACGGAAGGTTACTTTTTTTTTTACTAGAAATGCAGCTAAATTTTATTAAAATGGAGTCGTTATCTGTGTTTTTAGAGTAATTTGTGTTACTATCCCGTACTTCTGAAAATGTCATGGATTTGGCTGGTTCAGCTGGTGCTCTTGGGAAAACCTCAGCTCAGAAAAACATGTCTTGCCAGGGGGGTGGCTGATGCCTGGGAAGTGGAGGCAGGTGGATTGCTTGAGCTCAGGAGTTGGAAACCAGTTTACTAAAAATAAATGGGCGTCTTGGCAGGAGCCTGTGGTCCAGCTACCAGGAAGCCGGAGGCAAGAGGAACTCTTGAGCTTAAGACTTTGAGGTTGCTGCGCTGTGACACCACAGTGCTCTACACAGGGTGACACGGGAGACTCTCTCAAAAAGAAAGAGAGAAAAGGAAGGCAGGAAGGAAAACATGCTCCCTTACTATTTTTGTGCCTCACCATGCTCTATGCGAGGAGAATTTAGCCTTCCCTTGTCTTGGAATTTGTTGAATGACAGATGATGACCAGGAGAGGACAAAGGGGTACGATTTTTGCCAATGTTTGCTATCACATTGTTTTCAAAATTAATATAGCCATTTCATTCCTGAGAGAAATATAATGTGGTTGGAGAACATTCCCAGACTTGGCATGAGTTTGCTTTGTTTAAACCAGAGAGAGAGAGAGAAACAGAGAGAAAGAAATATATATATATATATATATATAGAGAGAGAGAGAGAGAGAGAGAGAGGTGTGCCTGGTCTTTGTTTATGAGATATCATATGTTTGGATGTACATAAGGCTCTCCTGTCTTATATGAGTTTAAATTTTATGTTCTGACTGTGTGACTCACCCAGACAAGTACTTTGTGCCTCTGAATGTGATGGTGACTCCTTCCTAGACATTTTCAATGGTTAGATAAATACAAAGTGTCTAACAGAAAGCCTTCTACAATTGATATGGGTCTGGTGTTAACTTGAGTGGGGAGCATTGCTGTAGGTTCTCAGAATGACTAGATGTCCACTTGTTCCAGGGAGTACAAGTTCATGGAGAAACTGGAAGTTGCATTAAACCTTGGTGTTTTTTATTTACCAGAAATTCCTCGAACTTACCAGGAGTACGAAAGCAGTCTTACCTTGAAAATGTTCCTATTTCAATTTGTAAATTATTACTCGTCCTGCTTCTACGTAGCTTTCTTTAAAGGGAAGTTCGTGGGCTATCCTGGAAAATACACATATATGTTTAATGTGTGGAGAAGTGAAGAGGTAAGAACTCCCTGGAGAGGTGAGGTCTGTAGCTTTGGGAACTCAGTCTGTTTTTTGGGGGGGAGGGGACTCAGTCTTGACTCAATGTCTTCTCTGAGCTCTAACTCAAATGTTGTCAAGTCATTAGAGATGTCTAGACACAAACTCCGTCCAGAGATGAGTCCTATAATTTGATAGAATTTCTAGTTCCTTTTGGGTGAGAAGTTACATGGGGCCTGTGGTTTGGAAGTAAAATAGGAGCTATAAAATGAGCTAAGCAAGTTCTTCATTCCTGAAAGCTTCCTGCAAAGGAAAAAATGATTATTTTCTGCGCATCCAACCAGATCAGTAGTTTCCTGGATATACATCCAGTCACATGGAGAATACACCAACTCCTAACTTTAACCAGGACAAAAGGCTCAGACTTTTCTGAGAATCAGACCCCCAGAAATGCAATCAGATCCATCTAGTGCAGCTAGCCTGACACTGTTCTTCGGTCATGTTTGGAAAGTAGGTTAAATATCTCTTTGATCCCTCAATGTCCCCTTCCAAACAAAATCTTGAGATTTTAATCTTGTTAGGGTTTCTTTCAGTTGTTGCTGCTTTCCATCTTTCATCATTTACTTCTTTTTCCTCCCCTCTTGTTTCTAACTAGTGTGATCCTGGTGGCTGTCTAATAGAATTGACAACCCAGTTGACCATCATAATGATTGGGAAACAGATTTGTGGAAACGTCAAAGAGGCCATTTATCCGTATGTATGGCTCACAAGCTTTTTATTTGGTTTAAGTTACCGTGAGAGATTTCTTATAGAATAAGAGGAAATGTTTTTCTTCTTATGGTATCTTTGTTAGAAAATGGTTAAGCAACAACAAAAATTGTCTTTCATCTACAATGAAAGATCCATTAAGGTAATACAGGCTTTTATTTGTACTACTGTCTTTTGGTTCCACAGCTAGCAAGGTTTTTTAGATCTAATTTTTAATTGATAGTTAATAACTGCATGTATTTAGGGGATACGTTGTGATGTTTTAAATATGGCCCTTTAAAATGCATCTTTGTGACATGAATGAAGTTGAGGGTAAATAGTTATTTCTTCTTCGAAGATTTTCACTGGGAAATCTAAAGATTATATCCTGTTTGTCCATTCTACATATTGTATATTATTTCCTAAGACTGCTAAACATTGATTTTGCAAAAGTATCCACATATGTGCTTGTTTCAGCAGTACATATACTAAATTTGAAACAATACAGAGAAGATTAGCATGGCCCTTGTGCAAGGATGACATGCAAGTTTGTGAAACATTTCATATTTTAAAAAAACTGGTTATAAACGAAATGCTGGAGAACTTTTAGGTCAATACATGACAAGATTGCTCTCTGATCCCAAACCAGAGCAATAATGAATACATTACAAAAAGAAAAAACAAAAATGATAGTTGATTTCAGATATTGATAAACATTTTCATGAATAAAATAAGATAATCATAAAATCATAAGCTTGTGATCTTGTAGGGCACTTAGTTAGAAATGACAGTGACAGGGTTTCATAACCACAAGTACAGTATAGAGCAGTCTAAAGGTGCTTTCCTTAAGACAGGGGACTGGCCAGTTTAACTTTACTTGAAGCCAAGGTCTGAGTTTATTTTTCTTATTCGTGAAAGAGGGATGAAAATAGCCTCCTCCTCAACATACAACTCCACAGTGCTTCCTAGGGTTCAATTTCATATGCTGCCAAAGGAAGAACATGGACTTATCCTTACAAATGGTAATAGGTTTGAGCCAAGCCTACTTCTAGTTCCATCACATTCCTAAGGGAAATAACTCCAGATCAGCGGTTCTCAACCTGTGGGTCATGACCCCTTTGGACTGCATTAAAGGGTTGCAGCATTAAAAAGGTTGAGAACCACTGCGAGTCTAGATTGAGAACCCAGAGGACAAAAAGCAAAACCGGAGCCTACCTACAAACCCCAATTCCAAAACATACGATGAGCTTCAATTCTACAAAAGCTGTTAACGAAATTACCTGTTAGAAAGTGAGCTTACTCTAGCTCATGATCTAGCCAGAAGATTCTGGGAAAGCCCATAAAATAGTATATTGACAATACTAACAACATAAGGGAGGTCATAATGTAATTTAAAAGGATCAAGCTATTAAAATTAACTGTTAGGACTCCCGGTTCTAAATTGTTGGCATAGATGTAGGCTGGCTTCTCCCCCCCACCCCCACCACCACCACCACCACCACGTGCAAACACACAAAGACAAATATAAGCACCAGGATCATCACCAGCTACAACCCAGAGTTCAGGTATGGTGATGAAACAGTTCTCAGGGCCACAGAGAGGTGGAGAAACTCCGAGAAGATGGTGAAAGTAATGGATTTCCACTTCATGATGTGCCTTTCCCATCTTTCCAAGTGTGAACCATGCAAAAAATCTCTCCTTAACTCATGATTTCTACATCGGAAAAAGGGAAATTGAGGTGGCCAACCAGTTTCCCCACCTTCCTGCTCCTTGGCAGGTGATTTAACCTTTTCCTTAAGGTACCTTAGTGAGTGCCTGAAGGGAAAAATATCCTGAAGGATAGGCAGAGACAAATGGAGAAAGCGGGACTCCCATCCCCAGCTTGGAAAGCCTGCCCTGTATCTCAGCAAAAGATGCCATATTAAAGTGGCTACAGGCCATATGTCCCCAAGGTGCCATAGGCATGAACCCTTAGCCACTACCTAGTTATCTCACAACAATGGAGTTCGGGGCCTCCCAATTTGGGACAGGCAGGTGTTCTGACCATTTACTAGAGCTGAAGTGAATCGGGGTTAAGGCGCCATCTAGAGCCAAAAGGGGGGCAGCAGTCTAACAGATTCACTAAGGCAGATGATACGTTCAGTAAAAACCAAAAGGAGCTGGACAGAGAGAAAACCGAAATAAATCACTAACCCTTAAATGCAAAGACATGGACATATACCCTCAAGAAAAGACAGCAAGCAAGAAACAATGACCTCCCCAAACGGACAAAACAAAATCCATGACAAACTTCAATGTGATGGTGATTCTTGAGCTCTGACCAAGAATTCCAAAGTGCAATTTTAAGGAAACTCAGTAATCTCTAAGATAACACAGGAAAGCACTTCACATATCTAACAGATAAATTTAAGAATTATGTTGAAATAATGTAAAAAATCAAACCTTGGAACTGAGGAGTATATTTGCTGAAATAAGAAATTCTTTGAATTTCTCTTTGAAACAGAGGAAACAATCAGTGAGCTTATAGATTGGCTCTTTGAAAATACACAGACTATAAAAAAGAAAAAAAATAATGAAAAGAAATGAAGACCACCCAGAAAACCACACTCAGAAGACCAAACGTAAGCATTACATGGTGAGGAGGGAGTTGAGCAAAAGCAAGGGGTAGAAAGCTTATTCAAAGAAAGAATAACAGAAAACTTTCCAAAACTTGGGAAACATATGAACACCCAGGTATAGGAAAGTCTTAGAACACCTAACAGATTAAACCCCAGTAAGGCAAGGTATTTAATTTTCAAACTCTCAAAGGTCAAGGATGAAAAGAAGATTCTAAAAGCAGCAAGAGGCAAGGAGCTTCAGTTCTGGCAAGGGACTTCTCAGAAGAAACCCTATAGAAGGGGAGTCAGTGGAATGACATCTCAAAGTACTCAAACACCCTACAACCCAAGAATATTATATCCTGAAAAACTGTCATTAAGTTTTGAAGCAGAGATAAAGTTCTCCACAGACAAAAGCTGAGAAAATCCATCTCCACCATACCCATCATGTAAGAAATGCTAAAGGGAGTTCTGAAGTCTGAAAGAAAAAACATTAACGTACAAAAGGGAAATTCTAAAAGTTGATAAAATTAAGTGTATGGACAAACCTATTACTGTGTTTCTGGTGTGCAACCTACCCATAACTTTAGTACAAAATCTAAAAGACAAATCTATCTAAAACAGTAATAGCTACTGCAACCCATTAAGAGAGAGGCTATTTTAAAATGTGTAAATTGAGATAACCAAGAGTTATGATGAAGGGGTGGAGTTAAAGTGTACAATTTTCGTTAGGTTTATTAGTTTCTGTTATTCTATTTGTGTCCTAGTACAAATTTTCATCTCTTTAAAATAAATTGTTACATATATAATTATTTTGGAAGCCTCATGGTTATCACAACACAAACATCTGTAATAGATTCACCAAAAATGAAAAGAAACAAATTAAAACATAGCAGAGATATTCACTTAACTACAAAGGAAGACAATAAGGAAAAAAAAAAAAAAAGGAAGAGAGAATTTTCATTGCAACCAGAAAACAAGCAGCAAAATGGCAGTAGTGAGTACTTATCAATAATAACAATGACTGTAAATGTTTTCAGTTTTCAGGAACAAGAGTAGTTGAATTGATAAACAAAGAAATCCCAGCTATATGCTATCCTTAAGAAGCTTACTTCATCTGTAGACATACTTAGATTGAAATGGAAGGAATGGAAAAAGATGTTCCATGCAAATGGAAACAAAAAACAAAAAACAGGAGCAGTTAGGCTCATATCAGATAAAATAGACTACAGATCAAAGACTAAAAAAAATAAGAAAAGTCACTATATAATGATAAAGCAGTAAATTCAGCATGAGGACATACTGCAATGTAGTAATAGTAGAGGACTTTAACACCCCACTCCTAGTAATGGATAATCATCCTAAGCAAAAATCAGTGGAGAAACAGTAGAGTTAGATATGATAGTCCTAACTGACATTTACAGAACATTTCACTCAGCTGCTACAGAATTCACATTCTTTTAATCAGCAAATAAAACATTTTTGATCATATGTTAGGTCTCAAAACAAGTCAATAAAAATTCAGAAAAAAATAAAAATTATATCAAATGTTTCTTCTACCACAGGGGAATAAAACTAGAAATTAATAACTAAAGGAAACTTGGAAAATACACAAACACAGGGAAAGTAAGCAATATGCTCCTCAACAACCGATGAATCAATAACAGAATTAAGAAACAAGTTTAAAAATTCCTTGAAACAAGTTTACAACATGGCAAAATCTATGGAATACAGCAAAATATGATGGCATCATTGCTGAATTATACCAAATAAGTATAGAAGACCAAATACCAAGCCTACACAAACTCTTCAAAAAGAATGAAGGGAATGTTTCCAAACTCATTCTACAAGGCCAGCATTACTGTGATACAAACCATGTAAGGGGAGCAACAAATAAAGAAAACTGCAGGCTGGTATCAGTGATGAACATGGATCTGAAAGTCTCCAGCAAAATGTTAGTAAACCTAATGCAACAACATATTAAAAAGATTATTCAGTGTAATCAAATGGAATTCACCCCAGGGATAAAAGAATGGCTCAACACACAAAATCCTTAAACATTATACAAAATATTGACAGAATAAAAAAAAAAAAAGCTGTGTGATTATTTAAACAGATGCCAATAAAGCATCTGATAAAATTCAGCATACCTCAAGTGGGAGCCTGTAGCTGAGTGGGTAGGGCACCAGCCACATACACTCAGGCTGGCAAGTTTAAATCCAGCCTTGGCCAGCTAAACAACAATGACAACTGCAACCAAAAAGTAGCTGGGTGTTGTGGTGGGTTCCTATAATCCACAGGGAGGCTGAAGCAAAAGAATCACTTGAGCCCAAGAGTTTGAGGTTGCTGTGAGCTGTGACACCATGGCACACTACCAAGGATGACATAGTGAGACTCTGTCTCAAAAAAAAAAAAAAAAAAAACCACCATCCCATTATGATAAAAACCTTCATCAACATGGGTATTAAAAAAACATACCTCAAAATAGTAAAAGCCATCTGTAACACTCACAACTAGCACCATCATGCTAAAACAGGGAAATATTAAAGGCTTTTCCTCTGAAGACTAGAACAAGATAAGGATGCCCACTTTCAATACTATTATTTAACATAATGCTGGAAGCCCTTCTCAGGGCAATTAGGCAAGAAAAGGAAATAGAGGGCATCAAAATAGAAAAGGAAGGAGTCAAATTAGCCTTGTTCACAGACAACATGACTTTATATTACAGAAACCTAAAGACTGCACCAAAAAAAAAAAATGGTCAGAACTGATAAATGAATTCAGAATAATTACAGCTGGGTACAACATGAACATAAAAAAGTAGCATTTATAAATGTATAGTAGACCACCAGCTGATAATCAGACAAAGAAATTAAGAGACCATTTGCAGTAGCTACACAAAATATAAAAGACCTAGGAGTCAATCTTACCAAAGAAGTAACAGATCTGTGCCAGGAAACTTTTAAAATTCTGAAAGTAAAGAAGACTTGAAGAAATTGAAAGATATTCTATGCTCATGGATTGAAATAATCTTGTTAAAATGACAATATAATCCCAAACAATTTATAGAGTCAATGCAATCTCTATCAAAATACCAATGACATTCTTCACAGAAAGAAGGTATATATCTGAACATTTATGAGGAACCACAAAAGACAGCAAATAGCCCAAGCAACCATAGCTAAAAGAACAAAGCTATAAGGCACCACATTACCTGACTTAAAAAATGTATCACAAAGCTATAGTAACCCAAACAGCATGGTACTGGCATAAGAAGACATAGCCAAATGGAGAACCCAAATGTAAATCTACACATTTATACCCAACTCTCTTTAATAAAGGCACCAAGAACTTACTATGGGGAAAGAACAGTCTTTTCAGCAAATGGTGCTGGGAAAATTATGTAACTATATGCAGAATAATGAAACTATACCTGTATCTCCTACCACACAAAGGTCAATGGATTAAAGAGTTGAATCAAAGAAATGAAACTATGAAAGAACTACAAGAAAACATTGAAGAAATGCTCCATGACGTCTGGGCACAGATTTTTTTGTGTGTGTGTGAGACCTCAAAAGCATAAGAATCAGAAGCAAAATTAGACCTTCCAATGACATCTGGCTAAAATCCTTCTGCACAGCAAAGGTAACAATCAACAAAATGAATAGACAAGCTACAGAATGGCAGAAAATACTTGCAAACTAACCATCTGAGAAAGGATTAATAACTAGAATATGTAAGTAACTCAAAAACTCAATAGCAAAAAAATAAATAAGCTGATTTTAAAAACGGGCAAAAGATCTGAATAGACATTTTGCAAAATAAGACATACAAATTTCCAACAGATATACAAAAAAATGTTCACATCATTAATCATCAGAGCAATGCAATTCAAACCACCCTGCTGTATTATTTCACCCCTGCTAAAATAGACTATATTAAAAAGACAGGCCATAACAGACACTGGTGAGGACATGGAAGAGGTGGACTCTTTATACACTGTTGGTTGGAATATAAACTAGCACAGGCTCTATGAGGGATGGTATAGACATTCTTCAAAAAAATGAAAAATGAAATTTTCATATGATCCAGCAATTTCAATACTGGGCGTATATACAAAAGAAAGGGAATCAGTACATCAGAGATATACCTGTATGCCCACGATTGTTGCAGCCCTAATCATAATAGCCAAAATGTGGAATTAACCTAAGTCCCCATCAACAGATGAATGGATAAACAAAATATGGTATATATACACAATGGAATATCATTAAGCCAGAAAAATAATGAAATTCTGTCATTTGCAGCAATGTGGATGGAACTGAAGGTCCTGATGTCAAGTGAAGTGAACCAAGCCCAGAACACAAATTTCACATGTTCTCATTCATATAAAGGAACTAGAAAAGTGGAACTTATTAAAATAGGGACTAGGTTGGAGGTTACCAGAGGCCAGGGCAAGGCAGGGAGAAGTCAGGGCAGGCGGGGAGAATGTAAATATATTTATTACTACTAACCTGTACACTTAAAAAATGGTAATGATGATAAATTATATATGTATGTTATGTTAGTAAAAATAATTGTTTAAATTAAATAAAATTAACCACAATCACACACAAAAAAAGGACAGGGAAATAAATAAAAACTGGCAGAAGTGAAAAAAGAGTAAGTGGAATACAAAAAGGAATCAATTATAAATAAATGAAAAATGGCACTTTAAATGAAAGGTACAATGGATTGTGACAATTCCAGGGTGCAGTTCTAGACTGAACACAGGTCTAGGGGGAAATGAATTAATGAATTTGAAAAGAGTACTGAAAAATCCCCACATTGTACAGTGCAATACAGACAAAATTTTAAAAAGTCATAGTAGATGTGACTTCCTTTTACTTAATTCCATGTTAATCTACTAATTGTTCCAACCAAAAGACAATAGTAAATAGTTGAGGAAATCATTCTTCAAATAGGTAATTACAAAAAAATTTTTCCCAAATGAAGAAAAATATGAGTTTCAGAAATTAAAATTAATTCTTAGTATGAAGCAAGATAAATAGAATTAAATTCACACCCAGGTTCATTAATGGTAAAACTACAGAACATCAAAAGTAAACAGGCAATCTTTAAAATCAGAATAAAAAGGTGGACCACCTTCGAATTAATGCTATCTAGAGATCTCCCATCAACAGCATTAGATGCCAGAAATCAGTAAAGTACTTTCAAGATTCTGAGTGAAAATAATGTTTACCTTAGATCTCCAGAACCAAGAAATACAGGGAAAGAAAGATATTTTTAGACATGAGAAGAGTTTTGGTTTATACACTCTCATGGCAGGCACCTCTGAAACATACAGTTGATAAAGAACAGAATACCCGGTGAATCCACTCAGTGTAAGAAAGATCGGTTAGCTCAGAATTTGTTAGCTACAAAAAACCACAAAAATAAAATCATTTGGCATTAATCTAAAGCGCGTTGGATTTGCATGCAGAAAACTGTAAAAGCCTGATGAAAGACATTTTTAAAAAATATATAGGCAGAAATACCATGGTCATAGTCAATTATCCCCAAGTTGATATAAAGAATTATTGTTATTCTAATCAAAATATCAGCAAAAATTTTGTAGGCATAGCCAAGTGGATTCTAAAATTTATATGGATGTTCAGGGAACTAAAATAGTCAAAACCAGTGTGATGAAAGAATAAGATTAGAAGAATTATATGAGATAATTCAAGATAATCCAAGAATTATCCTACTTATCATTAAATGATACTAATCAAGCCTGTGGAATTAGTGAAGAAACAGTTACCTAAATCAATGGAACAGAGTGGAAATGATAGAGATTGAAAAAATTCATGCTCTATACAAATAAGGCCATTTTGCCTTTGACAGGGGTACGAAACAATTTTTAAAGAAACTGAAATTAATAGTCTTGATAGGAAGTCGTGTTGGAACAATTAATCCATATGCAAAATAAGAAACTTATGTGAACACTTCATTCAAAATGAACTCAAAATGGATCATAGATGGTAAAACTATTTTTTTAAATGGTGTTGGAACAATTGGAGTACATATGTGAAATAAAAATTAATGTACACCTCATTCAAAAATGAACTCCAAATGGATCATAGATGGTAAGACTATTTTTTAAAAAGGAAGGAAGTGGTTATTATAAAGCTTAAGATAATAGTTACACATATGGGAATTGAAGAATGTGTAAATGGAATAGAGTACCCAGAAGGGCTCTGGAATTTCTAGTGAAGTTCTCTTTCCATCATGACTTCAGCTATTATAGTATGTCCTCTGTTAGATATTGGTTCAAAAGTCACAGGTGGTGTTGGCCCAGGTGGGTGGATTGCTTGAGCTCAGGAGTTAGAGACCAACCTGAAGACCCCGTCTCTACTAAAAACAGAATAAATTAGCTGGGCATTGTGGCAGGCCCTTGTAGTGCTAGCTACTTGGGAGACTGAGGCAAGGGTCTGCTCAAGATCCAGTGTTTGAGGTTGATGTGAGCTATGATGACACCAAGGCACTCTGCCCAGAGTGACAGAGTGAGACTCTGCCTCAAAACAGAAAAAAAAAAAAAAAAAGAGTTTAGGCATATGTTCAGGGCTTATTCAATTATGATTTGTTTCTGTTATAAAACAAAATTAGATCTCTACCTAAAACAGAAAAAAAAAAAAAAAAAAAAACCACCTAAACAAACCAGAAAACAAAAGTCACAGGTGCCTTGGTCTCTATGTGTTTGTTAGAATATAAATAGTATATAAATGTTCCTTTTAATCCACATTTGCTGCAGTACTTCAGATTATCTTATTTATTAATTTTTACCAATTGAGTAGGTGCAAATGATATCTGATTTTGGACTTATTTTGGCTTTCCCCAGTTTATAACATGAACAAGAGTTTTTTGGGTATATGTGCTTCCTTTTCTTTTCTTTTTTTTTTTTTTTTTTTTTGAGACAGAGCCTCAAGCTATCCTTTTCAATGAAATGCTTATTCATGCGTTTAACCATTTTCCTACTTGGCTATTTAGCTTTTTCCAATTGATTTGTATGAATGTTTTTTAACATCCGATTACTTTTTTTATTTTGGGGTTTTTCTTTTATGATTCCATGTGTTGGAAGTATTTTATCCTAATGTAAATTTTGTCTTGATATTTTTAAATAATATCTTAAGGTTACCATTTCTCCACTTCAGAATTACTGACATTTTTGGCTGGAAAATTCTTGGTTATTGGGCAGAGGGGTGGTGCAGGGAGCATGGTAGAATGTTTAATAGTATCCTTGAACTCCACCCTCTTGATGCCAGCAGCCCACCCCTAACCCAGTAGTGACAACTAAAAATATCTCCAAGCATTGAAAATTTCCCCTTATGGCCAAAATTACTCCCACATGGGAGCATTAGATGGACAAAGGACATAATTTAAATATGGTCTGTTATATCAATCTTTTCTTTTATAGGTTAGCATTTTTAAAACCTTGTTTAAGAAATCTTTCCCTATCCTCAGAGGAAAAATATATTCTCATATACTTTAAATTTTTAAAACATTTTAAAATTATTGTCTTTGACTTCCAAAATTTTAATATATATGTAAAGGATTTTCATGTTTCAGGTGAGGTAAAAATCCCATTTTTTACATAGATGTGTACACATATATAATATATATATATACACACACATATATATACATATATATGTACATATATATATAAATTTTTGTATCAGTTTAAAAATCCTTCTATGCTGGCCATGATCTACAGTATCATTTATGCCATATACCAAATGCAGTGCTATTTACAGTTCTTCATTTTGTTCTAAGATTTATTTTTACACCACTGCTAGGATTTCTTCTTAATATTGTTTTATAATTTGTATCCCTTAGGGAAGGTTTTATCAAGTTATTTTCCATCTAAAGAACTCTTTTGGCTATCCTTTTGGTCTTCTAAATTTTAGAAGCATCTTACCAGATTCACAAAGAAAAACAGTCTGGCTTTTTTTTTTTTTTTTTTTGAGACAGGGTCTGCTTCTGTCTCCTGGGCTAGAGTATAGTGCTGTTATCATAGTTCAATGTGCCCTCAAATTCCTGGGATCAAGCAATTCTCCTGCCTCAGCCTCCTAAGTCATTGGGACTACAGGTGTGCACCACTATTCCCAGCTGATTTTTCTATTTTTTGTGGAGACAAGATCTTGCTCTTGCTCAGGCCAGTCTCAAACTCCACTTCGAGCAGTCCCTCAGCCTTGGCCTCCCAAAGTGCTAGGATTACTGGTGTGAGCCAATGCACCCAGCCTATTTTGGATTTTTGATTGAAATTATACTTCAGTTATTTCCATATGAATAATTATCACTTTTTATAATATCAAATCTTATATTCAGGGACAATTATTTTGGATGTCAGTGACTTCAAATGAAGATTTTAAACTTCTGCGTAAGGTCCTATAAATATTTTATCACATACATGTCTGGGTATTTTTTATTTGCTATTGTAAATGACATCTTTTTAAAAACTGTTTTCTGCTTATGTATTGTGGGTATGTAGAAATCAAATACATTGATAACCCTGTTATAATAAGTTTTCTTTATATCTAAATAATCATATATTTCTCCTTTATTTCTAATGCTTTTGCCTGTTTTCCATCCTTCTGTACTGACGACAATGTACAGTAGAGCCTTGAACTCGATCATGAAATTTCTTATCTTGTTCTGATTCTAAAGCAAATTCGTCTGTTTTTTCCCTGTTAAAAATGATGTTAGCAGGTGGCACCTGTGGCTCAAAGGAGTAGGATGCTGGCCCTATATGCTGGAGGTAGCAGGTTCAAACCCAGCCCAGGCCAAAAACCACAAAAAAAAAAAAAAAATGATGTTTGCCCCAGGGTTTTGGTAGATCATTGCCTTCTATTTACTTTTCTGTCATAGGTTTTAACAGTTGCTTAAAATATATGAAATATATGAAATGCATTTTTCCGCATCGATTGAGATGATTTTGTATTTTTCTCCTTAAATCTATTTGGACTATTACATTAATTGAGTCACTAATTTTACAAAAACACTTTATTATTCCTCAAAGTAATCCAATATTACCATGATTTTTTTGTACACCTCTGACAATTGCAGATGTCCAACATGACTTGAGTATTATGATTTTAGTACAGTTTTTTCCAGTCTTAAAGTATGTATACCTTTTTTGCCCCCCCCCCCGAAGTACGGGACTTGAATGGTGGATATTTGTTTAGGGTTAATGCATTTATTTTCTCTGCATTTCCTTTCTGGTAACATTTTTCTATTCTGATCAACTTCCTGATGCCTTGTATTTCTTCTGAGGATCATCACAATATAAAGGTTATAATTAGTCCTCCTCATGACACTCTTTTCCACTTGCTTTTTAACTGAACTGTCTCGGAGTGAATGTAGTGCACTCAGAATGTACTCGGACTCAGGATTGTCTTATTTTCTGAAGCACTCTCCTACAGAACTCTTCACCTCCATTTCCGCTTGTGTTGTAAAAAGAGCACTAGAGTGTGATTTGAGCTGTATCTGGAGTCATATGTGATCCTAATTTATTTAACCTTTCTTTCTGTCAATTACTATCTTTAACACTCTGGTGGATTCTCTGACCTTTTTCTTTTTAGCACTGTTTCATGCTCTATTCTTATCATTTACAACAGGCTAGTTTTGAATTGGTGGAGACGCCGAAAAACTCGGACCAACACTGAGAAACTATACACTCGATGGGAGCAGGATCATGACCTGGAATCTTTTGGCTCCCTGGGTCTATTCTACGAATATTTAGAAACAGGTAATTTTCAGCTACTATTCCAAAAGAGTCAGAACAGAGTCAGTGTGAATAAAAAGATAGAAAGAGTGGGGGAGGTAGCTCTGAATGATTCTTTCTGCCACGCACATATCAGGTGTTCAATACATCATTGAATGGTTGTTTAAAAAACAGATGGATGGATATGGAGATGATTGGGTCATTATTTCCCTGTCCCAGCCAACAGAATACAAAAATAAAGTTTTGTTTCACAAAGTCTTGGAGATAGTAGCCTATCAATTGAATGTTAGTATTGTTGAAGCAAATCAAGACTCGCTTTTTAACACCTGTCTCAAATTAACTTTAATAGTTATTTCTCCTTTTGTTTTCCTCAGTAACAGCTCAGAGAGAAAATTAGTTGGAAAACCTTTCCAGAGGGCGACATGCATTTAGTGTATGTTTTTATGTCAGTCTGAAAATAAGAAGGATACAAGGTATTATATAAAGAAGCCTAAGCTGAACTCAGGAAATGCCTGAGATAGTTCAAGGATTGAATAGAGAAGAAGCTTTAAGGACAAATTGTAGGAGAGATAGTGCTGGGGACTACTTAGGTAGCCTGTTCTGGTAGAGTTAAAGAGGACAGTTTTCCTAACTTGCTCTCAACGCTTGCAACACCACAGTGAAATAAATGAGATGACCTGAAACTGTTAGTGATTCGCCAGTGTAATAGATACATGTGATACGTGGATTGAAATGGGTAAATTTAGGATAAGTAGCAGTCTAATTGATATAGCTTTGGTTGTAAAGTTAGGTAGCCCTTGCTTTTGGAGTGATAAAACTATAATTTGTAATTGTGTAAATTTCAAATGAATTTGCACTTGCATGAATCAGAGATTACTACTGAAATTAAAACATGAAATTAAAGAATAGCAAGATTAATTGCTGTTAAGATATTGAGGCACAACTATATTAATTTAGTCTAGAAACGTTGCCTATTTTATCTCTAATTTTTAAACAATTCTTCAGAGTAGTCATTATTCGACATTTTATGTTAGAGGATTGTGAAATTTGGATAGTTGAGTAAAACTTCTATGGGCCACAAAGATTTTAGGCAGAGATTAGAGATTCAAACCTAGAAAATTTAAGTTGCTTCTACATAATACTTCCTGGTTTTCTTTTCTGTCTTTTTGTTGAGTAGAGAAGCAGGAAAGGAGGGAGTTAATATGTATTAACATATGTTCTTTTTTTTTTTTTTTGCAGTTTTTGGCCAGGGCCGCGTTTGAATCTGCCACCTCTGGTATATGAGTATATCCCTATTCCTTGAGCCACAGGCGCCGCCCAATATATGTTCATTTGATAACAAGACTGACTTAGTCTTATGAGAAAAGCTAAAATCCAGAAATATTGGAGATGTATTAAAAATAGAGGGCTAACAAAATATTCTTTCTTTTATCCTTTAAAGGAAAACCATTCCCATCTCTCTTTTTTCTTTCCTCCCTCCTGTGAGAAGCCCAGACTGTCAGTGGCACAGATTCTTTTACCTGATGTATTATTGGAAACAGAAGAACAAAAATGAGGAGAGAAGCCATTTTACACAGAAATAGTCTCTGTTCAATCTTCATAAGGAGGGTGGCGCCTGTGGCTCAAGGAGTAAGGCACAGGCCCCATATGCCGGAGGTGTGCAGGTTCAAACCCAACCCTGGCCAAAAACTGGAAAAAAAAAAATCTTCCTAAGGAGAGAGAATAAAATTTTTTTTTAAATATGTTAAGGTAGTATTGAGGACCAGGACCTTAACCAATATTTTATTCTAGAAAATGTATATATTGTTCCCCATATACAAAGTCTACACAATAAGCACACATACATATGCTGGATACTGGAATCATGTGTATGGTTTTATTCTCAGCCCTAATCATAAAAGGCACATAGATTACCACCACAGAAAAACTTGGTTACTCCACAAACAAGCCAATACACATGTAAAGACTAGATCAGCATAAAACAGAACTTAGCCATTAATAAAAGGCACAGAAGAATAGATTCGTGCTTGGATAAGCGTAGCTCAAAAGGAGGAACGAGGAAGAAATTCAGCTCTGCCTGCTTACATTCTCCGAATTCTAGCAAGCAGAGAAGTCAGTGAGCCTCCTCTGGGGAGGAGGACGTGGACAGGTGGAAAGGGGCCTGGAGGGTTTGACTGGTGGGGACTCCCTACAAGATAAAGGAAGTGGCAAGTGTTGTGCAGGGTGTTCCCCTCTTTCCCCTTCACAGCGAAGAGTTCATACCTTTTATTTCTTTTCTCTACAGTTACTCAATTTGGATTTGTTACACTATTCGTGGCCTCTTTTCCCTTGGCTCCTCTTTTTGCTCTCTTAAATAATATCGTAGGGATACGAGTGGATGCCTGGAAACTTACTACTCAGTACAGGAGAACTGTAGCTTCTAAAGCTCATAGCATAGGTATTTGGCAAGACATTCTTTTTGGAATGGCTGTCCTTTCAGTTGCAACTAATGTAAGTGGACCTATTTCACTGGAGTGACTTTGTATTTTACTACTTGGGGATGGGGAAATGGGAATAATGCTTAACCCAATCTTCGCGGACATGGATTGAATCAGAGGGAGATTTCATACACATAAAGCATTCCTAACCTTTTATACGCTTGCCCATATAGAGATACCTAGGACATGAAAACTATTAGAAATACAAGAAAAGACATGTAAAATTTCTGTCATTAAAATTTCATGACACACTTTCACAGCCCGTGACAAAGCGACTGAGTAGACAGAAAATAAGTGATGGAATCAAGTGTTTGAATAACACAATTAAAGTTGAATCACACTTGAATTTGTAATACTACAGAGAATAGTCAACATTTAACTATTATGTTTTATAAAGCACTTATTAAAACGTAAAAAAAAAAAACTAAATTCCCCAAAGTAGAAAATTTTCAGTGCATGTTTACCTATAAAAATGTTTCAAAAATTTAAGTTGATAATAAGATAATCAAAAAAGAAAATCTAACTACTTAAAATTAACACTTCTAAGTAAGGTTCACATAAGAGGAAACAATTGAAACTATAGAGAGGGCTCAATTTAAATACAAACCTATGAGCTAAAACCACTGTGAGAGGAAAGTCTATAGCAGCAGTTCTCAACCTGTGGGTCACGACCCACAGGAAATGTATTAAAGGGCCGCAGCATTAGGGAGGTTGAGAACCCCAGACTATAGCCATAAATGGTTTTACTATTTTTTAAAGAAATACTGGAAAACACTTAAGACATGAAGTTACATGTAAGAAAAAAACATAAATTTAGTAGAAATTATTTAAAAAACATAAAGATGCAATCAGAAACAATCAGATTGAAAAACCAATAAAAAGTAATATAATTGCTAAGTTAATTAAGAGTTGTCTTGTTAAAAAAGATAAATAAAACAAGTAAAACTTTGAGACTCCTATGTACCCATTTATTCCAATAAATTTTAGAATTTATTTGAAACAACTGCTTTTTTAATGAAATAAAAATTGTGTAGTTGATTTAATAAGTGATATCTGAACAATTAGCCATAGAAATAATATTAAGTGCTTTTTAAAATGTACCATTAAAAATGTAGATGCCAGAGCCAGACGTTTTTTAATTGAATTAACTAACCTGAAGAGGACAGGCTTGTACTATCCCAGGGCTCAGGAATGGATGGGAAAATACCACTCCCAGGGACTCAAATCTTGAAATTGGTTACACTGAATTGCAAGAAATTTACAAGTACACAGTCTTCTGTCTCTCTTACTTCTTTCCGTCAACTTCTTACACACACACTCCTAGCTTACGTGGTTGGCCCAGGAAGGGAATGCAACTGAGGGTACTATCCTATGAAATGAGGAACTATCCTATAAAACAATAAGAAAGTAAGAACTAACAAGGCTTATGGAAAGAGCACGGTTCCCAGAGACAGGTACATTTAAGTTCAATACTTAGCCACTCTGCAGCTATGAAATCTAGGAAGACTAATCACACACTAGAAATGATCTTTTTCACGTTTTAAGCCAAGTATTTGTATATTAATATAATCTATAATAGTTTTGAATCATTTTGCATTATATGGTTTATGAGACACAGATCTACAAATCAGACATTTTGAAAATGTGTTTGGCCATTCACGGTCTTCCTTCTGCTTTGTCTACAGGCTTTTATTGTTGCGTTTACATCAGACATTATTCCTCGTTTAGTTTACTACTATGCCTACTCAACAAATGCTGTACACCCCATGAGAGGATATGTGAATAACAGCCTGTCAGTGTTCCTGATAGCTGATTTTCCAAATCACACTGTACCTTCGGGAAAGCAAGACTTCGACACTTGCAGGTTTCCTTTTCATTATGTTTTAATTAAGTTATCCATCCCCTTCATGTCTTACAATGCAAAGGATTTACTTGAAACAACAAAAGTCTTGGATAAGTAAAGTACGTAAAATCTAGAACTCACACGTCTTGTGATTTTTATTTGGAAAGATAAAATGTCAAGAAGTAAGAGACTAGTATGGATAAAGATAACACCAATGTTGAATGATTCCTTATTTTCTAAATGTATCACAAGGATTGCTTGCCATCTAATGCCCCTTGGTCCAAAGTTGTAATATCTGTAGATCACACAGAACAACCATATTACATGTGCATTTAACTTACTCCAATGTAACTAGGTGTCCTCAGAAAAGAGATAAAGTGAGAAAGAGAGAAATAACAATATAATGATCTAATCAGTTCACCAGCCATGCCACTAAAAAGGTTTCTTCTATACAGGGAGGGTGAGATTGGACATGTGGATCTTCTGTTTCCACAGTCAGTATATCATGTACTATGAGGATCTTTTTATTATACAATTTAAACATACACAAACCTCCCCCCCCAACACACACCCAATAACACCTTAACTTATATCAACTGCTTCATTTGGATTCCAACAAAGAAATTGCAAAATATTGTAAGACAGGCAGATACAAACATTGTTACATTCCACGTTTGAATGTAGACAATCACAGCCTGCTGTTCAAGAGCATGGCCACTGGTGTGAGACATATTCCTTGACGTTACCCTTTCCCAGCTGGACTACATCTTTGCAGAACAACAATACCCAGTGACTTTGCAGAAAAGAATGAGATTACTAAGTTTGAGCACTGAGACAACTCCAGAAAGGTCATTAAGAAAAGCAAAGCAGAGCAGCCAAGAGCAAACAGGGTTTCAAGAAAACAGAAGTGATCAATAATACCAAGTCCTGTTCTGGAAATAATCAAAATGAGAATCCAAAGATTCCCTCCATGTAATTAAATTGGTTTTGATGGCGAGAGGGAAAGAACTAAGTAAGTTAACAAGGAGGGAAGATAAAAATGTAGACAACAAATAGTGGAAACTCTTTTGAAAAGTTTGTCTTGGCAGGAGAGAAGAGCCGCTTGTGTATCCCCTGTTAGATTTGTATGAACATAATTAGCACGTGGCCATAATTTTATGTGAGCAAGAATAATAGATGCTTCATGATATGAGTTATCTCCCCTATGACTTGACTTTTGTGGTGAACCAGAATGGTCTTTTAAGAGAAATAATAAGAATGTATGTCTCTAGTTGAAGCTATAGCTACTATTTTTGCATTTATTTTCATTTTGCAGGTATAGAGATTACAGACATCCTCCTGATAATGACAGGAAATACTTTCATAATATGCAATTCTGGCACGTCCTTGCTGCTAAGATGACCTTCATCATAATTATAGAAGTAAGCTGCTCTTGACTTTCTTGCAAATTACTCTGTTCTCCCTTCAGCTGAATATTTCTAAAGATATCTGCTCATCACAAAGTTAGCATTATCTCAATGAGTTTCTCTCGAAAGGATTATTTGTTGTCATAAAAAAACATCTGAGGACGTTCACAGTACAATAGTCTGCCCGTTATTCAGGGACTATTGTTGAAGATACCCTGGTAACAGAAAAGGGAAGGAAAAATATGATTTCTTCCCTTGAGGTCAAGAAAAGGGAACAGAACGCACTGATTTTACAGAATACCTATTATGTTCCTTCCAGAATTTAAGTCATAACAACCATGAGTTAGACTTTGTTGCTTACCTTTGAAAAAAGAGCCCTAGACTCTACAAAAAAAAAAAAAAAAATCAGTAGTTGGCTTACGGTTAATCAGCGAGCATTTGAGCTGAGTTTCAGTGCCAGATGTCTCGCTCCCCAGCCTGTCCTCTGCCCACCACTGTGTTACGCTTCCTCTGTTTGGGAGTATCTAGAAAATTACAGAGATGAGGCATGCAAGGACAGAAGGCGGCATGTGATTAAGTTTCAGACTCACTGCCATCGATCATAAATCAGGAAGGCCAATAAGGGAGAGAAATAAAAGTCAGGCACTTTTCCTTTCCCGCAGTAAAGTCCAACGATTGACACTTCTAACCAAAGAGCGTGCAAATCTAATCAGTTTCTATCAAATTTATTTTTATAAAGATTATGCATGTAATTTAAACAAACGGATAGTTCTACCTGGCAAAAAATGAGAGCATTCCTATGTAATATTCATCCCTATCTTTAAATCCTAATGTCCAAAGGCAATTATGTCAATTTTTTAAGCTCATTCTTCTAATAGTTAGCTCTGTGTGGCAAAACAACACATTTTTGCAGCTATCTCTTTCTAGTTTTAGATGTTAATCATAGACTTCCTAGAATGGCAGATCTCGTGCACATCACAGCACACACTGACACACACGTGCACGGGTGCACGGACACAGATAGAAACTTTATCTTTCTCCTACCTCTCCATAGAATGACAGCATAATTTTTTCTTTATACAGGTCCATAATTTCTTATTCTGAAAGCCCAAACCTCAGAAAGCTATGTATTTCGGCAACTTAATTAGCAGCAACACCTTATCTGACATGACTTAAGCCTATTTGTATACTGACCATTTATTTTGCTGCAGAGATGTTTAAGTGTTTGTTGCAAAGGGCCACCTCAGACCCCGCTGATGTGTGCTTTATTCAATAAATTATATATTTTTAAAATTGAGCTATCTCAACTCTAAAACATTTCTGTCCATGAGAGTTTAGAATAAGAGATTGTAGATAAGTACAATAGCATTTATAAATTAGGACTTTATAAATATTAGTCCTATCTGTTTCACGTACTATTTGCTGCATGTATTTCTTTATTATAATATTGTTTTTCTTCTTGGTTTCTTTCCCTCTCTCCCTCTTTCTCTCTCTTTTACTTCTTTAGGTATTTATCACTCTTTCATTCCATCAGAAGTTTAGGTCACCCTTCAGTCCAGTAAATTGCATCGGGAAATTTCTTTGTTTGAGTTTTTGTTTTTATTGATTATTCTTATCAATTTTTGGTAATCATCTCGGGTTCGAACCTAACATCATTCTGGATCTGTTCACTTCTCTCCCTCTGAGTGCAGTATGACCTGCAGTTGCATTTCTCCCCTTCTGGATTTAACAGGTTATTTTGGTGAAACCCATCCTGTAGTAATTTTCTGAGGAAAATTATGGGCAGTCAGTTTTTGAGAACTTGGATATTGGAAATTTATTTTCTTTTCTTACACATGATTATGTAGAATAGAATTTTTTTCCTGAAGTATTTTTAATCAACTTTATTTAGGTATTCTTGAAATTTTGAAGACATTGCTCCATTTTCTTTCCACTTCTGATGTTGTAAAATGCAATGACATTGTCCTTATCTGGTCTTTGTTTACAATCTACTTTTAGAAACTTACCTTATTGTTATAAGATTCTCTCACTATCTCCAATTTTATAAGATAGTTCCTTGCTATTGGACAATAGTCATTGTTTTTTTTTTTTTTTT